>NW_015092359.1:2732506-2875615 GCF_001431845.1 Calidris pugnax
GTAAAAGCAAAGCTCAGGACCAGAATTTCAACCTGTGTTCTTGAGCGCTCTGAGTGCCTTGAAGCCTTAGATCACTACAGCTGTCTCACTGAAGGACCTTCAAAGGGCTCGGTACATTCTGCTACGTGAAAGAAAGGTTGTTCAGTGCTGCTCCCAGTTTGAGCAAGAGGAATATCATATATATGCCTTGTACTGGCAAGTAAACAGAGGTGAAAAATGGCTGTAGCACAGATGTGCTCGAAAGCAAACATCGCTAAATAAATGAAGGGGAAACCACTATAGCAGTGAGTCATGTGAAGCAAAACGAATCTACCCATCTGCTTGTTATTCTGCAACGGAGCTCAGTTTGTCCAGATATATCAGCCTTCTTGCTCCCTGTTCTCTACAGGGGACTGACAGAATACTACTCACCTAGTTTTTTAGCAGAGTCCATATTGATAGGCACTTTCAAAATAGCCTCAAAATGATGGTGCCTCCCAACAGAGAAACCCACTATGGACACAGCCTGACCACTGCTGAAAGTTAGGGGAAGAGAAGCAATAAAAGGAGTGTCATGTCAGTCAGCTGGACTGCTCAGCACAACAGGAAAAAAAAGGATGTATAAACATTTTATGCAAGAAAATGGTATTATTTCCAAATTGTTAATTTTTTATCTGCCTGTTTAAAATTTTTCAGTAGCCAAATCAGGGTGATTAATCAATGCAACCCAAGTCCTAGGCTTACCAATTTGAAGAGCAAAATCTCCATCTAGTTTCACCGGCTCCTTCACTGTGAAAGGGAGGACCTCGAAGAACGCTGCATCATCTGCAAACCTCAGCCTTTGGCAGATCAATATGAACAAATACTCTCACAGTTCCCAAACAATTTATGACGATCTGCATTAAATGAAATAAATAATTCAATTTGCAGTATCACAGAATCACAGAATCACAGAATTGTGGTGGTTGGAAGGGACCTCAGAGATCATCGAGTCCAACCACAAAAAAAAAACCAAAAAAAAACCAAAAACCACACCACACCACCCACCACCTAAACACACAACAACAACCAAACCAAAAAAACCATCACCCACCCACTCAGCAGCCCACGACAAACCAATAATCTTGGGCACTAGAGCATGCCCTGAAGAACCATGTCTACACGTTTCTTAAATACCTCCAGGGATGGTGACTCCACCACCTCCCTGGGCAGCCCATTCCAATGCCTGATAACCCTTTCAGTAAAGAAATGTTTCCTAATATCTAACCTGAACTTCCCCTGGAGTAACTTGAAGCCATTGCCCCTTGTCCTGACATCTGTAACTTGGGAGAAGAGACCGACCCCCGCCTCTCTACAGCTTCCTTTCAGGTGCTTGTACAGAGCTATAAGATCGCCCCTCAGTCTCCTCTTCCCCAGACTGAACAACCCCAGCTCCCTCAGCCTCTCCTCGTAAGACTTGTGCTCCAGACCCCTCACCAAACTCTGTCACTCCCGGTACAAACCACTTTATGAACCCTGGTAGTGATACACAGAGAGCACGTGCCCAGACGCAGTTAGAAGATAAAACCTGGGCTGAGTAGAAGGGAACCGACCTTCCCTCTGACTCTCAAACACGGTGGCACTATTGAATGTGAGAAGTGTTTTATTGGCATCCACCCTTCTCTTCTCACACTCTCCCTGAGGCTTGAGCCTCAGCTTATCTGTGTAGCTGAGGTCAGATTTAGAGCAGCACCATGGAAAGGAGAAGAGCTGCCACCTTACGCTACGTGGCTTCAGAAGCTCTGCTGGCTCCCACCCTCAGAGCCCGACAGCTTGACATTGCCCAGCGGCTCAATGGCTGAAGAGCACAATTCTTGCTCTTCTCCCCGACCCCCTGCATGAACCAAAGTGAGCCAGGAGATAACGCCAACAAGTTTAAAGGAGCCAGATGAGAGCGTGAACAATGTTTTCAGTAGCTCTAATGTTCTTTACTTTTTCCTAGGGGCTTTCACACACCATAAGGAATGGTGCAACATTTCTTGCTCTAAGGAGACCTTAGTTAATAGTTTTCCCCTATTCCTTATTCCCAGCCCTCAGCATGACAGGGATCTCAGTGGTTTTGTTGAAAACTGAGACCATATCTTTCTTTTTTACAGATCTATCTTAGTTTCTGCCTAGAACCTTCAGCCATCAGTCAGCTAAGCGCTCAGTCACGGAGGAGGCAGTGCCACCCACATCCCCACCGCCATCGGGGCGGATGGCAATGGGGTTTCTGTGGTTTTCACAGCTGAAGGATGAGGACCAACAGAAGTGCTTCTCCCAGATTAACCTTTAATGCTGCTGCTATTTACAGATGTGACCATTTGGACCTACATACTCTATGACCTCCCTTCTCTGTTCTAAATACAATAAGGGAAATGCTAAAATAAATATATCCCCGGCTATTTATCTGGACATTTTAAGTCCTTTTTCAGCCCTTTTTGGGCTCTTTGGGTTGGTTCTCTGAAATGTTTGAGTCACCTTGTTTTTCTGACCGAAGGCTTTGGAGAAATTTTAAAAACCCAAGAAAGAGTGTTCCTGGCAACGAGGCCTCAGCTTCACCCACACAATTATTTGTGCCAGAGCGCTTGGATGTTTGTCTAATCAAGGAGCAGAAAAACCATTATAAAATGCTTCTGATCAATAGCCTGTAGGCACAGAGCTCGTAGGCACAGAGCACAAACACTGAATATTCACCGTCAATCAATAGAGTAAACATTCAAAAACATTTGCTGAAAAAACTCAAAAACCTAAGTAAACCACAGTCTGCTAACGCTGAAAGGAACATTCTTCTAAATGCTATTCTTTGCAAACTATTCATTCCTTTCCAACTAAATATTTAAGTTGCTTAAAGCTTGTTGCAGATTACAGAAATGTTCTGGATTTAATACTTTCTTTTCAGATCAAGAAAGAAAACCCTGGTTAGAAGACAATAATGGATCTATAGATCTAAAAAAAGACACACATTGAGTGAACTTTGACATTTGGACTGTTACTTTTTTAAACCAACCACATACAGCAGGAATCAACAGATCTGTGCTATTCACAGAAGCATAGCAAGGAGGATGAGAAGGAATGAAACACAATTGTATTTATGTATTTTTCTACTCAAGCAAGATGCCGTCTCAGAATTTTAACCCAGAAGGTGGAAACTTACTTTTAAACAATACATTAACCATAATTTATTTTTACTGTATTTCTGAAAAAACCACGTGAGAAGTCATATGTGGATAATGTAACACCACATTTCACTTGCTACACTTAAAATGAGGGTATGAAGACTTTCAAAGAGACAATCATCTTGCAAGTAAACAATTTATTCATTTTTCTCGAGGTATTTCAAAGGGGAAAAAAAACATGTTTACACTTCAGCAGTACAATCCCTAGGGACATGGAGATGATTTAGCAATACCTGCATAGCGTTCAGCTGTGTATATTCCTCGGTGCTTCTTTAGCTTGCTGAGCCGTAGGCTGGGGTGCACTGTCTACATTTTGCACTGTTATGACTCCAGCCAGATGACAATCTAAAAGCATTTTTGAAACATGAATGAATTAATCCTTGCCAACTGAAGCAAGGAGAGGTTCAGTGACTTCCCCAGGTACACAAAAACCAGCCTTAATTCAACTCTCAGGCTGCAGTCTGGCACAGAGCAAACTACTGGAGACCTAAAGTCCACTAGAAGCTTTCAACAACATTCCTCTTTACAGCCCTGGTCTTGCTAAGGTGATGTAAATAAAAGAGAGAATTCTAGCTGCAGAAATGAACTAGTTCATAAATCATAAAACTGGACCTCTAACTGAACTGTTAGATCTCTCTCGTTCTCCTAGTCATCACACCAGATTTTCTGGAAATTAGTTGGGGCAGCAAGAGGGTCTGTCATCCCAAGCAAAGTATCAAGATAAAAATGAACAGCAAGCATCACCATGTTGTCACATCGTTGCCCAACTAATACCAAAAAGACCAAAACTAAATTGGAGACAAAGAGCTAACAGCTTTGCAACAGGAACAGCAAATGCTTCTATCAGACATGTGGCTGACAAACCTAAACCATCATGTCCTCTCTGAAACCAAATGGAAAGCCAGAAGACCTAAGGGTTAAAACCACTAATGTAGATCAAAACTCCAAACAGAAGACACACCACCTTTCAGAGAAAGCATATTCTTTTCTCCCCTTCTCTCCAAAGAATTTTGAAAAGCATTTAAGGGAAAGAGGCTTTGATAACCCAATTGAAAAGAAGGCAGACTTTTATTTCCCTTTGTACTTTTTAAAGTCCCATTTTGTGGGACTAAAGTCTGCTCATATAGGCAGAAGGAAAGAACATCATTATGCAAAAAAAAAGAGTAGTATTACCTGTCCAGACAATAATTAATGGGGTAATTGCAGGACTAGGGAAACTATCAGTTCTCAGAGTGCTTTCATTTCTTAGTTTGTTTGCAGCCACCTGTTGCAAAGGCATGTTTATCAAACAATAAAACAAGGAAAACACATTGAAGGCCATGTAGCGAAAAGGAAAGCTTAACTAAAGGAGGCAGTATTAACTGTTCTCAAGTATCCACCAGTTCGGTACACAGCTCATTCTTCAGAGCTGCACTGCAGCAAAAATACAGTAATTCACTTTTTATCTCCAAGCTCTGCATTCATCCTATTTTTATCTTTTTTTAAGAAAAGATTAATTTAATATCAAGGAATGCCAATTCCTCCCAACTTGCAGGGATTGTAAGGAGCGTTGGTATGCACAGTGCATCCTGAAAGATTCTCTTCTGCATAGATGATAGACCAGAGCATCAAAGTTTCTGATTCACCTCTTAGCTGAAGTTGTTTTCAGTGTTATGGTTAAAACCTTTAAGCTTCAAGGCTTGATCAAGCATTAACACATCGCTAAAGCAGGAGCCCTGGTGCTTGAGAACAAACACTGAAGTGAATAATGTGGTGTTACAGACCATGGTGGAGATTTTAACAGAAACCAAGTGTATCTACCTCATTACATATTGAAGCCATCTCTTCCCATTTAGTTGCTTTTATTTATTTCCATACACGCAACATGTTTATCAGACAATATGGTATATGGTCAGAAAACAGACATCACTATTAACTTGAACGCAACCGGAGAATATACAAAAACTGAGGATATGACCTCTATTTTCAGTGAAGTGACACAAGCCTCTCCAAATGAAAGAACAGCGTGTCTGAGAGGATAGTTTGCTTAGCAGCAGGAAGCCAATTAGAACAGATTCAAAAGGTCAAATTATCCAACTATTTCTGATCTGACACTGAAATCTGCTGAATTAGTTACACAGACAGACAGAGGGAGCCTTACAGCGATGTAAGATCAGACTAAAACCCACATTTCTAAAGTATAATTCCAGTCCTTCCCTGGTTACATGTTTATTACATTACTAGAAGCCTATTTTAAATCAACCACATTAATTTTAATTAACTTAATTTTTTTTAAAATTAATTTAATGCTGACATAAAATTAGAATTGGACCCCCACCCTGTAGACAGTGAACTCAGTTTTTTTACTTCAGGTGAAGAGAAAATAAAAGCAGAGATGAAACATTCCTCCTGTGAGGTAGGTTCTGCTAAGGATGCTTAAAAATACAGAGCAGCAGTGAACGCTGCAGAGAAGTGGGAGTCCATCACTTAAAGCCAACTGGACTGCAACCCTAATCCTCCACAAAAAGGTTCCATGGCATCTGAAGGCATTAGGATTTCAAGCCTGAGCTGGCCAGTTCCTCCATTAGCTCAGCCAGCATTTACATGGCAGACAAAGTAATGCCTCAACAATATACTGGCCACGCTTCAGTGGCATTCCTGGAAGATCTTTTGTGGAAAGAATTGGAGGTAAAACACTACTTCTGATTTGAGAAATCTGCTTTGATTCTCATAAAAACCACCTTTTGCACACCTTTCCCTTCTTAAGAGACATATCCCTTGTTATCATGTACCAGCTCTTCCATTGCCCCTACAGTGGCTTCCAGTTTCCCACCTAACATGAGAGCAGACCCAACACTTTATGGTGTGTGGTAACAACAGCAAGAGTCCTGTAAGCACGGGATGAGGCACCACAGTCCTACCTTATTGCCCCAGCCATGTCAACAATATTGTCTTTCTAAGTTGCTGAACGCTAAATCTCTCCATAATGAGATTCTGATTTCATTACATTAGTGTTTGGTTTGAAACATCTCCACTGTGACAAATGAAGTTAATTCATATTTAACAAGATCAGGATTCAGTCTCCACCATTATTTGTGGTGTGGTCATATCCCAACTCCCTGTCAGGACAGACCCCCACCCCACCAAAAAGCAAGAGCACCAAAAAGGCTTATTAGAACATTCAAGAAATGTGCTTCAAGCTGTAAAGCATTATTTGGCCTTTTAGACTTTCCTTTTACTGAATACATATGGTCCTTTTATTACTGCTTTATATGCCAGACTCATTTTGAATCTCAGTTACGGCACCTTCCACAACGTGTAAGGTTCAGAATTAAAGACACAAGTATTTATGTAAGATGAAGGGAGACAGAGGGACAAAGAGAGGCAACAACACTCACTCAAAGCACTAGATTTTGCCAAACACATTGCACCAGATGCCGGGATCAATTTTTCTACGGTATCGCCAACTGTCTTCAGCATTTGCTCAGGATATTCAGTGACAGTGGGTTAAGGCCAAGGGAAAAGAAAAGGGGATCGTGCAGTAAGTGGGATATTTGAGGTTTTTCAGGCCGGCGATGGCCTCTCGCTGTAATGAGCAGGACACATGCTAATGTGCCACGGTGCGTTGCAGCCAGGAGAAAAGGTCAGGCTTAACAGAGGGCTGCAGGACACGCTGCGAACTGAGCATCTATTTAATCACCACAATGAGGCCAAGAGCATTATCCACGGGTAATCATATTATTTCTCAAATACACTTTGACATGTTAAAACAATATTCAACCAGAATGAGAAGCTATTTGCGCCACTGTGGGATGCTTTCAAGCTACGACCATCAATTTTGTGGATTTGTGTCAAATGTGCAGTGCGTTAAAAGATATGAGTGATATCCCCCTTTGAGTTTTCCTATTAAATGAGCCCCCGTGACAAAGTACTTCCACAAAGACATGCTGAAAATATTTGGGCAACAATGTCACACAAGCAGGCTAAAGATCTCACGTTAATGACATGATTGAAAAAGGCACCGGGCAAAGCAGTACGAAATGATTTTGTCCAGCAGTTCTTCGCTATTATTTCACAGGAAAAAAATTCTAATGCAGCAGGTCAACGAGCAGCTAAGTGAAAGTATTACAGTGAAGAGAAATCTTTAATACATTCTCAATTATTTTTATATCATTTCCTTTTTCTCAGCTTAGAGGCAGTAGGTACCTACAAACATGTTTATCATCCATAAGTAGGAGGGTTAGTTTTATTAGCAGAGGCTAGCATTCACAAAAATTTCTACAATAAGATACGATATTTAGTCAAAGAAATGGATTTAATAAATGCAACAAGAACATATCAACATAACATATCAATACTCCTAACTCATTTGTCTTAAAAAGTATAAATACGCCAATTTGCTCTCATCAAAAAGGTAAACCTGAATTCTTAGCTTGGTCTATAACCACAGTCAGCAGCAGAGGGAAAGCAAACATTGCTTGTTGTGTCCTACTGCCATAAAATTAGGGAAACTGGGCAGAACCTGCCACTGATGAAGTTTAACTGAGAAAATGAAATAGTATTCCACATTTCAAATTATTGTTTTCTCCACTACCCCTGCTCTTTCCTTACAACCTTCTGTATTCCTTATTAAGAAGCTCAAACTCTTCCTCCTCTTCATTCCTGAACACTGCCCCAGTTTGTGCTCAGTTTCCAATTAGAATTTAGCTGCAGACAACAGATCAGCTGGAGACAGTCAGGAGAGGTGGGGCTCTTGCTGGAAACACTGGCCTCTGCTCTCCAAGCTTCAGCATCACGTTTCCATACCAACAGACAGCACACAAAGAGGCACTGAAGTAGCAGCCGTTGTGAAAGAAAAAGTACTATTAATTTTACTTCACCTGCCTTCTGGAAGGATCATTACAGGGACAACGAACGTTTACACAAAAGCCAAAATGATTCAGAAAGCAAAAAGGAAGTTTTCACCTTACTCTCCACAACATCCGTGCACACCTAGCAGACACTCTCACTTTGCCCAGCACTTGAGAGAATCAGGCATTCAAGGTACATCTGCTTCACCACCAGCCCATTCTGGTGTTCAGCAAGCCCAGGTCAGGATCTAGCCTGTTCGGTGGTTAAACAGCTCAACTCCACCTCTTGGCCTTTAGTTCTCTTGACCCTGGATTTCAAAACCCTGCTCTCCAAGTAACAGCATGACAGCAGGGCGCTCTGCACACTTAGAGTGTGCTGGCCTCAGGCCAATCCCTTCCCAGTCTCTTAGTTTTTGGGGTTATCACACACAAGCCACTGTTGTGAGTCTCCTCTGCTCCCTTGCCAAGTGCATTTGGCTCTGACCACATTAAAGGATTACACAGGCACCAGCAGTGGGACTGAAATAGCAGGCTGAAATACGACGACAGATACAGCTACGTTGGTGAGAAGGTATCTACCTCCCATCTCCAAAACAGATTCCTCTTCAGCATCCAGCATAGGATGGAGCACATACCCCTTGATGCTGAAAAGCCTGGTCCCCTGGAGCAGCATTTTCTAAAGCCTCATGGTCCCTTCCAGCCTCACAAGTCTTTCTGCTCACAGGGCTGGCTCTTAGCCCTCTCTAAAGATCCTTGTTCCCTTATTATTTACATCAGTGAATTGGGCCTTGACTATCCCCCATCTCTGGAGCCTGCCTGCTGAGTCTCATTCCGGTCTGAGGCTGAGATGCAGTTATGTGCCCAAGCAACCCAAGCAAAGCAAAACATATTCTGAGATAGAATAAAAGTCTTAAAATGTGCCTTGGGGGGAATTTGGAGTTACACATTCACCAAAAAAATGGCTCATTGTTTGGTTAGCAGCATTTAAAGGGCAGTCAACTATCCAAGGACAGGTCTACACTGCACAGAACAGAGCAGAAGTCCTTGACATCACATGGTGACATTTCTTCATTGCAATTCAAAAGTGCTCAGGCCACTTCCACTCTGGCCCAAGCAACACTGATTGGGGTTGCGCTATTTCTGGTCCTCAAACTAGGTTATCTGGCAGCAGATTTGCTCACGCATTTTATTCAATCACTCTTTCACGGATCTGCAATTGGCATCTTCCATACCCAGGACACCCATCCCTCCCAGGTTCCTCTGGGTGCTGCTCACAACAGAAGTAGTGAGGAGGCCATCACTGCTTTGTCCCGTGGTGACACAAAAAAGACGGAGTAGAAGGCAGCAGTGGCAGCAGCTGGTAAGATTTGGAAGCTGTCCCTCTGCCTCTTTCCCACAGCGATGCCCAGGGCATGTCACTGCTTCTGCAGTGATTCTGCTCCTTAAATTACACAAGCAGCCAAGAGAGGAGGAACCTGCCACCTCCATGACTGAGACACAGAGATCTAATTGCTTTGGCTTCCTGCTGCCTGGATCCATGGACTTGTGCCACAGCTGGGGAACACCACCAGCTCAGCAGGAGATGTGGTGGGAGGAAGCAGTGAGACTCCTTAGTCTGGTTCCTAGGCAGCTGAGGGAGTTATTCTCTGGGAGGTACACATTCCATCCCTCTCAAACTGCTAAAGGAGTTCTTGCTGACGTTCCCTACTTTCTGTGCAACTACACTTGCTGTTCAGCCATCATGGAAAAACTGAATGGTGACTCCACCACCAATGGCCGTACCTCGTAAGACCTGGATCAGAGCCACTACCCATCCTTATCTACAGGGACAGCAGCCATGGAGCCATCCCACCTCTTAGCAAGGCCCTGACTGAGGGCCAGGAAATCACCCAAGTTTGTGAGGAAAACTAAATTTCAGATTCACCTCACTCTGTGCTGGTTTAGGATTGGTACCTCCCTGCCACCCTCCCCTCCTTCCTCTCCTCACGTGCCATGGACTTACTGTTAACTCTGTCCTGAGCGGACAACCCTCTCCCCACCCTTCACTCCATAAAATTGCTTTGGCATCCCCAAACCTACTACTGAAGACGCCGTTGTGCAATGCGTAGTGCTACCAGCGCTTTCTCCGGAAATAGAGCTGAAGTGTTTTGGAAAATGTAAACCGTGTCTCCTCACAAAACCTTACAGCACACTTTACTGACGGACTGCGCGTTTGCGATAAGCTAAGTAAGAGATTAGACGGAGCATAAACAGCTACACTGTAAAAGAGATTATAGGCTGGTTGTACAGCACACAGTTATCCAGTTACCCTCTGAGACACTACATCCATACTGTAACTTTAGCTACATCAACAGGTATCACGAGATCCCACAGCCCGAAAATCCAGCACTACGTTTTAAGGGGTTAAGCTGCACATGGCCCGGCTCCCGCAAGACCAGCAATGGAAAGCAATGCCCAAAACCTATAATGGAGCTACTCTCTTTAACAAATATCCCTTAATTTCCAACACGATGAGCATTACATCCCTACTGATTTTCAATGCTATTTCCACATCTCGTGGACTTTTATACAGTAATAAATTGGGCATGGTGGTAATTTGTCCCCGAAGTTTGTCTGTCCTACCTACCGGCTTCATTAATGATCTCAGCTCTGTCTATTTAAGCCTCTGTTTAATGACACCATTCCCTGTATTGGTCATTAATGCCTTTACAGTTTAATGCAGCATGACAAATGAACACAGGGCATTTCATATAGTTGCAACTACAGTATTGCCTCATTTGGTATCCCTATCAAATAGAAGTAGAACAAGCAGACAAAAAAAGTGCTAGAAATGCAAACAGGCTTAGGGAAAATATTTGGTGTTTACAAGCTGCACACTGCCTTGAGAGTTTCACGTTTCTCTACACAGCTGAACTGACTTTTCATAGCAGTTTAGGTCACAAATGAATTAGTCCCACAAAAAAAGGCTTCAGATTTTGCTGACTGCTTTTCAATTCAGCAATCCTGCAGAGATGCTTCAATTCAACCATTTGAATACACGTATCTTAAAGGTTACAAAGTCTGGAAGCTGTTTTGCTTACAAGAGTTTGTTACACTGAATAGCCTAGATGGGGTTTTTTGCATGTTTTCTCAAAGTGTTTCTCACTGTGATATTAATTACAAAATGAGTGCAAGGGCAATGTGTCAGTAATATAAGGAAGAATCACTCAAATTTCTTCTCTTATACTACTTAGTCTCGGTCTATTTCTATACTTGCTTCTGACTCCTGTATTGTTCTCACTAGTGACTTCCTCTGCCATCCACGCAGCGTTTCTTTACATCTTTTGTAAAATCTAATGGTTATTCATCCTTTCTTTGCCTTGATGTGAACAAGGGCTTATGGCTTTGTTTAAGGGGTTCTTACTGTATTGTGAGTCAGTCAGGTATAAGATGTACAACCTCATCTTCTTGAATAGGTCAAGCTTCCCTCTCCCTAGGAACGATTCTTAAAGTCACACTCAACTTATCTCCCTTCAAACTCCTATTTTCATTATTATTCTCATCTCCAAGGCAGGAGGATCATATCTTGGAGTGACTACATCAGCGAACAAGGGAAGATCTATGGATGTCATCTGCCTGGACTACAGGCCTTTTACATGGTCCCCCCATGACAAACTTCTCTCTTAATTGGAAAGATATGGATTTGATGGATTATTTGGTAGATAAGGAATTGGCTGGATGGTCACATCCAGAGGGTAGTGGTCAACAGCTCAATATCCACATGGAGATCAATGATGAGTGGTGTCCCTTAGGGGTCTGTATTGGGATCAGTACTGTTTAATATCTTCATCAATAACATAGACAGTGGGATCAAATGCACCCTCAGCAAGTTTGGAGATGACACCAAGCTGAGCGGTGTGGCTAACATGCCTGAGGGATGGGATGCCATCCAGAGGGACCAGGAGAAGCTCGAGAAGTGGGCCCTCATGAGGTTCACAGAATCATAGAATGGTCCAGGCCAGAAAGGACCTCCAAAGGTCATCTAGTCCGACCTCCCCGCAGTCAGCAGGGACACCCCCAACTAGACCAGGTTACCTAGGGCCTCGTCGAGCCTCACCTTGAATATCTCCAGGGAAGGGGCCTCAACCACCTCCCTGGGCAACCTGTTCCAGTGCTCCACCACCCTCATAGTAAAGAACTTTTTCCTAATATCCAATCTAAATCTGCCCTTTCCCATTTAAAACCATTGCCCCTCGTCCTGTCACTGCAGGCCTGTGCAGGACACTAGTCAACAAGGCCAAGCGCAGAGTCCTGCACCCAGGTGGGGGCAACCCCTGGTATCAATACAGGCTGGAGGATGAAGGGAGAGCAGCTCTGCCAAGAAGGACTTGGGGAATACTGGTGGATGAAAAGCTGGACATGAACCAAAAGTGTGTGCTCATAGCCCAGAAAGCCAACCCCATCCTGGGCTGCATCAAAAGAAGTGTGGCCAGCAGGGCAAGGGAGGGGATTCTGCCCCTCTGCTCTGCTCTGGTGAGACCCCACCTGGAGCTCTGTGTCCAGCTCTGGAGTCCTCAGCACAGGAATGACATGGACCTGTTGGAACAGGTCCAGAGGAGGGCCACGAAGATGATCAGATGGCCGGAATAGTTTTACTGAGGATAGGCTGAGAGAGTTGGGGTTGTTCAGCCTGGAGAAAGCTCTGGGGAGACCTTAGAGCAGCCTTCCAGTATCTGAAGGGGGCCTACAAGAAAGCCGGGGACAAACTTTTTAGCAGGGCCTGTTGCAATTGGACAAAAGGTAATGGTTTTCAACTAAAAGAGGGTAGATTTAGACTAGATATAAGGAAGACATTTTTTTGCAACGAAGGCAGTAAAACATGGGAGGTGGTAGATGCACCATCCCTGGAAACATTCAAGGTCAGACCAGACGGGGCCCTAAGCAACCTAATTTTCTTGAAGATGACCCTGCTTCTTGTAGGGGGTTGGGCTAGATGATCTTTAATGGTCCCTTCCACCCCAAACCATTCTATGATTCTATGATCTTTGTTTTTCATCTCGTCTTCTGCATGCAAATCCACATGTTCATTAATGCTTTATCTGCATCTTTCCAGTGCTGCTAAAACAACTCCTTTCCCTCTGCTAACCAGCCCAGTAGTGCACTGAATGTTCCTCAACTTCCCCACCACAGTATCCCATTAGCTATAACTCTCTCTCATACACCCCTCTGCTGTTTTTCCAGAATATAACTTCCAGAATCAGCATCAACCTTCAGCACATTCTTTCCTAACAAAAATTATTCTCAAAAAAAGCAAATACAAGCCCAGTGGAGGCAGCTCTTCTGTCTTTCACTGTCTAAGAATAAACTTCATTATGCTGTGAGCAACTTGTTAGACAACTGAGTGACAGAATTATTGAAAGAGCACATTTGAAAATTAGCCGAGGGTGAATATAATATAATCCATACAAAATTTCAGAATTAGAAAAGATCTGTTTCGGCAGTGCTTAAAAAACCTTGCAACTGGTTACTGCATGAATGCAAGTTCTAATGCAGAAGCAACTTCTTTTAAAGATATTATTTTAGAAATTACAGTATAACACACAAGAGCAACACTGAACAAACACTCATTATATAAATTTTCCCCTAAAAGGGTCACATACAAGCTTCTTCAAATGAGTTGGCACTGAGCTTTTAGACACATTCATACTGCAAATAATTTGTCAGCTGGCACTCTCCCCACTCCTTTGTCCTGAGTGATCAATGAAGACACAACACCAAAAATAAAAGCAAAGAGCCACATAAAAATCAAAGCTCCATAAACCCCTCGCCAGATGTAAAAACACCTGAAAACATATAAGACTACTGGAAACATTTGACATTTGCCCAATTATCCATAAGCATCAGATACTACGTGTGAAGCTAAATGTCACCAACAGTTTCACTTCTGACAACAAACTATTTTCTGAAATGTTTTTTAATATGATTCTTATTTAACCATGAATGATAGTCAGCTTACACCAGTTTGCTTATAGCCATATCCCATCACATTTTCAGTACTTCTAAGAATGGAGATACCACAGCCTCTCCAAACAAGCTCTTCCACCATCACATGTCCGGTGCTGTTTGACCACACTTCATGGTTAAATAAAGACAGAGCCAAAAAAACTTACTGAAAAAGAATTTCCCACATTCCAACTTGTGTCTGCTGCCTCCAGTTCTGCCACTGCATATGTCTGAGAAGAGTCTGGATCCATCTTCTCTATTCTTTCAAAGTAGCTATTTGTAAACGGCAGTGAGATCTGCCCTTTGTCTCTTCCAGCCTGAACAAATCTCTCTCAGACCCTCCTTGCACACCTTCTGCTCCAGCCCCCAGATCATTCTGGTGGCCTCCACTGGACCCCTTCTTCTATGTCCATGTCTTTCTTGTACTGAGGAGCCCAAAATTGGACACAGCACTCCAGCTGTGGTTTCACATGTGCTTGGTGGAGGTGAATAATCTCTTCCCTCAGCAGGCTGACTGCATGTCAGGTGGCATGCAGTTTGCCGTCTTCAGTGCAATACCAAAATGTTAATTCAATGGATCTCTTCTTCCAGAACAAGGCAGAAGATGAGGAATAATATGCTCCCAACCCTCATCTCCAACCAATATTTGTTTAAACCTTGAAGCTCAAGGTTTTAAATCCTTCCAGAAGTATTCACCATTAACTAGAGCAGTTACGGATATCCAATATAAATACCTATTTTATTATCTCATAAATATTATGTTCATGACCTCAATAGCTTCCTGTGCCTAAAAGTTCTACAATTTAACCAAAAGTTGTACAGAAAAATATTTCCTTTTATCAGTTGCAAGTTTCCCTTTTTTAATGTAACCATGTTTATTTCAATCCTCTAATTTCAATCAATTTGATTCTTCAACTGAAGTTAAACTAGACATGACACAAGAATTAGGTATAAAACCATTTCAAGGCGGTCCCTCTAATTGTCTACGTTGTCCTTTATTTGGATATGGATCTTAATTCCCTGAACTTCTGCTATTTCTTTTCTTAGTGAAATGCTAGAGAGTAGCCACCAATATCTGGCCACTTTGTTGTATTTTTCTGCATTATCCATAACACCACAAAGTTATCCATTAGCGGTACGTCATTACACCCCTACAGGTGCTCTTTACTATTTGATATTAATTTACAGGTAGGAATGCATTTCCATCCTTTCTGCAGTTTAAAAAGGATTAGCCAGTACAGTTACTGTAGAAATAAGCCAAAGGAAATTATTTCCAAAAATATACTTTTGTTTAGTACAAAACTGCTATGACCCCATGCATACTCAGCTTCGGAGCTGATGAGTCTTCTCACAGTCACTGAACCCGCAAACTTTGATTTTCTCTCCCCAGAGGTTATTATAGATTTCCATTGGCCTGAGCATTGAGGAAGTCAAGACTGTATTTCTAATCGATTCCAGCCCTGTGGTATTTAAATAACAATCTTAAAGAAGTTAAGCAGTTTAAAAGACCCTTTGTGGGCCTTGTTGTTCCTGTTCACATATTTTACCCATTTGATAAAATACTGTGCAACTCAGGGAGAAAAAAAGTCAGTCTAAAGGCACTGATGAAAGGGAAACTAAGCAGTCAAAAGAGCTTGAAAATGTTGGCATCCCCCAGAACAGTTCATGATGTCCATCAGAGAGATAACAGCCTTTGCATTATTTCACTACAGAAAAACATACCTTGGCACAGACGAAGTCCTAGTAACCTCCCAGAGTTCTAGCAAGTCTTCTGTCTCTTGAAATAACATCCCAATTTCCTATATTTTTCTTTAATCCAACAGAAGTCTCTCTAAGAAAAAGGAAAAAGTCAGCAGTTAGTCATTCTGCATCCAAAGCAGGGTCAGAGCAGAGTTCAGTATATGAGCTTTCAATGACAGAACAAAACAATGAACCAGTGCGTGTTTCTTGAGCAACTTTCATTTCTGTGCAATGGTGGTGTGTCTTGTGGGGGAAGAAAATACAGAAATGGTCCCCTGACAAAATAATGCTCATTTAAGAAAACTGATTCAGTGTAACTGCATTTTCCATGGAAACGTATCAATACCATTGAATGGTTTGACTGAAAGGCAGTAAGGTAACTCAGAGCTTATTTGTATCATCTTTGGTTTCAGTCCAAATTTCTCACGAGTCAAATAACACTGTTTTTTTTTACTTACTGATTCTCAGCCATTCACATGCACTTGGAATTTTTTTTGCTTTACTCTTACCAAAGGAAAGGTTTCAAGACTCAGGATACACACCAAACACTAAAAAAAAATTACCCTATCATGAAGTCAAAATATGGTAGTCCTGAGTTATAAGTAGTTTTTATTACCCTTTCATCAAGTCAGAATATGGTAGTCCTGAGTTATAAGTAGTTTTCTCTTTTTCAAGGTTGTGAGAAAGGATATGGTTGCCAGTAGCTTCCCAACCCCTGCTGGGTGACAATACAACAGTAAAATACTTCCTTAACCAAAAGCATTTTTTGTATTTCCTTTCCCATGTTTCAGCATCAGCATCTTACCAAATTTTACTTAAATTTTTTTCAGTTTCCCCTTCTCTCCACCTCACCACAAGAGGTTAAGTCTTAACTTTGCACGGTGCTTGTGGCTGGGTTCCTCTAACAACGCACAAGAATAAAAATCACAAACTAGTGGCTTGAGGTTTGGGGCTTATTTTAAATAGATTTTTGAATTGTCTCAATATTTTCTCAAGCATGCAAAAACAAAATGCAGCAAGCATGGTAGTTACTCAGCATTCCTTCACAACCATCCCCTGCCAAGCCTTGCACTGCTTGCCACAAACAGTATCTTTTTTTCTGTACCAAGAAAAATTAACAGACTACCCCCATGGGGTATATAAGAAAATTCAAAATGCAGTGGAAAGAGATTATGCAAAAAGCGTTCACACAAGCACACTACTGATGAAAAATAACAAGAAAATTACTGCTGAAGTAGTAGCAGACAGGGAGAGGATCACAACAGAGGTTGCCACAAGAGCTGAGGCTAAACAAAGTCAATAGAGCCTTTTGTTTGCAGATTACTGAAAAGGAACATGACAGCAAGCAAGATCAATGGACCTACAAAATCAAGCCAGGGTTCTTCAGGTGCTGTCTTAACCTATTCTCAGCTTCAAGTATTACTTACAGTGACTTAGCTATCAGGAATTGCTTAAGTAAGTTGGCACAACTGCAACATTATCCTTATTTTAGTAGAGTTGAACGTATTAAAAAAAAAATGATGTGGATACAACGCTTAGAAAAATCCTTATTTTCCCAGTCACATAGAAATAATCAGTGATGCTTCTAGATTTTGCTTCTACTGGTATAAAAAGCCAGCATTTATATTTATGACACACAGACCAGAGACGCATAGGCTTATTGAGTATACCTCCACCTAAAAAAATGAGTTGACAATTATATTACAGGGAATTGTATTGTATCTAGAGATTCTTTGATGCTTTTCTCCAGTTTCATGCAAGAAACTGTCCTTTGTTCTCAAGAGTGTCACGCTACAGATGTTCCATTGGAATTACATATGATATGTTTTTCTCAGCCTTGGTAAAAAAAAAAAAAATTAAAAATATATCTCCTGTTACCAAAATTTGGTATTTTTTTAATATGGAAGCTTCTTGTGATCCACAGAGATATTTCAATTCAGCTCTCTTTTATCTGGAAACTCAACAATTTTGGGGTAACTATTTGGATGGTTTCGCTCCATTACTTTCAAGGTAACAGAGTGGTCCACACTAATGTATTGACATCTCAGAGATGCATGGAGAATTTAGATGCTCAAACAAGCTCCAAAACAGACCAGTGCGGTTGAGGTGCTTCATTTTGTCAAGAGGAGAAGATGGAGGTGGGGGGAAAGTAATGACCCATCCAGAACTAGCAGAGGATATTAAAGGCTATAAATAAATATCCTGGCACTGTGCAAGCACTATACTCTGCCAAAAGCACATTAACAGCAACAGGACATTATTTATAGGCCAAGAGGTGCAGAATGGAGGAGCAGAACACGGGAGGGAAAAGTGGGGCAACACAACAGAAGTGTGGGTGGTACAAGTGGGAAAGGAAGCCACCACTAGCGTGAGCGACTCAATGTGAGGGGGAAAAAGCCCAAAATTTTCATCCAACCAGCAAGAAAAAGCTTCTCAATAACAGCTCCGCAGTCGTCCATCAAGCACTCACTAACAGAAACACTGAAAATCTCAAGGCCATTTAGAGCTTACTATTCATCATATTGAGTTTATCTTTCTCCCCATGAAGATTTTTTATGGGCATTCTGAATAAATCTGTTGTCAACCTGACTGTTTTTAACTATAGATTCAATTTAAATTGCCCCTTATCACACAATTAAAAAAAAAAAAAACAAAAAACATCAGCATCACGGACTGGAGCCTGGAAAAAAAGACCTTTTTGTTCACTGTCTTCAGGGAAACGTGCATGAAATGATGATGTTCTGCTGACAGGTCCTGTAGTCCAAGTAACCATGTACATACCAGATGTGTGGCGCCATTCTAGGCAGCCCCACTTCAAGAGAGACACTGAACTTCTTACATCACAAGCTTCCTTTTCTTTCTTTTGTTAGGCAACATCTCCTATGTTCAGTTCAGAAAATATTCTCCAGACTCTGCTTCAATAACTGTACTCAAGGATTAAGGTCAGCAGATTTATGTCGTAATTTTAAAGATAGCTGGTGTGGATTCCAGAGGAGGTCTCCAGCTCTAGTCTCCACGCAGACACTGGGCACTTGTGGAGGGATCACTGACTGTTCCCAGCATTTCTGGCCACTGAATTCCCCCAGGTTGCAGCCCCTGACCATTCGGCTGTGAATTGAGCTCTTTATCTTGGTCTCCCCCTAGATACCATTTTGCTGAAGTAAAATTCCAAGAGACAACAAGGGGAAAAATTACTCATCTCTACCCTTCTTTATTCCCCACTCACCCTGATGAAAACAGATAAATCAAGACCAGAAGAAACTCCTTTCATTCTGAATCCACATTTCTCTCCAATTAGGTTTATTTGCTCAGACAGGGTAGATTGCTAGATATTGCCAAATCTGGGTATTTATCTTACCAGATTAAATGAATGTACACATATATAATACACATATTACACAAGCTACTTGGGCTAGACAATTCTTCAGCATAAAGTAGTTTGATTACCTTTTCACCAGATTCTCACTCTGACAAAATGCACCCATTTTTAAGTTGATTTATTACCTTTCTTTTAATTTCAAGCACAGGTGTTTTGCACATATTATACTGCTCCGTGACCTTAGCAGACTCTGTCCTTATCTCCTGCCTTTAAGACAAGCACAACTAGAGTAGTCTCAGGAGACATCGTAGCCAAGGTCAGCTTCTCTATTTCTAACACAAATGAAATGGGAAAATAAACTTGGGTTAAGCTTTATAACCTTCATGGAACCATTCTATTATATTTTTCACACAGCTGCAAAACAATAAAGTTGTCAATGAAAAAATCAGCGTTCTCATTATTTAGTTGTGGAAGGATCAAACCAATCATCGTATTGCTGTCAAACTAACTTCCATGGTCCTAAGAGTTATGTGGGTGCTACTTAAAAAAAAAAAAAACAAACCAGCTGTTCAAATCTGGAGACAAAGTTGATATTATTGAATTATTATTGAATTTATTTTACAGCTTAAATTCCCACTGACCTCATAACGACCTTAGGGTTTGACAGGAATGCCAAAAAAATGGAATGTTTGTATGCAGATATCTTTCACTGAAAGGAAGCACAAAGGGTGGGATCAGAGGAGTGGGAAAATACACCAAAGGTGATGGTGTAAAGCCTGCCCTAATTTAATGGCCTGCTTAGCTGAGGCACAAATTTGGAAGAAGCCAAGGTCCCATCTGCAGCCAAGGCATCTGAATCCATTTAGGCAGAATTTGCCATAAAGATATTTTTATGTATCCCAATAGCTGCCCTATGGTTGACAGGAGCACAGGGCCACTTCAGGAGATACCCACACAACAAAGAATGTTACCAGGCCAACACAGATGACTGCAACTGTCCTCATCTCCAATGACAATTTATGTACCAAGGATGACAATTTCCATCCCCCTTAGTGCAGGCAAAGAAGGTAATGTGCAGTGAAATCATCGCAGTAGACTGTGACAAACAGAAACACCAAGAAATACATAGGCAAAACTGGACAGAAGACTGCCCACAAAACTAAATTGTAGAGCTATATTCTTCTATTTAAGGATTCACAACAGATTTGAGAGATAATATGTAAAAGATCCATTGATTTCCCTTCATATTCCAAATACACCACACTTGATATAAACGGAGATGAACTGTGGAATTATTCGGAGGACAAACCCTTTTGACCTTTCCATAGTTATTTTGCAGGGGTAAGCAGCAAAGTTATCCAGTTAGATCTATCACGCAATATAATACGGTATTAAGAAAGTGTTACAAAAATCCCAGCAGTGGTAAAAAAACGTATGTGAACTACGAACTCACATACTAAAAATTTTTACTGTAACAAATTTGCAAAAAATTCAGGATGGTATTAAACTATAAGTACAGCTAATAAAATAACATTTTACAAGGCGTGCTAAGTGGCTTTCCAAAATTGTGCTATTTGTCATATATATGCAAACCAATAAAAATACTCTGCATGCTTCTCCCCTCAGATTCAAGAAATATTTTTATCAAGATATAAATATGACAGGCATATTCTCTCTTCATTGGCAGCACATCAGCGTACTACTGAGAGGAGACTCATTCTCAGACCATGCATTTATCTCTGAATGAAAAGAAGAGCTGCTTTGACTTAAACATTGTAAAGAAAACTCTAAATAAATCTTAACCAATCCTTTCTCCCTAGCTTAATGAAGACAATACTCCTTATTAATGAAGGCATTATGAAACGCTTATGTTTCACGTCCTGATTTTTTGTAGGACTCTGGTATGTTCATATTATTTCATCCCTTCCTCAGTCGCCCTTTCAAAAGATGATTTTTATCAAGTTGATGAGATATTGTTGCAAGCTCAACCCATTAAACAGTCACAAATCACAAACCTCTGAGTCCTGCAGGAGAAGGTAATAAAGACAGATGGTAAGTTATGCTACTGCAGCTGCATTATTAAAAAAAACAGCACTCGCTACTGGTGGTAGAAGCTGGTGGTAGAAGCTGTGTACATTTTGCTACGTCTGTCTACACTTTACACTTCCAACACTCCCTTTCTTATTCCATTAAAGCTAATGGAAATATTCTCCCTTGATTTCAAAGGAATTTAATAGCTAAATTGAGTTTAATAGGTGATACCATTAAAAATAGGTATTTGTTTTTAAAAGAAAGTAATCACTAAAGTGAAATGAGAGAGAACTGCATCAAGATACCCTTTAAGCTACTAAAGCAGCAGGTCACAAACCTGCCTGGCTGTTTTTGTAACAAGGAATCCATGTTAATTTGTCCTGAGCAAGCACCTGAATGTAAGTTTTTAAGGCATTATGGACTGGATCAGGGACTTTTATCAGTGAACCATCATGCATTATTAAATTAGTGTTACTTTTCTTGACAGCTATAACAAGGACTTATTAATTTGTCCAGAAATTGTTATTCGTTGATGTATCCAATACGAGTATCCCAACAGACAAGTTATATACAAAAGGAAGAGGGAAAGTAATAATATATTGACTACTATTTCTCAGTAGTCAATGTCATCATTGCAATAACAAGGAAAGAAGCCTAGTGTTAAAGACGGGAACAGCAACAACTTTGGAAGGCAAAGATAAAGCCTTCGCAACGTTTGGTTTGAAAGCCCCACCACATCGAGATGCTCGAGGCACCACAGCCGTTACTGGGAACAGAGGTAATACACTACTGAACATCACAAAAAGCAGCTTGGAGCACTGCTGGAATAAACTTTCTCGTCAGAGTGCTCTTACCTGAAAGGAGTGGGGCACAGAGGATAACACACGAGATACACAGCTGAATCCCAGGCTGGAAAGAGAAGAACCCCTTGTAGCAGGAAGCACAGGTTGCCACGAGGTTTGGCCCAGATGTCACCTGGCCTCCTGGCTGAAGGCAAGGTCATGGCAAAATGGGAGGGCTCATTCCTCAGAGATAAACCCTGCGTTAAACTAGTGTAAGGGCCCATGATCCAAAATAAACGTTTTCATTTTTCAAACGCAGAAACATAAACAGTTATGAGAGAGGCGGCAATATTTAGGAGTTACAGTCAATTAAAGCAAAAGCTGAAAGTGACAGGTGGCTAAGACTAATACTGGGTCACAGGAAAACCTGGCCTTCAGCAGCTCTGGGGTCTATGTTTGTATATATTCAGTCTTTATGATTTTAGAGAGGATTTTGATATCTTGCTTGCCAGCATCTGTACATTTGTCACCTTCTACATCACCACTTTCACAACGGCCAGCTCTCCACCTGGCTGGGTAGCAAGAGCTGTCCTCAACAGAAGCCGGGTTCACCCTTTTGACTAAATCATTGTCAGTCAACAGCATCAATATAACTGTGTAATTAATGTGCTCATTAAATCTAAAATTTAACTACACAGAAAGTGAACAGTGTGCCGTTTATGTGTAAAATTTGCCCTTTTTCAAGTGTGAGTTTAAAATCTATTTTGGTGGTATTATTTAACTGCAATCAAAAAGTTCTGAATGGCAATGAAATGGGACCCGAAAGGCAAGGAATATCAAGAAGAAAGCTCTCTCTACTCTGGTGTTGCTCAGAAATTATTACACCAGAAGAAAAGCAAGTGGGATAAAGAACCCCTATCTAACTTTATATTCATTCTGGGTGTATATACAAGACTAAAGATACTGGAAGTCAATGACATAAGCCTAAAATATTATTTTAATTAGGTCTTCTTTCACTGAGGATAAAATAGTTACGAACATACAGAATGTCCTTATAGGACTCAGATTTACTTGTCTTCATCTTCCAAACAGAGCAACTCCGAATCTTTGTACCATGGTCCTTGAAAAATGCACAAATTAAAACAATTTTTCTCTTATGCCTTGTTTGTAACCTCTAGTCTCACGCACACACTGGATTAACATGAACATACTGGACCTTGCAATTGAAAACACCCAAGAGATTTCTTCTAGCCACTGAGCCTTCACTGGGGCACAATCTCTTGCATCTGTCCCAAACTTAAAATTAAAGTGTAGTTCAAGCACCCAAGTAAAACAGATTATCCATTACATACCTACATTGAGAGTACTGGGGTACCCATTCAAGCCAGTTCAGAAATATAGGAAAAGAAGGCACAAAGATGCTGGCTTTTAAAAATGCTAGTAACAGGCATAGCTTATTAGCAGAGTCAGAAAATTCACGCACCACTGCACAGCAGGACACTGATAAATCACTTCAGCTGGCACCAGCACTGTGAACACTCCTCCTCCTCCTCTTGAACAGAAACCTGGGCATTGAATAAAATAATTCCATCACATATAAAGCAGGCATATGTGAACAACTCATTTTGGCAATTAAGAAAACCCAGGTGGCTCATGTTTGTTGGTTTAAAAAAACACCTTCTCGTTTAGTGGTATAAACCAAGAGTAATTGCATTAAAAATTAAGAAATCAAATCAGTACAGAAGAGAAGTGGATTCGTTTAGAGTTATCTAGAAACCAGAATTTTGATCTCAGAGGAGTCTCTGCACCTCAACACTGATTTCAATGTCAAAAGAGGAGGCAAGTCAATAGATAATACATTACAGTATAATAGATAGGCCTGACGTACTAAGCTAAAAATGCTTAAATTGTTGTAGCTCTTTGCAGAGTGCTTTGTTTTGCAATACTGATTAAAATCAAACCATCTCCATTTGAAATGTTGAGTTTTTAAAGCTGAGGGGTTTAAGGTGCTTGTTCTGAACTTTCCTGTCTAAAAGTAGTTCATTCACAAATCATCATTTACTAAGAAAAACATGCAACTATCAATAGCTCATAGCTTAATCAGGAAGATTCTTGTATAAGCTTTAAGACTACTGTAAGTCTGGTTTTTCTTCATGAACTATCATTTTAGTGTCTCACAATGTAATCAGCAAACTGTGAACAGTTCTCATTCTTGTCACACGAAGCCAACTTATCAGGTAAAGCACTGTTTCCCCAGGTCCTAGCTTCTTTAGTAGCTTACTCAGGGAAGGAGACTGTAAGAATTTTCTTATTATGAATTAACTAAGACATAATTATATAGCTTTCCCATGCGTATGAAAAAAATGCACTCACTATTCATCTCCCAAGATAGTGTCTCTTCATCCCAGAACTCATTTATATTTATGGCATATTATAAATGTTCCTTACAGCAGCTACAATGTATTTATCAACAGAAACCTTGAGTTTATTCAGACATGTGCACAGAAATGTGGTCTATTCGGCTCCTTTTTCTTCACAAGTGTAGCCAGATTTCTCTTTTCTCTGAGCCCTCCGGCACGACGCGGGATCAATGGCAGCTTTTGGCTTTGGGTCAGGCCCACAGGACACAGATATAAATAAATCTGTGCCATTGTCAGATCACGGGTAAAACGGTTCTCAGTAGAATAAAAATGTGCTGCATATTTCATTCAATATTTTTAATATTTTTATTCCATCTTCTTAATTTGGACTCCTCGCAGAAAGCCTAAACCAGCTAGTAATGCAAAACCTGTCAGCTTGGACCGTGCAGGTGTCATGAGCACCACATCCCTTGTCCTGTAACTCATGCTTCAAGGTTCTTGGCCGCTTTCGACTAATGGAGAAAGTTCTGGTAAGGTCAGAAAAGCTTCAGAAGAACTGAATACCTGAAGGCTGCCCGCAGGGCTGCTCTCCTATGGCACAGTGAGTAACCTGGGATCAGATCACGAAGAACAGACCTTTGAGAAGCCTTTCCCTGAATGCAGAATTGTCCCCCTTGCTCCCGTCTTCCTTTCCGTTGCGGAACAGCTCTGTCCTTTTGCTCCCCGACTCTTGCTGTTCAACTTTTCAGAAATGTTGTGGTAGCTTCTAATGCCCTATATTATCCATCCTAATTAACTCCAGACAGCTGACAATGACATAACACACTCTCATCCAAGAAGACAGGCTATCTCTAGCAAGGTAGATAGAACCAGGGAGATTTTTGTAAGTCATTAACTCCACATGAAGGAAAAAAAATGTCATTTCAATCAAAATTAACCCTACAACAGGCAAGAAAAACATACATTATTCGAGGTGTATAATATGTGGGTGTGAAGGAGAGTTTACCTGGCATTATGCACACCACTCACTCTGCTGATCACTTTCAGGGGCAGATGGAAATACCAGCTAGGAAAAACAAACAAAACCCTTACCCAGTGTGGAAAGTGATCTCCTAATTAAACAGGTTAATCTCTTTCTCCCATTTACAGAAAGAAAGAAGAGGGCAATCAAGATGTAATCTTACTGCTGAAGGAAGCAAATGCCAGTGTCTCCAGTTTCTCAGAGTTAAGTCTGGGGATGACAATTATTGTGAAAAACTGTTTTACCTCTGATTTTTAACAAAGTATATATATATATAGCATGTGTGCCTGAAGACAAGCTTTTTTCCTAACGACCATTTTCCTAGCAACATCTGCTGGTTTTTCATCTGCTATTTGTGCATGCAGCCTACTTACTCACATTATGTCCCGTAAATAATGCATATCTTTCTATTTATTTTCACTTAGCTGGCTGAAATGGGTTTTCTTGAATAAGCAGCATCCATTTATGAAATGCTGCAATAAAATTTAACGCATCTTCCTGATAGCATTCTGCATCTAAAGAAAGTTGTGAAGAATGGAGCTTTATGCCAGGTAAATCAAGACCCTTAAAATGAAGATAAAATTGATAGCAGGAAGGGGAAAAAAATAATAATAATAAAAAAGCCTTCAAACTAAAAAGACCTTAAGCCACAGCTGGGTGGTTGGACAGGCAAAGTGGTCACAGACTGGCAGTCTAGAAGCAGTGTTAAAGGGAAAGAGAGACTGGCTAAATCCAAAGGATTCAGATTCAGCTCGTGCTTTCCCATTGACTTCAATGAACAAGTCAAAGACTATTTAAAGCAATGGGGGAATGAAACTACAGCACTGGCTTTAATAGGTTATAGATCAAGTTCAAAATGCCTAAAACATGTGGCCGTAGGTCACAGCTCCACGTTCTGCCCCCAGCTCTGCTGTTCACCAGCAAGGAAAGCCAGCCCATCTTTCTTTGCTATTGCTTTCTTCAGGGCTTCCAAGGGGGCTTTTCACATCTACCTGCAGGTGTAAGTATACCAAAAGCCTTATGTGAAAGGAAATACATAAATGCAAAAAGGGGATATTTGTTTGAGAGTTGACACTAAGTCATATGCACTGCCTGTAGTACCTGCTGCTCATACAGCTGTGGGGCACAGAGATGGAATTTGCTGTGCAGATGTAGAGTACACTCACACTGAAGCATTATTCTAATTAAAATGTGTTGGTAAAAGCAAGACCTACCTATTTTGTTTCACTAAAATTCTATGGGTTTTTTTTTTTTTGCTTCAAGGTGCCTTCTTTAAACATATCAAGACCCCAAGTCATAACAGAGCTGACAAACAGCAGTGTGTTCCAGCTTTATTTCCTTTTTGTTACTAACCAGCTCTTACATCTGCACTTTAGAATGAAAAAAAATCAGCAAAACATTGGTTTAAAATGCCAGCCTAAATGATAGCCTCAACATTCAAACCCTGGGTGCGAACGGCTGACTAGTGGACTATAAGAGGGAGACACTGCATTATCGTACCTCTTAGAGCTTTTTCTCTGGGCCAGTGAAATTCACTGCAACTAAATCCATCTCTCATAGACGTGCACTTACATAAAGGAAAAACTTTATTAAATTTCAAGGAAAAAAAAATAAATAAATTCATTGTTATTTAGATGTCTCCAGTCTGATTTGAAGCAGAGCTTTGAGCTCCTCCCCATAAGCATGTCAGTGTCTCAGAAGAGGGACAGAGCTAGAATGGATTTAAATTATATTTGAATGCATTTCTCAGCCACTTTGTTCTAGTGTATATTTCACCATCAAGCACTTCAACAGGTGTTTTAATTCAAGCCTTAAAATGGTCTCAGTAATAATCAAGAGTGGAATTCACAGGCTAAAAGTGAACCCCACAGTCAAGTGCTTTGCTGAACTACAATCTTGGTGAAATTGGTAATTTCAAATTGTTTTAAAATATTTGAAATCTATTCTATACAGTGCCAAGAATCTCGCATATGGTTAAGATAATTACACTAAACAGTATATAAAAATAGCAAAATAGTCCCCGACCAAAGGTCTCACGGTCAAACTAGACAAAACAAGCAAAACACAAGAAGAGATATAGAGAGGGAAATTGAGCTGGAACAGAAACCAAGAATTCTGATCTTTAGTTATCAACAAAAACATATTGCCTCTCCAGGCAAAATTTACTGTCGGTTTATGGGGAGGCACTACATACAGACAATACTAATTTTGATTTCTCAGGGTCTCCTAAAGAATTCCTTGAAATCAGTTGGGTCTTAATGCTCCTCTGAGAAATGTAAGCCTTTGAAATAATTCTATTTCATCTCTACTTAAAACCAATAAAAAATGAGGAGCTCTATATTATGCCTTAGGCAGCAGTTTTTCTTTTTTTTTTTTTTTTAAAGAATTTTCAAATAAAGGAGGGAAATTAACCTAAAAAATCATGTAAACCTGTAAGTTAAATACATATGCTCAGACGTAGGATTCAGAATGTTGATTAAATATTTTTAAATCTATTATACATAGATATCATGATTTCAAATCAAAAACATTATTATAATATATTACAGGAATAGTAATAGGATATTTATAGAAATTGCAGAATAACTCTTGATAAATACACTGTATCATTATATACAAGGATTCAGTGTGATAATTCGAAATACCCTGGGGAAAAAAAATTAAAACCTGCAAGCTCCCTTTTGCCAATTTTCAGAAATATTTCTCAATGCCTGACAAGTTCTTGGCAACAAAGAATTAGGTTGCTCACCTAGAAAGTCTAGCAGAATCCTCTTTACAGGCTTCTTGGTACTCTAACCATGGCTTTTACAGAGGAAAATGAATTTGCCACAGAGCAGCCCACTAGACAAAAGAAATGCTTTATCCAGTCACTACTTCAGTTATTGACAATGTCAGTCATTCACCTCTTGCCAAAAAAAGGTGAATCATATCAAGTCATTCCAAGATCAACAACATCCATTACTACCTGGCAGTAAAAGATAGCTCTTCATTACTCACAGGGTTTAATAAGCACTGCAATGTTAGTTCCTATCTCCTGGCAAAATTCCACTTCAGGTAATTGCCTCCTGCCTCCCTAAATTCCCTTTGCAATTCCCTTAGGTCAGATACTCTTCAGCCTGCTCTAAGCTGCCCATGCACTGTTAAACACTAGAAGTGACTACTTTCAATAAATGAATTACACGGTGAGCCAAAATCTCCACTTTTCTCAGAGTAGAATTCACAAAATGCCTGCACATGATGAAACAGAACTGAAATTTTCAGTAGAGCACATTGGCACGCGTGAAGCATTATGCTAAATGTAACTGGGTCACTCGGTATGTTTTAATTAATTCTGAATTCCTTGAATGCATACTATATTGTGTGCCCAGGTGTTTTGGAGGCTTGCAGGCCTCAGCCAACAGGATCATAATCAAAATGAAATGCGTTATACTTAAGTGTATTTCACTGCGATATCAACGGGATGTCTCATGAGCCCTGAAGCACATATGTGCTTCAAGACTTATAAAAAACATGATCAAATTGTGCATTTTTCTCTTTTCTGCCACAAACATGGGGAAAAAGAAAAAATCAGGATGTTCCAAAACTTCCTTTTGTAAAGCATCAAATCCTTACCACCCCTGGCCAGCTGCTCTCATTTTACCACCAATTTCCATCACCTCTTCCTCCCAAACTATTACATCCACAGCACTCCAGGTCAGTGCCACAACTCCACCAGAACTCCCTTTGAAATTAAAGAGAAAAGAGGAATAATGGTCTACCTGGAAGGAACTATCAATTCCTTTCAATAGATCTGTGTGGCTGTGGAAAGTATGCTTCCCAATTAACTGTGACAATAATAGGTATACCCCTACAAGTCTGGATCTCCAACACATATGATCCTGAAAGACAAGGGAACCCTAATGTAACTAAATACACTTTAGGCAGCAAAAAATTGTTCAATGTGCCTTTCTGATTTATTCCTCAAAATATTCAACTATCTAATGTCAGCCACTTTGCCTATTAGCTACATTGCAATACTTCCTCCCACATACAAGAATGAAAGCAGGATTCATATCCAGCAGAGAAGATCTTGCCACTTACATTGACCTTTATGTTGCAATCACGAATTATTTTTCCCTTTTACATTGGTTAAGGTCATTATGCTATTTTTTTATTAATTTGAGTGTTTTGATAACAAAATGTTAATAATATTACTTTAAAATAATTTCAAGTGCTGCACAGACACTTGATTATATCTCTGTTACCAGTAAAGCAAGCGGAGAAAACGAATTCTTTTGGAAACACAATATCCTAAGCTCCAGTTTCATATTTGATTTAGTCGCAAAGACATGAGTTTAGTCCACAATACACCATCATGAATTTTTTATTATTTCATTTCAAGGTTATCAATATGCAAGCCCCCTTCCTTTTAGAATAAGTACTTCTTTTGTCACACTTTTATTAGTTTTTCTATCCCTTTCCAAATTCCACTGGTCAACTGCTACATACACGATCTCTGAGGGCAACAAACGGGTTTCTGGAGAGTCACAGAGGGGAATCCCAAAGAACATATGGCCATGAGAAAATACCATTCCCTTTTGATACTGAACAGTCATCTGCAACAGTCCCTTGCTGGATGGGACTGGCACAGCAGCTTGTTTTCCTACCAAATTAATGAAGAATCAAAGCCAAAGTGTGTCCAGGTGGACAAGGCAGCCCAATCAGCTCATCATTACATCAACTGTGTGACACACTCCAAAAGCAGCTCCAAAAGCTCTCAGAACAATTACCTCATTTGCCTGCAGTTTCTGCCAAGAAATAAAATATTGCCACTAGTAAATACCTTCCATTGCCTAGTATCTGAGTGCTTGGATTTTCATTTAAATACAAAAAAGCAGGACAGGAGAAATAATTTCTGAATGAAGTTGTTTAAATATGCCACATGTAGCTCATAGAAAATCAGATATAAGCCCCAAAAATTGTGAGGAATAAAATCAAGCACATCTCTAGAACCTCAAACACATTTTTCAGGCCAAGAGCTCAATTCTGCATTACTTTCTGAAAAAATGCTTGGAGAACGTATTCCTTTTATACTGTCAATCTGTTACGACACAAATCCTATTTGTTTCCTTCAGTAGTAAAATTAGTCTGTCCAAGACTAGGTCTGTAGCTGCTCTGGAAGTGCTAGAGCTCCTCAAGCTCAGAGCTCCTCTTCAAAACTGGAAGATGCTCACCAGGTAATTTTCAAGGCAAAACCAGAAGGTAAGTATAAATCTCCTTTTAAACTGTGCCCATCTGAAATCATACTAGAAATAATTCTGGACCAATAGCAAAAAAAAAAAAAAACCCAACAAAAAACCACAACCATAAAGACCTTTCCATTAGAGAGAAATTGGGCCTTGCATCTGAGGCAGTGGCACTCAGGCTGGAGGTATCTGGGCACAGTTCCCAGCTCTGACAGCACTATTAGAATGACATCTGGGAATATCATGTGATACTCTGAGCATCACTCCCTCTTCTCACAAACAAGAATCTCCAAAAAAAAAAAAAAAATCCTTTTTTCTTGTCATGTTATTTTAAAATATGAACTCTTCATGTCCAGAAACCCCTCACGATGTATAGATACAGTGTCTAACCTCATCATGCTCCAGTTGCTGCTGGATGACAGATGCAATAGAAATAATAACCAGTTACTGTGCATGCCAGATAGCATGAAAAAAGAAACAGACCAACTTATCCCTTAAGCCCCTCAGAGTGAATTTGAATCATTTCAGCAGTGATTACGGGACACAATATTTTTTCATATTTTTTCTGCTATCTATTTTGACATCATGAATTCACTTTATTTCTTCCAATCACAAGGTTTTAGAAACACAGCTGTTGACCAATAATTAACTCAAAAAGAAATTAAACCTTTCCCTCCACCTTTTGTGTTTACAAAGCTTAATGCTAATCAACAAAACGTCCAGAATAAAACACCTGTTTTCTAATTATGAACAAACACATTTCCACCAGTAAGATCCAGCTTCCACCTACAGGTACAAGTACTGCTGCACTGAGGACAACACCAGTTAGGTTTTGATAAAGCCCTTTATGCATTGAGTTCACCTGGAGCATGAAACAAAAAAGGAAAGGGAAAAAAACCCAAGAGGTTACAGGATTAGAGAAATGCAAACCTGTTTTCTCAAAGCACATGATCAAGACAATAGTCCAAAGCGCATCCCTGAGCTGCAGCTTGCATCTGGCTCTGCCGCCCAGGATCTACACAAACATCTCGAAAGATGGATGATGCCTGGCTACACTGTACAGCCATAATGCCCAGAAGCACAGCAGCCCCTTTCCAGCAATAAGAAGAAGGAAATACGAGGATGGTAACACCTCAGGGAATGGAGGAGAGAAAAGTTTGTTCTTTTTGGCCTTGTTGGCCAAATTTTATTTTTTTTTTTCTCCCATTTAGGTGTTCGTTCCACCTAGAGAGCACCTGGTGCTAGTCACTATGTTCCAGGTGGTACAAAGTGTCTAAAGTGCTGTCCCAAGCTATATTCAAAATGAAACCACCACGGGTCTGGGAGATTCTGCAAGGCTTTCTCTGATCAATTAGGGAATACGTATACTGGAGTGCTATTATTATCCCCCATGTCTGTTTAATAACTCTTTTTTTGTGTTCTTTTAAGTCATTGGGTTTGGATCGAACTAGAACAAGTAAGTAACATCAAAAATCCTCAACTTTTAGAGAATGGAAGGGTTTCTAACCACGTGATACTGTTCTCCTTTGGTTACGGCTGCTCTATCTAACCAGCCATGATGTGACGTGACATGCCAGGACAGTGTGACTAAGCACAACACACAGGAAACAGAAATCCCTACACATCTAGTTCTATCTTTCTGTGGCACTGGACTTGCAGTTCTCTGGATGGTTTGGAAATTGTGGAAGCTGTTTTCTTTCTTTTCAGCCCTTCTCAACCCATTGCCCTGCATACTGAAATGAAAAAACATTCTGCAGATGTGCTGGATAAAAACATTTGAGATTTCAAGACCTCTGTACCTTAAGCAACTACATAGCATAAGGCCAAATACTCTCCTTTTTATTATTAATACATTTTGAAAATTTATTACAAGTGCGTATAAATAAGCAAAAAATACCACAGATATTGAATGATAAACTAGCCAGATTTTTAAAAATACTGATTGGCTACAGTTGCATTGTTGTTACAGGGTTCTCTCTCGTGGATTGCAAGACTAAAATGCAAAAATAATCCCAAGAACACTCAAGAACAGAGCAGTAGAATGAAGTGGGGGGAGCAGAAGGCAGTGGGTTCAGAAACGATATGGAGTTCAAGGGCACCAGGGAACTGCACAGCTGGAAAAGCACAAAAACATTGCCAACGCGCACCACTGCATTAAGAGCACTTCAAAACACGAAGAAAACAGCCAGCTATCCATGGCCGTTAGAAAAAGACCATCCCTACTGCAAATTACCCACCACAGACTCGAATGAGATTCCAGCTGGCAGCTGTGATGGGGAAGGAAAGCATGATCTTCACCACCTCTTTACCTCTTCTTCTTCCTTCCCCCTTCTCCAAACGTCATGAGAAAGAAATGCAACTATTCAGTTAAAGGCTGGATTTTGACAATAATTTCAGTCAAGCCAGGAAATTGCTTCATGTGGCTCTCCTAACTCTAAGTACTGATAGTTTTGTTCACATTAAGTCCTACAACTTGCTGTCACAGTTGGAGTGATTGACTTCACTCTTAAGAGAGAAGTAGCAAAATATTTATTACGGTGAAACAGCGACTTAACAAAATTAGTAGTAAATGCAACAGTGTTTTATGAGATTTGATGGCAAGGCACACTTTATTTACTGCAGAGAGGACAGGGTCAGACACGCTGTCAGGGAGACCCCCCCATCGAGTCACAAGGTTCAGAAAGGACCCCCTTGCTTTCTAAACTCCTTCTCAGAGAGGAGTCTGGGCGCAGCTGGATCCAATCCTAGGCCCAGACTTGGTCAACAGTTAATGTCTAAAGGATTATATAGGCGCAATCAATCCTTTAGATCACTTAAAGATCTCAAAGTTTAGCATGCTATGAGTCACCGAGAATCTCTTGCCACAAGGAATCTCACAACCTTGAGCAGTAGAACCTTAAGGGAGCGTCCTCACTAAAGGGAAGATCCTGGCATGCAGCCGCTGCCACAGAGAGCTCAATGGGCTCTGGGGATGTCCACTGTTTATAGAGTAAGATAATTGACCTGAAATGGGGAAGGAAAGCATGATCTTCACCACCTCTTTACCTCTTCTTCTTCCTTCCCCCTTCTCCGAACGTCATGAGGAAGAAACGCAACTATTCAGTTAAAGGCTGGGTTTTGACAATAATTTCAGTCAAGTCATTAAGATAATTGACCTATAGTCATATTCTCATGGGAACAACATACCTAGGTCCCCACTCCAGACAGGGTTTTGGCTGCGTTGCCAGCCATCCCCCAAAGTCCAAGTGCAACTTTTCACAACTGATGCAGTGATGGCCGTGATGGCCATGGCCCGAGCAGGAGGCAGGCAGTGGGGGGAAGAGGGGGAAAACCAGTGAGAGCACACCCTCACACTTACACTCTCCCAGCACAAGGAGCTGCTGTTGCAACCTTATTCTTGCAGGGAGCCTCAAGGACTTCTCCTGGGAAGCAACATCCTCCTCTGTCCAAAAAAATCAATAATGATAAAGTACCTATAAATGTAACAAAAATATAGTGGGGTACAATCCTGTCCAAAAATCCAGAATCTGAAAAATTCAAATACTCAGTACCTATACCACAACAGATAACAGCAAAAAAAAAAAAAAGCTCATCTCAAACACCGAGTACCAACCAGACAGAAACCAGAAGGGGAAAGAAGCAAAAAATAGGAAGAATGGTCCCTAAAAACCAGGAAGATCTAACTCAGTATTCTGCCTATTTTACTGAAACCTGCTTTCCTCTTTCAAAGTCAAACAATTGAGAAGTGATTCATAGTACACATGAATTGAGAACATCACAATGCTCCTGACCTTGTGTTTTGGCACTGAAAAGAGTGGAACAGCAATCTTAGATTAGCAAACAAAACCTGTGTTTACTGGCAGCAAAGGCTGCATCCAGAAATACCCTTTTACCCAAACTATGAAAGATCAGGGATGGTTATCACATGCACGACCACAAGGGTACGCATACAGCAGAATATTCACAATGAAAGCATTTTCAACAGGTAGCAAGGCAGGCCTGTACCTCAATTCCATCAAATTTATTGAGAATCACAATTTATGATTAGAGTCCCTTTGGTAAATCAATTAAATGGTCCACTCACTTATTAATTGTGCCTCAGAGTATAAAACCGTGACTTACAAAAGAAATTAAGGATTAACTTCTCGGGGAAACCAGCCCTTGGTCATTTCCATTGGTGTCATTTGTAGTGATTGGTGCTCAATATTTCTGGGAAAAGGAAGAGCCCTACCAATCTCATGCAGCTGTCACTGAAATCAGCAGCAAATTAACAATGTATAAACCAGACCTTCAAGTTCAAACGGCATTGACTAACACCTCCTTGGAAGGCAAGGACAGTTCAGCTCCTAAAGTATGAAAACATCCAACCCATTCTTTAAAACTGGAGGTCGTAGGCAGACCACAGTTTTAAGAATTTCTGACCTTGCTTCTGCCTTACATAGAAGGGCACCTGATTAACCTTAGCTACTCTCTGAACACCTTGCCATTGTCTTCTCTGTTGTCCACCTACCTAACCTCCTTTCTCTACTAAACAGAGAATCTCTTCAGTTTCTGCTCATATTGAGAATTTTTGTAATACAGGTGGTGTGTGTTCTCCTCTTAGTGAACTGTTTTGGCTCCTGCAATAACTTTATTGCTGTGGGATAAACAGGGATTAACAGCACGCTCAAAGTTTGTTCTACATCAAGTTCAAGTTGTGTCAGTGTAATTCTCCACAGTGAAAGAAAACAGGATCGTCTCCAAGCATATTCCTCTTAGTGCTCGTTACCACCACAAACACAATTGTTCCTAGTGGTTTCCCTATCATTCTAAATCATAGAATGGTTTGGGTTGGAAGGGACCTTAAAGATCATCGAGTTCCAACCCCCCTGCCCTGGGCAGGGACACCTCCCACCAGACCAGGTTGCTCCAAGCCCCATCCAGCCTGGCCTTGAACCCCTCCAGGGATGGGGCAGCCACAGCTTCTCTGGGCAACCTGTTCCCATGTCTCACCACCCTCAGAGTAAAGAATTTCTTCCTAGTATTTTATCTAAATCTCCCCTCTTTCAGTTTAAAACCATTACCCCATATCCTATTACTCCACTCCCTAATCAAGAGTCCTTCCCATCTCTGCTGTAGCCCCTGATCTTGCTCAGGACAGAGTTGAGGCTGACTGGCCTCTAGTTCCTCAGATCTTCCTTTTTTTAAAATGGGAGTTATGTTTTCCCTTTCCCTGGCAGTGGGAACTTTCCCAGACTGCCATGACTTCTTAAATATGATGGATAGTGGCTTGGCAACTTCACCCACCAGTTCCCTCAGGACCCACAGATGTATCTCATCAGGTCCCACAGATTTGTGTATCTTCAGGTGCACAAAGAAGCATGAAAAGAAACACAAAGAAGCACGCACATGAAAGATCAGGCCAGGTTTTGGACATAAAAATTACACAACTGATGCTTTCAAAATGCTTCTAAAGAAAAATAAAAATTCAGTGCATAGGTGTTTCTTAGCCTCTACTTTGAAAATACATATTTAATCTTGGAAAAACATGTTAATTTACTTCGATAACTCAAGTCTGCACACACCTGATTCTCAAAAGGAAAGCTCTCTCCCTACGCCGGTGGGAGCTGAGCCTGAGCTTGGTGTCTGAGCAGAGCTGATTTTGCTCCCTAGAAAACAGTGGGAGCCTTGGGCTGAAACTGCTGTGAGGGAGCTGCTGACGGGCCAGCTTCACTCCCTCAGAGAACCTGAGGTTTTGGGTTTTAAAAATAGTTAAAACTTACAGTATTTACATTGGGAAGTGAATCAGCAAGATTCAGGACGCTCACTGCCACTTGACAGAGACACAAAACTACTTTTCCATAGTATTTACAATTATGTACCATTCCTATTGATTATGGCAACACTCAGTGAGGGCTTTATGAAGTGGAATTGAATTTGCCTTACAATATACTGAATACTGTGTAAATACTGCTGCACTGTGCCATTTCCTATGGGATGAAGACAAACTCTTTTAATCTCACAAGGGGTAATAAAGATTATCAGCTCAGAAGTCTGAATGCTTTGCATCTATTCCTCTTTGCTGTAGCACACATTCACACTCTTGCGTGGCAGCCAATTAACTCAGTGGCCCTTGGGAAAGAACTTCTCTCTGCACAAATGGACATCAAGGCTCTAGTCTTTTTTTAATATACTTCAACGTGAAGAATACTTTAATGTTAAGTAGCTTTCTTTATTAACTGTTTTTATGGCTTTTATGTTGTTTTCCATCTGACCACATTGCTACAGTGGCTACATGTTACGGAGTGCTCCCATCAGCAAGGGTTGATGTACATACCAAGGGCAAGCCCTTATTTTAACTCCATGCACTGAGACCTTAAATTAAAGGCACCTTCGTGGAGAGCTGCTCCTCAGTGTAACACAGACTCTTCAGGGAGCACACAGGGAAAAAAAAACCACCCCGTATATATACTTTGTTCCAAGTGCCAGAGGCTTTGGGATGCTCTCCTCTTTATCAGTGTATGAAGCCAGATAAGAAAGAAAAAATTTAAACACATACCAGTTCCACGTCACACAAACCTTTCCAATAAAGAGCTACTTAAGCCAGGTTTGCTTATTTAATTACATTAACTTCATATGCAGACTGAGGTCATTAAGAAAGAGAAAACATAACACTTGCTCAAGAATTGTCAGAAATCATATTATGCTTAGACCCTTAGATAATTTGGGAAGAGATTTACAGGCAAGATATTATGTATCTAAAATTACCTTGTTGTAGACATCAGAAAACACCAAATAAAAAAAAAAAAAGGAATAACTATAGTAAAAATGCAAAAATATCCTCTTTAATTTCTGTGAAAAGTTTTGTTTTGAAAAATGGGACTACTTGAAAATTTGTCACAAAGGCCTGTTCCTGTTCTTGGTGGGAAGGGGATCACGCTGATTACATTGGACGGGTTGGTTGGTTGGGGAGCTCGCAGAAGCCGGAGTGACTCACTCCCTCAGAGACACTCCAGTGAGAAATGCAGAGTTAACAGCAAGAGAAAATGACTGTGCTGCCCTTTGCGAGACGGGATGGTTGGACAAATGAAGGCCATTTATCACACATACCCTAAACACACACCTAGGACCTGAGCTGCACTTCATTTCTCATCGGCTGCCATTGCTTTCCATTCCTCACACAGCTGCCGAGCGCTTCCTGGGCAGCTCCATGCCTGCACCAACTTCTTCTTTCAGAGTTCCCCAACTCATATCTCATCCTGTCTCTTCTACTCCTAAATATCTTTTGTTTCCTCTCTCTGCAGTTTCTTAGGTCATTAGCCCCACTGACTCCTGCCTACACTTTATCCCTCTCCGTCATCAGCTTCTTCTCAGGCTCCATAGCACTTCATTAGTTGCTTTAAAAGCAAATAAAGCTGCAAATTACCCACCACAGACTCGAATGAGATTCCAGCTGGCAGCTGTGATGGGGAAGGAAAGCATGATCTTCACCACCTATTTACCTCTTCTTCTTCCTTCCCCCTTCTCCAAACGTCATGAGAAAGAAATGCAACTATTCAGTTAAAGGCTGGATTTTGACAATAATTTCAGTCAAGCCAGGAAATTGCTTCATGTGGCTCTCCTAACTCTAAGTACTGATAGTTTTGTTCACATTAAGTCCTACAACTTGCTGTCACAGTTGGAGTGATTGACTTCACTCTTAAGAGAGAAGTAGCAAAATATTTATTACGGTGAAACAGCGACTTAACAAAATTAGTAGTAAATGCAACAGTGTTTTATGAGATTTGATGGCAAGGCACACTTTATTTACTGCAGAGAGGACAGGGTCAGACACGCTGTCAGGGAGACCCCCCCATCGAGTCACAAGGTTCAGAAAGGACCCCCTTGCTTTCTAAACTCCTTCTCAGAGAGGAGTCTGGGCGCAGCTGGATCCAATCCTAGGCCCAGACTTGGTCAACAGTTAATGTCTAAAGGATTATATAGGCGCAATCAATCCTTTAGATCACTTAAAGATCTCAAAGTTTAGCATGCTATGAGTCACCGAGAATCTCTTGCCACAAGGAATCTCACAACCTTGAGCAGTAGAACCTTAAGGGAGCGTCCTCACTAAAGGGAAGATCCTGGCATGCAGCCGCTGCCACAGAGAGCTCAATGGGCTCTGGGGATGTCCACTGTTTATAGAGTAAGATAATTGACCTGAAATGGGGAAGGAAAGCATGATCTTCACCACCTCTTTACCTCTTCTTCTTCCTTCCCCCTTCTCCGAACGTCATGAGGAAGAAACGCAACTATTCAGTTAAAGGCTGGGTTTTGACAATAATTTCAGTCAAGTCATTAAGATAATTGACCTATAGTCATATTCTCATGGGAACAACATACCTAGGTCCCCACTCCAGACAGGGTTTTGGCTGTCATATCCTCATGGGAACAACATATCTAGGTCCCCACTCCAGACAGGGTTTTGGCTGCGTTGCCAGCCATCCCCCAAAGTCCAAGTGCAACTTTTCACAACTGATGCAGTGATGGCCGTGATGGCCATGGCCCGAGCAGGAGGCAGGCAGTGGGGGGAAGAGGGGGAAAACCAGTGAGAGCACACCCTCACACTTACACTCTCCCAGCACAAGGAGCTGCTGTTGCAACCTTATTCTTGCAGGGAGCCTCAAGGACTTCTCCTGGGAAGCAACATCCTCCTCTGTCCAAAAAAATCAATAATGATAAAGTACCTATAAATGTAACAAAAATATAGTGGGGTACAATCCTGTCCAAAAATCCAGAATCTGAAAAATTCAAATACTCAGTACCTATACCACAACAGATAACAGCAAAAAAAAAAAAAGCTCATCTCAAACACCGAGTACCAACCAGACAGAAACCAGAAGGGGAAAGAAGCAAAAAATAGGAAGAATGGTCCCTAAAAACCAGGAAGATCTAACTCAGTATTCTGCCTATTTTACTGAAACCTGCTTTCCTCTTTCAAAGTCAAACAATTGAGAAGTGATTCATAGTACACATGAATTGAGAACATCACAATGCTCCTGACCTTGTGTTTTGGCACTGAAAAGAGTGGAACAGCAATCTTAGATTAGCAAACAAAACCTGTGTTTACTGGCAGCAAAGGCTGCATCCAGAAATACCCTTTTACCCAAACTATGAAAGATCAGGGATGGTTATCACATGCACGACCACAAGGGTACGCATACAGCAGAATATTCACAATGAAAGCATTTTCAACAGGTAGCAAGGCAGGCCTGTACCTCAATTCCATCAAATTTATTGAGAATCACAATTTATGATTAGAGTCCCTTTGGTAAATCAATTAAATGGTCCACTCACTTATTAATTGTGCCTCAGAGTATAAAACCGTGACTTACAAAAGAAATTAAGGATTAACTTCTCGGGGAAACCAGCCCTTGGTCATTTTCATTGGTGTCATTTGTAGTGATTGGTGCTCAATATTTCTGGGAAAAGGAAGAGCCCTACCAATCTCATGCAGCTGTCACTGAAATCAGCAGCAAATTAACAATGTATAAACCAGACCTTCAAGTTCAAACGGCATTGACTAACATCTCCTTGGAAGGCAAGGACAGTTCAGCTCCTAAAGTATGAAAACATCCAACCCATTCTTTAAAACTGGAGGTCGTAGGCAGACCACAGTTTTAAGAATTTCTGACCTTGCTTCTGCCTTACACAGAAGGGCACCTGATTAACCTTAGCTACTCTCTGAACACCTTGCCATTGTCTTCTCTGTTGTCCACCTACCTAACCTCCTTTCTCTACTAAACAGAGAATCTCTTCAGTTTCTGCTCATATTGAGAATTTTTGTAATACAGGTGGTGTGTGTTCTCCTCTTAGTGAACTGTTTTGGCTCCTGCAATAACTTTATTGCTGTGGGATAAACAGGGATTAACAGCACGCTCAAAGTTTGTTCTACATCAAGTTCAAGTTGTGTCAGTGTAATTCTCCAGTTTGAAAGAAAACAGGATCGTCTCCAAGCATATTCCTCTTAGTGCTCGTTACCACCACAAACACAATTGTTCTTAGTGGTTTCCCTATCATTCTAAATCATAGAATAGTTTGGGTTGGAAGGGACCTTAAAGATCATCGAGTTCCAACCCCCCTGCCCTGGGCAGGGACACCTCCCACCAGACCAGGTTGCTCCAAGCCCCATCCAGCCTGGCCTTGAACCCCTCCAGGGATGGGGCAGCCACAGCTTCTCTGGGCAACCTGTTCCCATGTCTCACCACCCTCACAGTACAGAATTTCTTCCTAATATTTTATCTAACTCTCCCCACTTTCAGTTTAAAACCATTACCCCATATCCTATTACTCCACTCCCTAATCAAGAGTCCTTCCCATCTCTGCTGTAGCCCCTGATCTTGCTCAGGACAGAGTTGAGGCTGACTGGCCTCTAGTTCCTCAGATCTTCCTTTTTTTAAAATGGGAGTTATGTTTTCCCTTTCCCTGGCAGTGGGAACTTTCCCAGACTGCCATGACTTCTTAAATATGATGGATAGTGGCTTGGCAACTTCACCCACCAGTTCCCTCAGGACCCACAGATGTATCTCATCAGGTCCCACAGATTTGTGTATCTTCAGGTGCACAAAGAAGCATGAAAAGAAACACAAAGAAGCACGCACATGAAAGATCAGGCCAGGTTTTGGACATAAAAATTACACAACTGATGCTTTCAAAATGCTTCTAAAGAAAAATAAAAATTCAGTGCATAGGTGTTTCTTAGCCTCTACTTTGAAAATACATATTTAATCTTGGAAAAACATGTTAATTTACTTTGATAACTCAAGTCTGCACACACCTGATTCTCAAAAGGAAAGCTCTCTCCCTACGCCGGTGGGAGCTGAGCCTGAGCTTGGTGTCTGAGCAGAGCTGATTTTGCTCCCTAGAAAACAGTGGGAGCCTTGGGCTGAAACTGCTGTGAGGGAGCTGCTGACGGGCCAGCTTCACTCCCTCAGAGAACCTGAGGTTTTGGGTTTTAAAAATAGTTAAAACTTACAGTATTTACATTGGGAAGTGAATCAGCAAGATTCAGGACGCTCACTGCCACTTGACAGAGACACAAAACTACTTTTCCATAGTATTTACAATTATGTACCATTCCTATTGATTATGGCAACACTCAGTGAGGGCTTTATGAAGTGGAATTGAATTTGCCTTACAATATACTGAATACTGTGTAAATACTGCTGCACTGTGCCATTTCCTATGGGATGAAGACAAACTCTTTTAATCTCACAAGGGGTAATAAAGATTATCAGCTCAGAAGTCTGAATGCTTTGCATCTATTCCTCTTTGCTGTAGCACACATTCACACTCTTGCGTGGCAGCCAATTAACTCAGTGGCCCTTGGGAAAGAACTTCTCTCTGCACAAATGGACATCAAGGCTCTAGTCTTTTTTTAATATACTTCAACGTGAAGAATACTTTAATGTTAAGTAGCTTTCTTTATTAACTGTTTTTATGGCTTTTATGTTGTTTTCCATCTGACCACATTGCTACAGTGGCTACATGTTACGGAGTGCTCCCATCAGCAAGGGTTGATGTACATACCAAGGGCAAGCCCTTATTTTAACTCCATGCACTGAGACCTTAAATTAAAGGCACCTTCGTGGAGAGCTGCTCCTCAGTGTAACACAGACTCTTCAGGGAGCACACAGGGAAAAAAAAACCACCCCGTATATATACTTTGTTCCAAGTGCCAGAGGCTTTGGGATGCTCTCCTCTTTATCAGTGTATGAAGCCAGATAAGAAAGAAAAAATTTAAACACATACCAGTTCCACGTCACACAAACCTTTCCAATAAAGAGCTACTTAAGCCAGGTTTGCTTATTTAATTACATTAACTTCATATGCAGACTGAGGTCATTAAGAAAGAGAAAACATAACACTTGCTCAAGAATTGTCAGAAATCATATTATGCTTAGACCCTTAGATAATTTGGGAAGAGATTTACAGGCAAGATATTATGTATCTAAAATTACCTTGTTGTAGACATCAGAAAACACCAAATAAAAAAAAAAAAAGGAATAACTATAGTAAAAATGCAAAAATATCCTCTTTAATTTCTGTGAAAAGTTTTGTTTTGAAAAATGGGACTACTTGAAAATTTGTCACAAAGGCCTGTTCCTGTTCTTGGTGGGAAGGGGATCACGCTGATTACATTGGACGGGTTGGTTGGTTGGGGAGCTCGCAGAAGCCGGAGTGACTCACTCCCTCAGAGACACTCCAGTGAGAAATGCAGAGTTAACAGCAAGAGAAAATGACTGTGCTGCCCTTTGCGAGACGGGATGGTTGGACAAATGAAGGCCATTTATCACACATACCCTAAACACACACCTAGGACCTGAGCTGCACTTCATTTCTCATCGGCTGCCATTGCTTTCCATTCCTCACACAGCTGCCGAGCGCTTCCTGGGCAGCTCCATGCCTGCACCAACTTCTTCTTTCAGAGTTCCCCAACTCATATCTCATCCTGTCTCTTCTACTCCTAAATATCTTTTGTTTCCTCTCTCTGCAGTTTCTTAGGTCATTAGCCCCACTGACTCCTGCCTACACTTTATCCCTCTCCGTCATCAGCTTCTTCTCAGGCTCCATAGCACTTCATTAGTTGCTTTAAAAGCAAATAAACACCCAGCAATGCCTTTTGCTTCTATTTGAGGTTTAATTTTCCCTTTTGGTACCTGCTTTTCTTATGCAGATACACCCTGTTCGCCACATTTGCGCTGACTTCCTCTCTTTTTTTCCCCCTCTCCCACCTTTAAAGGTTCTGTCAGTATATTCAACCATAATTTGGTCTGTGCAATGATAAACAAAAACAATCCAACAAAAAGACCTGAGTCTTGCTTCCCTAAAAAACATCTTAATCCTTTCTGTTTTCCCCCCAAAGAGGCTATTTATTCTGCTGCCTAGATCAACGTCCCTCCAGCTTCCTCATTTTAACTGTGTCACTAATAATATCTACCTAATTCACTGTCTGGATCTTGCAATATATTGAAATAGCCTGAAATCATACAATCCAACAGGTGCCTGACAGAACCCAGAAAGCAGTCAGTATTTTCCAAGAATGAAGACCAAGTTCACTTCCACTTCAACTTCCACTTCCACCAAGTTCTCTTCCAGCAGTCATCATCACAGGTCACAGGACTAGGACTAGTCCCAGAGGTTGTATCTAAATTACCCTAGCAATAACCTGAATTTATGGCACATGTGACACAGCACTACTTCTTCCTTTCCTGGGGAATGGATGGAAACCACTAGTTGATCAGGACAACATGAGCCTAGGTCACACCAACATGTGTACCTGCAGGGTGGTTTAGAGGTAGCCTGAGTGTGTATCAAACCTTTCATTTTTCTTTCGGATTAATATAACCACCATGACATTAACCATCCTCCAGGCATAACTCTCAGGATGTACATACAACACAAACCATGAGACAATAAAAAGAACATTCATAAAATATTACAGCTGGCTGCCAAGTCCTTCAGACTGTTCTTTGTTCCCTTGCTTTGTCTGATTTGACTCATTCAGGCCTGTACTTAATCCAGGATTTGTGGGCTCTTCTGCAGCCCCCCCAAGTGGAACATAGCAGAGACACGAGAAAACAACTACATATACCAGCTTAGGGAGTACAGGACTTTAAATAATCATATTTTTAGAGAAAAAAAAATACATCTAGCTTAGAAAGTATTGCATATATTTGAAATTACTTAGAAATGGCTGGCAGAGGCCATCAGCATTGGTCAGCTTTTTTATAACCTCCTTCACAGCATAGCAGGTATTTTAAAAAGAGGGGAGATGCAAGTATCTCATTGGCAGTGGTCACAGACTCTAAACTAATAATTTTACTCTTTGCCTTTCAAACTGTCTTCCTTTGACCCCATTTTATCCCAAATACTCAAATAATTTTGGAGCCAACATTAATCTAAAAATACATGCCACTGAAATTAATGTATTACCAGATAATAGGAGTCCAATGTATCTCAAATTTAAAGAAAGAGTTCCCTAGAGTGATAAGACTCCAGCAACCACCCACAGCTAATTTATTTTAGATGTATGTACATGGTTCAACTTTTATAATATCCCAGCAGAACAAGGCAATCTTAACCTTGACTGGATTATTATAATTTCCAAATTGGTTGCCCATCTTGCTTTGTGCCTTGGGGAAGTTTCTATCAAATGCATTGTTAGAGCAGACAAACCTCTGGAGTGGGATTTTCTTTGGTGAAAATGATTAAAAATGAGGAGGGCATTACAGCTTCAGTAATGTATTTTTAAACTATACAACTGACAGCTGTAATCTTGACTAAGTAACTGATTGAAACATTCAAGCAGATGCCTAAACAGCTCCTTTCATAGTATCTCCTCCCTCTACATGGAGGTACACTATTGTGGGTGCCATCATATGGTGGGAGCCTGTATGAAAAGATATTATTCTATAAAGTATATGATGCTACTGACTTTATATTACTCATATTTCATATTGTGCATATTCAAACGCTGTCCGAATCTAATTTAATGTCCTGTCTTCTCTATGCTTAAAAAGAAAAATAACCCTTATGTGGTATCCTCCACATTTAGATGTGCACGCTGCTAACCCTGAGAGTCTGCTTCACTCTGACCGTCCCCCTGCATCACCAGGGCTTTCAGCCGACGTCACGGGATGCCTCTTACATGCAAGAAGTTACCAGCATCAGTATTTTAATGCACACATGTGAATTTCTATCACTTTTAGAGATGGTTTGGAAAGTAGCGACAGTCATGCAGTTACAGGCAGCAACAGTTTTTTAGCACCTCTGTAAATACGTAAACATAAACACTTTTTCATGGGTTTACAAGGCTTGAGGAGTTAGGGAAACCTGGTAAAAGCATGCATCTGCCTTTCTGTGAAAGACCTTCTGCATCTGTAAAAGGGTGATTGTTTCGGAGGGCTGGGAGTTGCTTTTAATTAAACAAACCAATTTCATGGTTGCTTATTCATATGAGCAGATGCATGCAACTGCCACTGCTGGTCTCAAAAAAGTGTTATTATGTAGCATTCCCCATGCACTGGGCAATATACTGGTTAAATATATGAAACTCCATCCCGCAGAACCCCATCGGGGTGTTCCCTGGACAACGGGCACAGGTGCAAAAAGGACAGGTCCTCATCAGGAGGAGGCCCAACATGGAAACATTTGAAAGGCAGCTTTGGAACAGCCATTAAGGCTTCCCAAGTACCGTGTCAGATCTTGGTTTCGCAGGGAATTCATCTATCCCCACTGTGTGCATTCAGGAAAAGCGGCACAAAACACCTGGGAAAGGAGGCAGAGGTTGGAGGTACCACTATGAACATGGTGAGAACTCCAGCTGCTGTAGATCACCAGCCAAGAGCCTACTCCCATGTTTATAGTTCAGATCTATAAAAGGTCATCTACACCACAATTTTCTTCTATTAAATTTTAAACTCCACAAGCTTAGATTGCTGCAAACCAGTATGTGGAACCTCTTATTTCCATTAAAACCAGACTTTCAGTATAGCTCAATTCAATTAGGAGCAGCGTTTCTTAAGTAAGTCTGTCCATAACAATTTATATTGCTTTACTTTAACCAATGTAGTGAACTAGTGTAAATTTACATGCAGACAAATCCTATTTTAACTTTCACGCTATCACTGATCAGAAAACAGCAGCATATTTCTAAATGAGTACTTCATGTAGCCTTTTGTCTATTAATAGCTCTACCAATGAACTTTGATTTTATTATATATCTTTACTGACATTTGAAAGATGCCCATTCAGTATTTCTTGAGAACACACGCTCTGAACACATGCAGGTAAGTTTTCCACACAACCTCACCTGGAAGGACCAAGTAACAAAAAGGCCCTTACCTTGACTATTCTTGGTCACCTATGACAGTCACAAAAAGTTAACAACACAATAATACATAAGCATTTACTCATGATGCCAAATTGCTCAGTTGGTTCAGTTTGGTTAGCACAAAAGAGACATTGGAAGGTTGAAAGCTTCTGCCTTGGCTAGATCAACTGCCGAAAACTGTTAAAAGAAAGAGTCTAAGGAAAAAGAAATCAATACACTTCTCTGGTGGAATATGTGAAATCAGATGCTTGCTTTCTCTTGCTTAAGAAGCTCAGAAAGGAACCAAAAGATGTTAACAAAAAGCAGTGGTGAAGCCATTAGCCTCATCAGATCACAGTGCCATCTCCGTACAGCTATAGATTCCTGCATGCTTTGTTTAACAAATCTCATTCTTGCAGGTGAATGTTTATGTGCAGATACTTCTGTGATTACATACTTACATGAATATATATCCCCCACCTAGAAGTTATTGAGCGTTATCAACCTTCATTCATATATATATATATATATATATATATACACTCACACTCATTCTGAACGTAATTGTGGCGGAGACACAAAAAAGATTCTCACAGATTTTGTACATGAAAAACCCAGCAGATTTTAAAGCCCACTAAAATGCACTTCAGTATTCACACACTGTCTGATCAGAGAAGGCTCAAAGTTAATAATCCTAAATTTCTAAAATGTCTGCAGCACTTCATATTAAAGCTATAAATATTATCAATAGGAGGCATTGGTTTTCACATAACACTAGAGATTTGGCCAAATAAGTTAGCAAACAAGGAACAGAAAACAAACTAAATTTGTAGCATATAAAAGTGCTATTTTGGTTGAACATGACTTAGTGATGACAACTAGGTGGAGGCAGTTTGAAAAACAGAAAAAGGAGGAGGGAAAGCAGAGCATCAGCTATTTGTGATAAGTATGACACAGCTCTTTAGCTAAATAAAATAAATTATTTCTCCATGGCATCTAATGGCTTATAGAAAGAGACTGATGTCTCAGCAGAAAGAAGTCGACACTGGAAGGATGATCCACTCGTAGGATTTCCCTACGATAACGTGCAGAACCAAATCAGATCTCCATATTGTAGACATGGAGTTAATTTGACACATCATGCAAATTTTGACAGCCGAGTCATACCCTTAGGAGACACAGTGGGATACTGTTATTTGCTTTGTAGTGCCCTGGTAAGCAAATCCAGCTATTCACCACACTGCAAGGGTTACCTTGCCCACAACTTTCACAAACCAAGGGTGAGAGAAACAGTTGTCCTTCACGCAGCGGATCTGACTGATGAGAGGCTTGGGGCCTCAGCTGGTATACAAAACCAAAAGCTTTTTTTGTATACAAAAGCTGGTATACAAAGTTAATCTGAATGTGGTATTTTATTTTTTAGAGAAACAGCCGCACTTGAAAATTTCTGGCAATGGAGAATACACCAGGAGGTAAGTTGCTACATTTTACTACTTTGACTGCAGCTCAACAAGCAGAGTGACTTTCTCTGCTTCAGTCCTGTATTCACCTGCTCTTAAAGCAAACTGTTATATTAGCCTTCAGGGTCATACTCTGAAGTCCTTCTCAGCTGGTCTCTACCCTTAATTTTTTCAACAGGACAGAGATTCACATGCCTTAAGCATGTTTGTTGTTCCTTGCTACAAGCCTGATTTTACACTTGGCCTTACTGGACAGTCTCCTTGTGCCTTGTTTACCGAGAGATTCAGCATTATTCAGGTCAGTCAGCTTATTCTCTTTGCCACTGACCCACTTCTCCCAAATTAGTTATCTGCAAACTTACATTTGTGATGATTTTGCATTTTTGCTTGCAGATGAACACAAAAAATGTAAAATACCTTAGGGTTAAAAAGCAGTCCCTTTCGGCGCTCCACCAGAAACACAGATGAGTAAATATTATTGTCTATTTAGAATTCTATTTTGAGATGCATTAGCCTGTTTTATTCCATTTAGCATGAGCCATGGAAACACTATTTTTAAATCAAAACACCATGGGCTACTGAGTTCCAAGCCCTACAGACATCTGTGACTCACTAAACCCCTGAGTGGAACACAAGGCACTGAATGAACCCCCTGCAATGGAAAAACACTTAAAGGAGAAGGGGAAGGGTGACGTGCCCATGAAGCTCAGAGAATAAGGAAAAGAAGTGGACTTTATCTCAACACAGAGAGAACCAAAGGGTGGCCTTTGATTAAGACCAGCTACCAAGAGCTGAGTGGATCAACTGGTGGTGTAACTGTCTCCCTCAGTTAGCCAGACCAGGATGGGGGGAACAAATATGTGGCTCAACCAGAGTATAAAAATAACTAACAAAGACCGGTAACGGGAATCACGTTGGTATTGTGAGTGAACTGTTAATTGCAATTGTTATATTTTTCTAAGTGGGAATTTACATTTCTACTGTGTTTTCAGTATATTTTGTATCACTCTGCTAAATAAAAAATGGCATGTAACATCAAACATCTTAAAATAAGTAAGCTTGACATTAAACATCACACTCTCCATGCTTGGAACACCTCAAAGAACCTGGTATGAGACTATTGGACTCTGCCGACATCTATGACAAACTTGACATCGATGCCTTTATCAAATAAACATGTAACCTCAAAAAAGTGATGTCTAAATTGTTAAGGTCTATGTCCCACAAATCCATGTAGATTAGCATTCATTATATTCCGCTCCTTAAACTCTTTATCAGTGAAGTCTCATACCAACCATTCTCTTGGTATGGATGCCAGACTGACTTGACAATAAGTCCATTTATCCTGTGACAAAACCTTAGCTCTACTTTGCTTCTGGAATTCCCCACATTTTCTAAGATTATTAAAAGGAAAAACGAAAAAAGAAAAAAAATAAGGCATGAATGTCAGAGAGAAATTTTAATATAAAATTTCCCAGTGTTGAAAAGAGTTCAGCAACTTTCATCAATCATTTACTCAAGCTACACAGATATTTTAGTACTGCTAAAACGTGTTCCACAAGACATTTCCAGTGCTAGGGGAGGACAGATTCCCATATATCAGGGACAGATCTAAGATACATGCTTTCCTTAACAACTATCTGCTGCCAGCACTATCACTATGTAACATATACATTTCACTCATTGGGATTCAGTTCTAAATTTTCAAGACCATTTGCTTCTGACTTATACATAACAGAAAACAAGCTTGATTGTTTTCCCACCAGATGCTTTCTATGCTGTGGATTTCAACACTGCAGTCGTGTGTCTGTCTCTTCTAGGCTTTCAAAATACCAGTAACCTCATATTTAAGCTCACAAACAAGGGCTTCCAGTGCCACTCACTTATCATCTAGATCCCTTCATTACCACTTTGCCAATCATAGAATCTTCCTCCCTGTGTCCTCTGGTGCCAAGTCTGTTCTCCTAGTTCTTATGGTGATTTTCCAAGGAATGTTTCACTCTATTTCTACCCAAAAAAATCACTAGCCATCTATTGAAATAAAGGGTCCAAAGTATTGATCTCTCTTCTCCTCAAAGTTCCAGAACTAGGAAAAAAAAATTAAAAATCCAAACCCTCCACAACCCCAAACCTTTCATCTAAACCACTTTCATTAATATCCAGTATCTTCTGCTTGCTTTCTTGATTTCCTTTTCAAAACCTAATAGACCAGGCCATGTTTCTCTATCTTGTCAGCTGATGCCATCTGAGTTAGCAGCAATGAAATCAGTAGAGCCGCAACAGTTTATACCAGACATTCTCGTAGCCAGCAGACATTATAGATTCGACACATTCTCTAGATACTACCCTAAATGAATTTTCTACTATACATTGTAGCACCACAATGTAATCAAAGAAAAATTGCCTATTTCTTCCTATTGGTTTTAATTACCAAATCAAATTAAAATGAAAGAGATTGTGGCATCTTAACAAATATATAGATTTTTTTTTTTTAATTAAACGAGGTTAAATATCATTTACTTTAAACAGAAAACAAAGTAAAATCAATATGATGTGAAATTCCTTCGTCACTTTCATAAGCAAAATGCTTCACTCAGTATTATAATAACATTGCAAAGCAATTTCCCTGTTTCTTTTGTGCTATAGATAGACTCACTTCTTTTAATCAAGGCAGTCAGACATCCAGTGGTTATTTTCACCTAATAGAGAAAGCCCGAAAACTGCTTTTCCCTCCCATTACGCTGCACAAAGCAAAATAGTTCAACACCCCCCAAAAGAAGAATCATCTGCTATGAAAGAACACCTAGCCAAAGCCCAAATCCACCTTTCCTTCATGCTACCCCATACCACATTGCACGATGACCAGGCCACAGTTTTTGAAAACTTCACAGTTTACAGTTGGTTTCCAAAAAAAAAAAAAAAAAAAAAATAAAAAAAAGTGGCAGATGCTCAGCATCTTTGACAATTCAGCCAGGACTGCCATAGGAAGTGAAACTGTTCAGCACGTCTTGGCATCAGACTGCTTAAGTACAAGGACCTAAATACAGATTTAGGGAGAGCCAAAGTTTTGCACTGATTGAAGATTAAAGCAGAGGTGAAATCCTGCTGTCTTCCACAGTAAGAGTCAACACTCCAGGGATGGGGGTAGAAAGGGCAACCGCGCTCACTAGCCTACTTTGTTTATAACCAGTGCGAATCAATGGACTGAAATAAAGCATTTAAGTTTCCTTTAACACTTTTATGGGCTACTCAGAGCACACAAGTTAGATGTCTCATGTAGCTTAAACAACTCACATCGATACCTTGCAAGAATTCAGACAGCTATTTGAATAAAACAAATAAAAAAAATAAATGAAAAAAAAAAAAAATAGAAGAGAACCCAGAAGCCAGGAGCCCAGGAGCGGACCTTTGTCATTATCCATGCTCATATTCAGACTCCATTGATTTCCATGGCAGTTAGGCACCTAAATGCAAATTTGAGGACCAGGGCCTGATTTGTAAAGGTACTTAAAGCTAGCAGTAGACAACGTAATGATTTTTAAAATCCCAGTAGGTCCTTAATCTTCACAATTAGTCACTTAACTGTCTCATTACGGTTGGCCCAAATTCTCAGCTGAAAGAGAGGTCTATGCTGAGACACACCAGGCTCTTAAAAGTTCTTCAGTTCAAGCTCACCTGGTTCAGCCAACTTTCAGTGCTTTCTCCCTGGTTTCACTCATCGCAAGGGTGTTTGTTGGACAGAACGGAGAGAAGGCACATGACACAGTAATGGCTTGTTAGGAAATAAGGGTAGACCACATGGTGCAGAAAAGCATGACTCTCCAAAAGACAGTCTTGCAACCTACAGCTGCAAGATAGCAGTTTCCTATCAGCAGAGTTGAATGGACCTTGCTTTAGGTCTCCTTCTTCAAATGTTAGATGGTATTTGCCGATACGAGTCTGATGGGAAACAAACCATAAAGTCCCCCCGAGAAGTGAACAGACTTCACTGCTATTTGTTGAGTTTACTGAAATGGAGGTAAATCAGAATTTATAACAGTCTTTAATTCTCCAGACCCCTCTGACATGCTTCTAGCTCCCTTATAAATCACCATCAGTCATGTGTTGTACCTGTACTCAGGCGAGCACTGGGCCTCCAGGATTTAACTCCCTTTTCCCTCTCTCAAATGATTCCGTTAAGGATTTGGTTCATTACTCAATGAGTGAGATAATCTCTTACAAGTCAAATCGCTCCTTTTGTGGTCTCGATACTTATGAGAAGCAGGAACCACTTGCATGAACCTTCTCACTCTGATCAAAAATGACTGGGTGAAAAAATCCAAACAAGCCCTCCACCCCCAACTCAAAAAACTTCATTCATCATGAATAAGCAAACAAGATTATCTAAGCATAAGCCTTTGAGAAGCAGACTAGCTGCTGATCACCCACACTACATAAAGTCTCACTGCTTTCAGGACAGTAATATCATTCCAGATGTTGCTGTATCCAACACTCACATGCAGTCTTGTCACGTACTGCGTTTATTCTAACATGATTCTGGGCAACCTGAGCTCCAATCCGCACACTAAGAATTTTACAAAGCTTAGACACTGACATGTGTCTCTGTGCCCTGTGTTTCCAGTGACCAGCCTTCAAGAGCTCCTACTCAGCAGGCAACACTATGCACCACAGCCAAAGCTGAATTCAAGTCACCTTAATACCTGCTAGATGTTTCAGAAGTCCTTCACTTCAAAGTAACTGCCTTACAATAATGAACACCGAATGCTACCAAAAAATCAAGTTTTTCACAGTTACAAGATAGAAGAGAAAGCAAGACCTGTCACCCCCTTAATAAATGCTTTTATCATAAAACTGCTAGAAAATAATTCTTCAAACCTTGACTTTGCTACTTAATAACTTCCAACGTAGTCTGATCAAGTCAAGTAAACTGGCAATGAAAACAATTTATCTGCACCAGCTCCACAGCTAGTTATCACTTACTGTGGCATCAAAGTTACTTACACATAAGTCAAAGTTACTTATATTTTGGAAGAGGAAAATGCTATTAAGGAGGTGGATGTCAGACCCATACCTGAAAATAGGCTTGGTAGAAGCCCAGCTTCAATAGCAAGCAAAGGACCACTGCTTGCATCAAGTCCGCAACTGTGGCACAGATTTCTGTAATAAATCCTCCTTTAACTCCATTCACAGTTTAATTAAATCCATAGTTTAATTACTACAGCAAAAAAGCACAGAGCAGGGCCACAACTCCACATGAAATAACTAAAATGCTGTTTCAGTTTTCAAATGAGGTGCCTGAAAAAAATACTCAAAAGAAAATTAAACCTTTCTATAATAAGCCTGTGAAACATATCAAAGATATATTTAAAATAAGCATAGCTTCATTTGAATAAGAAAGCAGGATAAAATTTTAAAGTTGAATCTGAAATATGGTATGGTTATATTTACTGACAAGCAGGAAGTTATTTGAAATGTGGAAGTATTTTAAAGTAATTTCTAGGCTTTGGGTTTTGACTTAGAGCTTTTCATAGAAGTTTCTATTAAAGAAACCTTCATTCATATAAATAATTTTATGTGAAGGATGACATAAATACTTGGTTATTCCAAGGTTTTCAAGAAGACGCAAACCTACATCATTGCAATTAAGAGCAAAAGAAAAAAAAACAGCTTTTATGGGGAGCTGATAGCAATCACCAGAGTTCATTGATTTTACTGTTGCTAGCTGACAAATTTATGTGAAAACATTTATAGTAAACCATAAATAGAGCTTAGAAGCAGTCAAAATATACAAACCAGAATGAGACTCCTTAATAAAAGAGAGCATCTCTAAATATGAGCATCACTGATGTTCTGACAGGCTAAGTAAAAACTGAGCTAACTGCTGGTCCTCCAGAGCTTTGGGCAGCACTTACCCTCAGGAATACCAATTAAAGGGAAGAGTGTGTTTGTGACTTAAGTTGCCACCTTTATCCCTGCGGTCTCAAAGCCACATTATCTGTTATAATAACTTTCTGACACATTATCTCTTCCTTTATCTCACAAAATTCAGAGGGTTAAAATAAACACTAATAGTCCTGTGAAGCAGGGGGGGGAAACTTACTACAAATCACCCTATCCTGTGTCATTTGTTACTCAAAATAAGACCTCTACTAGCGAATCTACTTAATGACAATTTATATTCGTTACACACCTGATATGCAGGTCTTGAAGCTACACAGAAGATGTGGGCTGCACCTCTTCTTGTCATAATGAAAAAAGCGAAGACTTCTGTCTTGCTAAGTATCACTTTTTAAGTGATACAAAGTTTTGCTTTGCTACACAGAGCTTTACAGTTCTTACTGTATTTTATTAATTCAAAGGAGGTTTTTTATTGCTTCAGTTACTCCTTAGGACAGGCAAGGTACCATACTGAAGAAATAATTAACCTGCAGCACAAGGAGATGGTTAAGTGTGAGCTATTTTCTTGGTGGTGGAAAACACAGTCTTTCTCTCTCTCACTCAATGTAGAAAGGTCTTTGAATTAGTGGAGTGCTCTTTCCAGATAAAGCCCAGAACATACTTCATTTTATATGCACATTTTTTTCTAAATACTAGTCCACAGTACTTTCCATGAAGCAGACCACCCATTGCAAGGCTGCAGGCAAGCTGCCCTATCTCACTTAACAGTGTGGTTTGATATTGGGAGATTGGCAGTTGTCTCTAGATATAAAGTATATGTTGGATTCAGTTTTGCCAGTCCAGATATCAAAAGTAAGGAACTAACATTGGCATGAGATCAAAAATCAGGTCTCAAAGCCACCACAGGGATCAAAATTGGTCCAGTTAACAAAAGAGATCTATAAATGAATTAGTTCTTGTCATGTGTAATCGGCGTGGCTCATTGTATTTCTGATCACTTCCAGCTTGTCTGATACTGATTGAATTTACTTCGGTCAAATCAACTTACACCAGCAAAAGGTGTTAATGCTTTAGCCCCTTTTTCAGGAGATGAATGTTCTGAACATGATCATTGTTTCTTTCATTTGAAAGAGTATCGTATATTTTATTTAGTGTTTAATAAAAGCTACTTCATCCTGTCTACCCATTTGTGACTTCAGTTGCTGAGAAAAAAGAAGCAAATCTCAAAAACAGATGTTGGCAGATAGAAAAATCTGAATGTGTCAAACTGTAGTCTTTAATAACAATAGCCATTCTCCAGTTACCAACATTTCACTTATTTCACCTTCTTTGGCGTTTACAGCCACCTCTTCAATTGGCTTGCTTTTGCTTCTATCAAAGAAACAACTTCATTTTTTTCAAAGGCCAAGTATAAAATATTACCTTTAACTTGGGACAGAGAGAAAAATTTTACAACTGACTTAATATCCAACAGATGGACTTGAATTGCAGTTCAGAAATTTCAGTGTACCTGTTGTTCCCTAAAGTAACCATACAAAACCTAATAGTGCATCATTTATTTAAAACATTTACTGGACAACAGTAGATTCAATAAAATTCAAAGTTCTCATTATTATATATGGAGCAGAACTCTTTGTGCCTAAATCATTAAATAACTTGTGATTACTGCTGCTGGCATTACATCTCCCTTCCAGACTTTAACATAATGTTCATACGCTTCCAGAGGTCTAACTCCAAGAAGAAGTTATATTGGCATATTTCATTAATAGCTAGAGGCATGCCAATCTATTAGAGCTGATGATTTTGCACTTAATTAGGAATAAAATTAATTTACATTATTATTATTAACTAATAATAATTAATTAATTTTTTTGTCTAATTTCCAAATCTGCAGAAAATCCCACGCATATTTGTAATACCTGCAGGATGTAATACCTGCAGATCCATTGCTGAGCTTAGTCAGGAGGAATTTAACAGATTACTGCACAATAAGCAATTTTATCAGCACTCTCCGTCTCCAGAATCCATTACTAAATACTCTATAAAAGCACTGCAATCTGGTACGAACCAAAACATAAAGAAGAAAAGATCACCCAGTCATTTTCTGATAAGCAGCAGAAAATAGGCCTGCAATTACAAAGCTCTCCAAATAAGCAGCCACCGGTTTTGACTTAGTATGCAGGGTTATTTCTTATCTGGAGGGTGTCTGAGGAGAGCTGCAGGGGACTCGGCACCGGAGCCTGGAGCCTGCAACACAATGCACCCTGTCACCACGTGTCACCAAAGCTAACGTGCGGGTAACGCCACGTGTAGGTGGCAATGGGGGGGTAGGTGGTAGGGGAGATGACACACCTTACTTGACAAATACTAGATTAGAAACACGCTACGCGCTCGCAAAGTCAATCGGAAACAAGAAATGGAAGAAATTCAACTCTCTGCACAACCTTAACTCAGCCCCCTTCCCTCCTTGCACAGGTACTGTTTGTAGGGCATTGTATTGCAGCAGCTCATCTGACTTGCTTGTCACATTTGTAAAAAGAAACGTCTGACAGTACCTACCATTACAAACAGACTTTCTTGAAAGAAAGACACAAGAAATTAAAGAGGTTGAGATCACAATCTGAGGGAAGGCAGACCTAACCCAGTATCACTTGCAGCAGCAACAGCTCCTCCAAGTTTTGCCCTGGACCACGTGGCAGATGCAGATTTGTCCCAGTCCTCCTCTTCCCCTCCTCTCCACTGCATCACCCACCCCAAGCATGACTCCTCTCCAATTCTTTCACCCCTTGCCCCCACCCCTCAACTCCCCCAAGAAGGACACCAGCCCTTCTCCAAAAAGCACAACCCCCTTCCTCTAGAGCAAGACCCTAGCCCGCTCCCTCATCTTAACACTCTGAGCCCTTCTTCCTCTCACAACCTGCTTTGATCTCCATGGTACAAGCCGAGGATGAGGGACCAAACCCCGGAGGAGGCAGCCAGGCTGCTCCCCTGCGCAGTGGCTGGCACCTCAGGGTCAGCCCCTATGGCTCTCCCGTGTTCCTGTGAACGAGAGGTGGTTCTACCCCTCTACTCTGCACTCGTTGAGACCCCACCTGGAGCACTCTGTCCAGCTTTGGAGTCCTCAACACATGGACCTGTTGGAACGGGTCCAGCAGAGGCCCATGAAGATGGTCAGAGGGATGCAGATGTCCTCTGCTATGAGGACAGGCTGAGAGAGCTGGGGTTGTTCAGCCTGGAGAAGGCTCCCGGGAGGCCTTAGAGCAGCCTTCCAGTACCTGAAGGGAGCTCCAGGAGAGACAGGGAGGGACTCTTGATCAGGGAGGGGAGCGATAGGATGAGGGGTACTCGTTTTAAATTGGAAGAGGGGAGATGTAGCTTTGCTACTAGAAAGACATTCGTTCCTGTGAGGGTGGTGAGACACTGGAAGAGGTTACCCAGAGAAGCTGTGGCTGCCCCATCCCTGGAGGGGTTCAAGGCCAGGCTGGATGGGGCTTGGAGCAACCTGGGCTGGTGGGAGGTGTCCCTGCCCAGGGCAGGGGGTTGGAACTCCATGATCTTTAAGGTCCCTTCCAACTCTAACCATTCTATGATTCTGTGAACCCTGGAAATTCAAGGAGGATTCCTGATAATGCAAGGGACCAGCTAGTCCCCTTTCAGCCCTCCCAGCTGAGAGGACAATTAACCATACCTAATGAAGCATCAAGTGAAGCACCCTTGGGCGTGCAGGTGTCCAGCAACAGTGAAATGAGGCTCCTCACTTGCGCCTTGCATTTCCTCCAGGAGAGTCATTGCTCGGCGATCTGGTTCTACAAAAAAGAAGGTAAGTTGCAGGGATTCAGGGAATGGTCAGTTTTCAGTGCGTTTTGCTGAAGTAAAATTGCTATTTAACTTTGTAGCTTCATTAATGTCCTTCCATGACGCTAACATGCACATGATATGTGCGACTCCATTTGTCTTTCTTGCTTCTATAATGTTACTCCACCTCTTTCCGTCTCCACCCTGTGTTCTCCCAAGCTGGTCTCTTGTTCTGAAGCTCCATTATAATCACTCTTTGGTAGACCCGCTACCATCACACAGAAAAGCAAGGAGGAATCTCCTTGTTTGAACGTTTGTATTGATCTGAGATGTTTTACTACTATCAGGACTACCAGAATCTGTTAGAATTGCACAAGAGAGTGATTTTAGGCTGCCTCAGGACTAAGAGGCGTGTGATTCGAGGCCACAATCATAAGGGAGCTTTTTATACTCTCAAAGCAGCTTCCAAGTCCTCTGCTCCAACACGGGGTCCACCTGCCGCTGTCGTCTCTTACTTATTATGTTCTCATTTCTACGTGAATTGTTAGATACAATAGCAATAATGTCAGTGACACCGAACACAGTGACTAGCTAATGGTTTACCACTTTGCCTGGATGCTTATTTTCTATAATTTCCTGCCTATGAATTAGCATTTATCTTGCTGATAGGGACTATTATCCAGTTGAAATCCATATTCTACTGAAATGGATCACTTAATTAAAACCATAGCGCAATTCTTATTGTGTAGAGAAGTATTTTCCCAATCATTTACAGTACACTGAGTACTGTTATAGCTACAGGAGCAGTGCAGTATAATAATATACTCTGGAATAATAATTTGCACTTATACAGCGTAAAGGTGGTTAATATTTTTTGAAGAGCACCACAGGACACGCCATCAAACTTGAACTTGTTTCATTCAAATTCTGCTAATATGATTTGACACACAAATGCTTTTTCAAATAATATTCCCACTAATTGCATCAGCTCTTTTCTGACTAAAATGTCAAAGAATCTTTAAAGAAAATGTTCAGACTGAAAACTCTAAAACCATTCAAACAAAATAATTATTGTTTTTCCTTCCTTTAAAAATGCACTTTTTAGCAAGCGGATTGCAGGATTTCAAAATTAGCACTTTTACATCCTATTGATCTTCCAGTGGCAGCTGGTTTGGTTTTTTTCTCTTGGACACCAAAGAAGAGTAAAGATTCCCACTGATATCCAAAGGAATTGGTTTTTTTTCTCTTGGACACCAAAGAAGGGTAAAGATTCCCACTGATATCCAAAGGAATTGGAACAGTCACATGGAAACAACGGAATGTGTTTTTTTCCTTACAGACTGTCCTGAACTTACATCTGCCCAGACAGTCTCTAACAGTGCAGATATTACTTTAACATTGCACCTTCATAAAAGCTACAACAATCACAGAGGTGGTGTGTGATTTCCAATAGGGAAAATATTGACCTTTATGACAGAAAATAAGAGGAGTGATAGAGAATAATACACTTGCTGTAGTAAAATAAACTACTTACACAGTAAACATCAGAGCCATGCTGTGGAACATCCCTACTTGAAGCAAAATGCAATGAAAAACCTCTGTTGGATCAGCTTTGCACAAAGCCATAAACAAAGTGCAATTCCTTCTTTAATAGCTATCCCCATGCGTTCATTTTTAACACCTTGTTTTAGTCAATTTTACCAATAGAGAGTAAAAAAAAAAAAAAATCCACATACAATAATTCCATAGGAGTATAGACACTATCAATAAATGAGACACACATAATATGGTTTATAATGTATTTTCTAAAACCTCAGGTTCATCCCTTTAGTTGTAAAAAGACTGATTATCCAGCTAACTATTAACCTTTTGGAGATTCAAAAAACCCTGATGAATCTCCTTTCCCTGCCCTACTCCTATCGTTTCTGTGCCTGTCATTGGCTGGGAGCAGTGTGGAGATGCTGCAGCTCAGCTGAGGACCAGCCCTCGTTCTCTTACCAGCTCTTCAGACCACCCAGCTCCCTGTGAACCTTTGCGTCAAGCTCTTCTTTAACTCACAGAAGGATAAATACTGTAATCATTCTTTAATGTCAGTGTAGCTGTTGCTTTATGATTGCTACCATCACTACAACATAACTAAATCTTTCACTGGCATCTGGAGGGAGGCCATGAATCATTTAACATGGCACAGTGCAAAGGATCTCAACCGGACTTCTCAGTTTTTAAAGCGAGGGCAAACCATTTCCCTGCTATTTTTCCTGTGAGTTGGCAGCAGGTCACTCGCTGCATCCCCTTCCCTTCATTACAGGATAATTCTTTCCTTCACCTAAATCTCTGGGGAATTATAGTTTAACTCCAGCACTTTGACCATTTCAAAGGAGCAGTATGTAGCTTTTAACCATACCTTCTATTAATATATGTTGAATCTCAGGTGGTGGAAGAATAACCCTATGCATAACCTCAAACAGCTGATGCTTCAACTTCTTCAAAATTAAAACCAAATCAAGTGGTTATGAGGAGTCTTTATGTGATTAAAATCTATTATTACTAAGGAATTAATTTTCATATCTATGTTTGAACAGCTAGACTTAACAAGTACCAAGATGATCATAAAATTCAGCAAAAGCTGTTATTGATTTTACAGTAATAAATAAAACTTTTATTTACTTCGTCTGTTAGAATAAACTGATTGATTTATATAAATTACCGAAGGAAAAAGTAATATATTGTAGTAACCAAAAGTAGCAGTAGTATTGTTCAGCTACAAGATCACTTGTGGACTATGTATTCTTAATTAAGGCAGTGAAAATCTTAGGAAAACTTGAAAACAAAAAACACACAACTTTACTACTTAAACTTGTTTCAGAACATTTCATATGGTTTCAACAATAAAATGTGTTGTGACAGAAGACAAAAAAAAGTTAAAGGCACTTCTAAATTATATATCTGTTGTTAAAAACAACAAATTCTGCCTGTTTGTGTTACTAGCACAACAAAAAGTCTTGACTGCTGTGGAAAAAAATACAGTCTTACCTCGTGTGTAGCTGAAGGGCTAATAATGGGATGCTATTTAACAAGCCAAAGAAGGCACTGAATTTCTGCCTTCACAAGATTGTCTTGCAGATCAGAACATGTGAAAGCTTCAACTTGTCTTTTCTACCCCATAACTTTATCTTTAATGCTAGTTATGTCGTATGCACCAGTCCAAGGTCAGATTACCACGATCAACACACCAAAATGTAAACTACCAGTTCACTCTACACAAATCCAAAGCCACATGAATGAGGAGGGAATCAGAGGACAAAATGACATGGAGAACAGGTCCTCCCTTCAGGTCCCTACACACTGGCACAGGAGGAAGGTAGGATGTAAAGAAACTGCAAGTGGTTAAGTCGTAAAAATTATTTTGCCAATGTTTCACCCACATTGTCAACCTGCTTTTATGCAAGGATACCCCGTGCTCAGATCCACCAGAGGAGGGACTGAGGTGAGCTCTTGCTAATCCACTCATGTCAAAGTTAACTTTGCAGGTAACGGAAGGATTCTTTGTTTCCTCATTTTGACAAGCCGTGCTGCCCACCAGTCCGTAGTGGCAGTGACCTTCAAAAAAGCAGTGGCTACACTTATGAGAGAGGAACTGAAAGAGGATATAAATCCACAGTTTGCCATTCTTCCACCTGTTTGATCGGTTCCAACAGAAGATATAATGTAAATATCTGTTTCCCATTCCACTATCTGTGGAATCAAAATTTGAGCAGAGCTGAATAAGGACCAATTGACTAGCCATGACTTTACAGATGCCAGCTGTTAATAGTATTCCTCAAAGTGTAAGTTGCAGGGTCATATACACTTCCCGGCTTTCTCCTTATTGTATACAGGCACTATGCTGCAATGTCCCAGTCGTAAACTTTGCTGAAAATGCTTCACATTCAAACAATTCTTTTTCACTGAAATGAAATAACCTAAGTCACAAATCTGGTCTCTACTGCGTTGATGGCCATACGAGTTAGTCAGAACTTCTTTGCCTGAAGTTTGAAATATCTGCAGATGTCTATAACTAAAAGTTACATCTGGAAGGTGTTTCCAACTAAACTTGAATCATGTTTCACCCAACCATACACTCAGCCCAACTTTGAGACTGGCCAGCTTTTCAAATTAATCAAATTGAACCAATACTTGTGGTGAAATAAGAGGCGGGGGGGGAACTCAGATATGTAACTTTACAGGTTTCAGTTGCAAAATAACCTTCAATTAAAAATTGATCTAGAGGTTGAAAAAGGACTGAAATCTGGGGATAGAGTGTGGACAGGGGGTTGGAAGAGTTACCTGACATGGAAATAAAATGGCTCATTTCCAGCATGCCCATCTAACTTGTATGTAACCTGTTGTTCCAGACAATACAGTAGATCACAAGCCTAGTGTTAATAAATGTGGTACCAAGGAAGCACGGTTGTTAACACTTTCTCTTCTGATAATACAGCATCAGGAGGGAGATGGGAGGAGTTATTTTTAATAATGTGTTAATATTGGCCAAAGTTAGCATAGTTGTAATTATGACAATATTTTTTACATCATGTTTTTCCAAAATACCTCCGTTCAGGCATCTATTATCAAAAAGCCTCCCTGTATTCCCATGTGGCACGAGGAAGGCTTTCCAACAAAGCTGTACAGTACAGCTAACTTTTGCTAACTCAGACTAAGTCTGACCCACGCAGCTTGTAGCAAACTACCTAACATTCCTTTCATTTTCAATAAACCATTTCAACTTTGAAAACAGTATTGTGTGCTTCCCATTATTTTTAAACTGTAGCTGTTTCTGGATATAAATATGAACTTGCAAATAATTCAGAATGAGTTCACCAATGCTCCCTAAAAATAGGTAGGACAAACGCAGACTGTATTAAGCCGAGGGTGGGGGAAGAGGCAGTAATACTTGCTCTACTTTCTCCCAGAGGCAAAATTCTGAGAGGCTGTGAAGTCTTTATACTGTAATTCAGTAGGTCAACCCTACAGCCACACATGTCATTAAAAATGTTCTTCTGGCAAATTTCTCCTGCTGCAACCTGAACAGATTTTCATTTCTCTCTGGGTTTTTATTCTAGAAATCATTCAAGCAAATAAACATACACATGAAGGCCTGGTACATATGCTTTGGGTTTTTTTCTCTAACCTTGAAAAAAAAAAAAAAAAAGAATAATACTACTGAGATTAAAAAGTTTGAAAACTCTACATTTAATTACACCCAGTATCTGACTTCAGTGGAATCTTAGGCCAGTCCACGTACCAACAGCTATTTAAAATCCAGTATTTATAGAATATTTTTTAATAGAAAAAAATCCAGTATTATTTGTAACCTCCAAAATTAAAGACATTTTATATATTTTGCAAAATAATAAATTCAATGTATTTTTTACAAAAGCTTATGAGCTAGTGAACAAAGTCTGCAAAACTTTAGGCAAAATCTTGCTCACCTAAAGGAAATTAAGTACTACCCATTTTTTTTACCCTTGTGTGCTGTCTCCACACTTCTGCACTTGCGCTTCCAGGCTTCCCAAACAACTTGGGCTGGCAGGTTTAAAAATCATTCTTGTTATTTTTACAGTGCCACACAGAAGAATTCATTTTGATGGTTTTAAGCATACTTTTGCAAATACGTTTATGGAGAAATGATCACACTAAAGTTGACAATCTGATTACCTAGTTTCAAAACAACATAAATTAAAATGGCTGCAGTAAGATACAAAGTCTCTATTACAGAGATTTATAAAGGAAAAGCTGAGTGAACTTTAATTACAGCAGCATTTCCCGTGCCACTGTATTACTGACAGGTCTATTGCCTTTTGCTCCAAGCTAGGATTATAGCTTTACTCAAGGGCTTTCTGTTTGAGAACCTCCGGCATAAGCTTTCTGTGACAAAGTGCAGGAGGAAAGCGCCTGGAATTGCACTGTCTAAATCAGCATAGCTCAGTGTTTTTCAAAATGAAAATCTGGCATCTTAGGGGAGTCCTGATCTCTTCCTAGAGCAAGCTAAGTCCAGCAATTGCACAAGGCAGGATACAGTTTGGAGATACTGGGAGTGGGAGCCATAAAACAGCTGGGTGAGACTGGTAGTATTGAAAAAACATTAAAGCAGCATCAGAGTTGAGAAATCAAGCACAAAAAAAAAAAAAATCAGGAAATTCAAGTATTATGATTACTTCTTCACCGTTAGCTCAGACACCTTGCACATAGCCTACTTTCAATGGCATAAATTAGACAATTAAGATAGAAGCCTGGTCTAGGTAATACTCTGAGTCCCATCTCCAGCTGCTACAGAACATCCTATCTCCATTAAAGCCACTCTGCAGCTTTGCTGATTTAGATCAGCTGAGAATCTGGTGTAATAGTCAATATGTTACTGCAGTCATTAAGTGGCTGAGTTAGAAGATACAGAAACAGGCCAGAGATTTCAAAAGACTGATTCTTTCTTTTCCTTACTTAGCTCAGAAGTAGTTGGGGAGGAGGAAAATCAAATTTGTGAATGTTTTAAAAAGGTAAAAAAAACCCCAACTTCAAGAGCATCCAGTGCCTAATACTGCTAAAGATGAAACAAGCAGCCTTCTTTCCTCACGCTCTTAGTGATAATCATCATAAAGAGTCACTAAAGGCTATGAATGTCAAGGAAGAGCTGACACCAAATTGGTCACTGGGAATGCTAAAAGTGAAGTTGAACCTTGTAGATCTTTATAGCTTAATGAACTCACACTGTGCTTTCAGGAATTTCCTCAGACTCAGCTAAGGCTGTTGAGACCACAGCTTGACGGAACCATATGACAGAGGAACAGAGGGAGGCAAATCAGAATATAATTTCGCTGCCTTGACTCAGTTTCAGCTGCAGCCTGTGCAGACATAAATTCTGCTGCCAAACAGCTTTAACTCCAGCCATCCCTTTGAGGTCATTAAGGATTTTGATACCTGGAAGAGAGCCATACATGCAAACACAACCTGTACCCATCTTTGCACATCTCTCCACCATGAAAGCTCTAGTGAAGCAAGAAATCTTCCCAGCAGAGATGATTATCCTCCAGGCATGTGCTGTGGAAAGCCAGAATCTAGCTGCAAATTCAAACTCCTTGTCTTTAGCTATATAACATGCCAATTTCTACCTCACAGAAGAATCCCAATACACAACTAGCAAAAGCTACAAAAACTCCATACCCTCTGTAGGCAAAAACTCAGGTAATTCTGAAGCCATCTGTAGTTAATGTGCAAGTACGCACCCTATGTCTAGCTGAACAACTAGAAATCTCAATGATATTTTTTGTGATAGCTTAACAATTAGATGCAAGGATTGGATAGCCAGTTGTGAGAACATCTGGAGAAATGCACAATATGTGATTTCCTATGTCACTGACTTGTAAGAGTATTTTTCTAGTTGTTGTGTGTCCTTTCAGCGACCTCATCAGGGAGATGCTTCAATCCCTCCATCATCTCTGTTGCCCTATGCTGGACTCTCTCCAGTAGTTCCCTGCCTCTCTTGAACTGGGGACCCCAGAACTGGACACAGTATTCCAGTTGTGGCCTCACCAGTGCAGAGTAGAGAGGGAGAATGACCTCCCTCGACCAACTGGTCACACTCTTCCCTACGCAGCCCAGGATTCCATTGGCCCTCTTGGCCACAAGGGCACATTGCTGGCTCATGGATAGGTTACTAGCCACCAGGACCATCATATCCTTCTCCTCAGAACTGCTCTCCAGCGGGTCCACCCCTAACCTATATTGGTGCCTGGCATTCTTCCTCCCCAGGTGCAGGACCCTACACTTGCCCTTGTTGAACCTCATGAGGTTCCTCTCTTCTTGTTAACCTATTCATCAGGAAACAAAACTGGAGGGGCACAGGAAAATATGATTTGCGCTCCCAAACCCTCGACAAGTTGTCCCAAGGGCCTGAAATCTTTCTTCATTGCCCTCAGACTCCTTCTCTCTAACTCATCACTCTCTACCTGTAAGATCAAAAGAGGGTAATAATCTGAGGGCCGCATCAGGCCAGGAAGCTCCCTGGTTCTGTCCCTGACACGGGCCCCAGGGAGGCAGCAGCCCTCCCTGTGGGAAGGGTCCGGCCGGCACACGGGACCCTCAGTTCCCCTCAGAATGGAACCACCTAGAACTATCCCCCTCCTCTTGCTCCTCACAGAAGCAGCCTTCATACACGGAGCTGGCTGCTTCGGCAGCTCCCTGGAGGGGGCTTTACCAGCATCCTCCATCCCCTCATCCTCTCTCTCCAGAGGCCCCTCTCTGTTCTGTTCGGGCACCTGGGAAGGCGGGGGAGGTCTGGAGGGGACTCTCCTGCTGCCCCGAGCAGGTACCTGCTTCCATTGCCCCCCATCCTCTCCATGTTCCCCTCCTTCTGCCCGGTGACAAGAGGGCAGGGGACCCTCTGCCTCTCCTCGAGCCTCCACCTGCTGGTTTTTCCCTAAGGATGGCACAGGGTGTGGCTACACCAGTCTCTTTCCCTTTCACATTCCCAAATGGACCTCAACCTTTCCACTCCCTCCTGAAGCTCAGCCACCAGGCTGAGCAGATCAGTGACCTGCTCCCAGGCGCTGTCTTTGCTCTCCTCCTACCAGTGCCAGACAGGTCAGACATTCCTCACCCAGACAGCTGCATGTTTCTGTGGTGGGTCAGTTCGGGCGGCTTTATTCCTTTGGACTGTGGCTACAGACCGAGCGGAGACCATCTCTGGCTGGTTTCTTTCTAGCCAGCCCGGCCTACCCGCCCTCCCCTCGTTCCTCCCCTCGCCCTCTGCGATGGCCCCCTCTGTCCAGCGCCATCCCCCCCTCCCCTCGGATTTACCTCAGCCCTTCCAACCGCCGCCGCGCGACCCATTGTCTGCTCCAACCGCCTTCACACCCACGCGCGGCTCCTGGCCACGCCCCCTCCGCGCCTGATTGGCTGCCGCGGACTTCCCGGTTCCGGCTGGGGCTGTCGCGGGGCCGAAGCCTCACGGGGCGTCAAGGCCGAAAAGGCCATCAAAGGTCGCAGTTTGTTCCCTGGCCAGGGAGAGCTCTCTCTCACTTCTGCACTAGCACCAGGACGGAGTGAGGAAAAATCAGGCTATTGCAGAAGTTTATAAAGGCAAAGCAGAGGGCTCTGACAAGGGACTGAATGTTGGCCCAAGCCTTGTGAAAATCACATTCTGAGCCTCACAGAGAGTCATTCTTAGGCCTGGAAGCACAGGGACAACAAATAGCTGAATAATTCCTTTCCTTTTTCTTATCTATCATATCAAAGAAGAGAATCTCCCTTTCTAATAATGCAAGGTTCCTGATCTTGCAGCCTGAAATGGATATAATTTAAAGAAAACAGTGCTATGGAGGAGTACCATACTCATGACAATACAAGCCATACATCTGTAAATACAATAAATCACCAGAACTAAGCTATCAAAGAAAGAATGAGAACTTTATGGGTTTTCTCTTGGTCTCTGAAATGTATTGCAAGGACCTCGCCAAGTCGCCTCACTTACCAAAACGAAACCCCTCTTTGAGGGGGTCAGAACACAGTCCTGATGCTGTGAATGTTCTGGCTGGCTGGAGTTTGGGGCAGGATGGAAGGAGAAGTGGTAAGATGGCTGCCAGCCCACCCAAATCTTTCTCTGTAACAGAGACCAAGGCCATGAAGAACACCACTGTGAAGAGATCAGCTGAAAGGTGAATTAGAGAGACCTTGTTGACTGGTCCTGAACTTTAAAAAGTACTAGTTAAAGCAGCGTTCAGCCTTTCCAGTATTAGTATATTTTCCCTTCCTTTGTCCTCTTACTTCATCAGATCTTCTCTACATCTGGAAGAAGTGATGGTGCCTCTGTACTGGGCACTGGTGGGGCCTCACCTCTAGTGTAGTGTTCAGTTCTGGGCCCCTCACTACAGGAAGGACGCTGAAGTGCTGGAGGGTGTCCAGAGGAGAGCCACCAAGCTGGTGAGGGGTCTGGAGAACAAGTCATACGAGGAGAGGCTGAGGGAACTGGGCATGGTTAATATGGAGAAGAGGAGGCTGAGGGGAGACCTCATTGCCCTCTACAACTCCCTGGAAAGAGGGTGTAGAGAGGTGGGGGTTGGCCTCTTCTCCCAAGGGAATAATGACAGGAGCAGAGGAAATGGTCTGAAGTTGGGGCAGGGGAGGGTTAGATTAGATATTAGGAAGAATGACTTTCCTGAGAGGGTGGTCAGGCACTGGAACAGCCTGCCCAGGGAGATGGTGGAGTCACCATCCCTGGAGGGATTTAAGAAATGTGTAGACGTGGCACTTCAGGGCATGCTCTAGTGGCCAAGATTGTTGGTGTCTGTTTGTGGGCTTGTTTTTTTGTTTGTTTGGGGTTTGTTTGTGTTGTTTGTTTGTTTGTGGTTGGACTTGATGATCTCAAAGACCCCTTCCAACATGAAGATTCTGTGATTCTATTTCATCCTCTTTCTTCCTTCCCCTCCTGTACAGCCTTGTCTGCTCTGTTACTCTCAGCTCTGTCGTCATTCCTTGTCTGTTTTTTTGTCTTCCCTCACAGGTTATGAATCCTTACCTTATTTCGGGAAGCTCAAAGCCTACAAAATACTGCCAGGTTTATTCTGCATCCAGTCCTCCTGTGCAAAGTCCCAGGAAAATCCTCACTGCAAAACAATCAAATAAAGCCATTAAATAAAAAAAAAAAAAATTCATTTCAGGATCCCTGGAAACAAGATATCCAGAAAACTCTTGAGGGTTGGTGGTTTAGGGGTTTTATTGTTTGCTTGTGGTTTTTTGGTGTGGGGCTTCTTTTTGTTCTCTATTTGTGCACCCGGGCCCTGCGACAACATTGAGTAAAGCTGTTGTTTCTCTGCCACAGCACTGAGGCCAACAGCATTCCCTCAGGACTCTTAATAACCCTGCTCGGGGTGGGCTATGTCTGTCTCTCACACTGAACCAGGGGTGCTTTTCCCTGTGCCTTCTGCCACAGCCCAGCAGAACGATGCCTCCTCCGGGCTTCACGATTTTTGCCGAGCTCGTGAGACCAACTGGCAGGTATCTGTCCTCAGGTTGCTCGGTAAGGAGCTGAAATTAGCAACGCTGAGACAGCTGTAATTCGGAACCATCATTACAAAGATGTTTGAGCCTTGTTGATAGCAGGTGTATGACACCAAAGCAAACAACAGCAAAAAATGAGATGGCTGCAACTCAGGGGCCCACAGTGACATCTACTGGAAAGATCCAGTTTGAAGTGCCATTAGAAGACGTCGTTAAAGCTCACAGAAGAGCCTTTTTTTTCCTTTCAATATCAAAGGCAAGGAAATTGATAATATGAAATCATCTATAATCTTGAAAGATGACTGCCTGCCTGTAAGGCAGGCTACAGAGCACTGAACCTGGCTCACACTGAAAAATGAATCCTAAACCCTTTGGCGTGCCCCTCTCCTACCCAATTGTTTTCTTCACCCTGAAGCCTAAAAAACAAAGACCCCGAGCACTCTTGCAGTGTAGTGAGGGATAACGTGTACACAAGCTGGCATCTTCTTTTGATCATTTCATTGAGAGCGTGGCTCCTGATTGGAGCAGGAGAGTCGCCAGGTTTCTAACAGACTGTTAAATCCTTCCAAGTTTTCCCAACCACGAATTTTTTTTTTTTTTCCCTTCTTCAAAGCAGAGTGTTAAAATCCTCTAAATCTAAATTGACCAACTTGAGCATACTCCTGGAGCGCATCAACCACATTTGAAAACTTGGAACTGCTTTTCAGTAGCAGTTGTAATAGGATTTTAACAATACTAATTCCATTCAGCAGTTCTGCCTCCATGGCCTTTTTCCTAATTTTTTTGCCGCTGCTGTTGTTAACGGAAATGTCTTTCTTGGAAGCTGAAGTGCTTCGCAGCATTAACAAGCAACAGCTTTGGCACTGTGGGTCAGGCCTCTTCAGGTCAGCTTTCTAAGTGCTGAGCTAAGAGCAGGCACACACAAGCGAGATGCCTTGATCATCCTGCTGGGGGGAGCGTGCAGTTCATTTTAGGGTACATATGAGTGTCCAGCCCCACCGGGGAGCTGGTAAGAGGAGGCCTGCTAAGTCAGGATTATTTTTTTTTTGAACAGCAGCATCTAAGAGAAAGGAGAAGGTGGCAGTCAGTAACAAAATGTGGGAAGGAGAACAGAGAAGTCTATGGCTAACCTTGCGTGACTCAGAGCAGCCATGAGGTAGGGCATCCTGAAGCTTCCAGGAGGTGGAAGCCAGAGAGAGAGTAAAGGAAGCTGCCGGAGAAATAGGCTTCACCAAAACTGGAGAGGGAAGAAAGCTCTTTGAAAATTCCTTGTAAGAAAAGCAGTAACAGGTCTAAATACTTTTCTGTATCAAAAACTTGCAGAACACCACCACCTTCCCTCCCTTAAAAATGAATGTAAAATAGGAAAGTCAGCAGAAGTTGACTCATGAATTTTTGAAGTCCAAATTACTTTTAAATTTTAGGTACCCCATTACAAAGTCTTGACGCAACTGCTGCCACGATCATAAATTTGTTCTTTACCAGGCCATGTAAAACCTCCCATTACAAACATGCCATTACCTAGGGTACCCTCAGCTCTATAATGTGTGCCAAATCCATCCACAAATTGCAAGGTAAGACAGCTCCCATAATGAAAAGCAGTGTCAGGATGGAGCTGGGGACCTGCCTGGTCCATCCAGCAGCGAAGGACACGAAACGGGCAGCGTGTAGAGCCTAATGTGGCATGTGACAGGGAGGCTCAGTACTCTGCACTACGAGGACTTTCCTGAAGTTAAGTGTATATATAGCTCAGTTGCTTGAATCACCCACATCAATTTACCCAGCCCATCTGAAATACTAAGCAAAAACCAAAAAGATGGAAGAATCTCTCAGGATTACCAGTAGCCTACTGGTTACATCATTCACCCAGCATGTGTGAGATCACATTTCAAATCACAGTTACTCAGGACAGGGATAATTGCATTTCTAAAGAGCTTTATCCTATTTTGGAAGCCTGGAGACTTCAACTACATCAAGGTCTAAGCAGGAAACCCTGTCAGGAGGGAGATGTCACCAGTATGTAGGACATGGTTTGTGGACAGATGAGTGGCAATTCAGAATGTGAATTGCCTGAGATGACCAAAGGGGCAAAAAGTGTTTTAAATTATAGATTCAAAGAAGGCTTAAAAAGGCAATTTGGTTATCATGCCCTTGAGTAGTGTAGATTTGAAACTGAATAGACACATTATAGAGCTATTCAGTTAAAAGACAGAAGCAGGGAGGGAAAAAAGAACCACCACCACCACAAAAAATCAACCAAAACAAACCCAGACAGGACAGCTGTCTAGATATTTACATAAACAGACTTGGAGCAGGTTTTCTGCTTTAATTTCAACAAAAGAGATGTCTCACCCATGGAGGATCTGGCCAAAGTTTTCAGACTGTATGAAATGCTAACAAATTCCTATTTATTTGAATATGGGAAGTAAGAGTTTATTAAATTCTAAATCTGCTTCTAATTCATCAGTCTGTCCTGCAACTGCCAATTATAAAACCCAGCATATTTTGAGGATAAAAATGTAATGTTTTGACTTTGATGAGACTATTCATATAATTGAGCATGTGTTTAAGGGCTTTTCTGTCTGTAGTACTAACCACAGATCCTTTATTCTTTAGTGTTATTGGAAAAGAAAACAAGCACTAATACCAGTTTTCATTTTTCTGTAGGAAATTCTAATTGTATTTTTCACAGGTGTTTCCCTGGGTTTCTCAGGAAACGTTACAATTTGGGGAACCTGCGAACCAGGGATTTTTTGGACTAGATTTAAAACCTGATATAGAATCATGGAATGGTTCGAGTTGGAAGGGACATTAAAGATCATGGAGTTCCAACCCCCTGCCATGGGCAGGGACACCTCCCACCAGACCAGGTTGCTCCAAGCCCCATCCAGCCTGGCCTTGAACCCCTCCAGGGATGGGGCAGCCACAGCTTCTCTGGGCAACCTGTTCCAGTGTCTCACCACCCTCACAGCAAAGAATTTCTTTCTAGTATCAAATCTAAATCTCCCCTCCTTCAGTTTTAAACCATTACCCCTCATCCTATTGCTCCCCTCCCTGATCAAGAGTCCCTCCCCATCTCTCCTGTAGCTTCAAGGTACTGGAAGGCGCTAGAAGGTCTCCCCAGAGCCTTCTCTTCCCCAGGCTGAACAACCCCAACTCTCCCAGCCTGTCCTCATAGCAGAGGTGCTCCAGCCCTCTGACCATCTTTCATAGCCCTCTGCTGGACCCATTCTAACAGGTCCATGTCCTTCCTGTGTGAAGGACTCCAAAGCTGGACACAGTACTCCAGGTGGGGTCTCACAAGAGCAGAGTATATGTAGTAGTACAGATAAAAACCATGGGATTTCTATTTGGCAGAATTGGTTAAACTGGATATTTTTATGTTTACGGGAGATCCGGGGAGGTGCTTTGCATATCTGGGGTAAAAAGCATCTAAAATATAACTCCCATAGTACAACTGCAGCAACACAGCAAGTTTTAGCTTAATGTTGAAGTGATCCAAGACAAACCCTTCCGAATTAATGAAGCAAACTGAGCTAATTCTATTTAAGTGATCTGATGCAAAGTTAAATATTTGGTTTGCTTTTCCTCGAAGAAAAGAGGGGTTTGGCGTTTTGTGGTGTTGGGGTTTTTTTTCAAAATTAAGGAAAGACATTTTTTAAATTATAAAAATAATTTTGTCATATTTGTTATTGAAAATTATGCAGAAAATTTGCCAAACATCTCTGACAGACCATCATCAACTTATTCATACCGGTTTCACTGCTATAATACACCTGAGCTTCTAACACCAGATTAAAGCATTTTAAAAGTTTGATAACATTTCTGTTCATTTCGTCCATGTGTGAGTTGATGTTTATGTAGGTGGTGCTGAACAGAATTCTCATTTCATTCAAATCTTGGATCCTAATGGATTTGGTTCCTAATTGGTTCAAAATTTTCAGTCCCTAATAAAATAGTCTGACAGAATATGTCCCATTTTCTAATTCTTCTTTTAAATTTTATTCTTGAAAGCTACAGGTACTGGGTTTATTTTCCAGAACATACATGATCTGATTGTGAACATTCCCCCGAATTATTTAAAAATTATTTTACAGGAACAAGAATCAATATTGTTCACTGAAAAGAATTTAGTGTGCCTTCATTTGTTATAATTTCTGAAATTTGAGGTTAAGCAACCCTTTCTGAGTCATTGTTTGATCAATCTGTTCAACGTATTGAAAATAATGGTCAGATTTTCTGTAACATCTTTTAAATTCCATGTACTACAAGAATTATTTTACACAGCTGTAAACAATGGTTGAAAAGTAAGGGCTTTTGTTTTCTTCAAGCCAAAATGACCAGGATACAAATACTTCTTCAAGACGTTGTCATAATTTCACCGACAATCTCTATTAACACTTTGGAAAGGACTGTTTTTAAATGGCAAATCCTCAGCCCCAGACTCAGAGGATATAACCAAAACTCAAAGAGGAAAATTATGAAATAGCATCAAATATGAGCAAACAAATACAGAAACACAAATTGCTTATCATTAAGAAGAGGGAGGAAAAGGCATCTTTATGATATAGCACTATTCTATAAAAATATTCAAGTCATTTAGTCCAGCTGACAGCTCTAATGCCTCAAGAGCTTCAAAAATTTCTCAACTAGAAATGTAGTAGTGCCAAAAATGCATCAAATGGGCTTTTAAGAAGTCATGCCATCTGCTATGTTAACACTGTAGATTTTGATCACTCGCTTTAGCTCCAACAGTTTATGAAATGGGTGAATTGTTTTTCACCCTTTCCACCAGCCCTACAGCACAAACTTATCCTATTACCTTGTCCATCCAGTAAGATGGACAAGATGTCAGGAACATTCCCTAATTAGACTGAAATGTTATTAGCTCATCTGGAAACCACTTAAGCAATATAACACGCAGGGGAAGGCAATTATCCGGCTTTTAATAATTTCCAGCTGTTTGAGTGCTGTTGTCATTCCTTCACCATGCTTCAACACCAGTTCAAGCATTCTCCTAGGAACTCCCTTGCCCTGCCCCCTTGCAAGCATTAATACAAGCAGTACAAGGAGGTAGCTCCTCACTGCTTAATGTATACAAAGACTCAAGTATCCATTCTGCTTTGGAACTCTTAGGTAATCAAAGCCCTTTATAGAATTAGTGCCTCAAGACATAGCAACAATTAATTTGATGACATACAATTCCCTTCCTTGGTGCCATGCAACAAAGCACCTTCTTCCTGGCCAGGCCAGCATATTCCATCAAAACTTGGTTATTCAGTGCTAACTGGTAAGTAATTACCAGTCTTCTCTGCTCATGCCCACCTGCAACAAGCTGCTGGCTCTCCTTGTAGGCCCACAGAAGCATGGGCCACTGCGGTGGAGAACTTCACTCAACTAGCGTGTAGCCAAGTGGAGCTTGGCCACAGATCCCTCTATGACCTCATAAATATTCATTCTCTCACAAAATTTTAAACTTTTCTCATGTTAATATATATGATCATTATATTTTCTGCCAAAAAGTCAAGGAGGGAGACCATCCAGTCTGACTGCCTAGTTGGGCAGGACATCCCTAACAAATGCTTTCTGCTTTTACTGGTGGTCTACTGACTGATACTACTCTTACCTCCAAGCACTCAAGTATCAAGCATCTCCCAGGATCTCTTTGATGTAGCAGTGGTGCTTTCAAACCTTATAATTAAAAAGCTACTACAAAGACTACATAAAGTTGATCTGCTATTAAACTGATGAATGACAAAGGTGTAAAAGTAGGTGATGACACTGTATTGCCAAACACACACCTGACCTGCAGGAATAATATAAACCAAACCCAAACCCAGCCTTATGCATTAACACCTTCTTTTGCTAAACTACAAGCAACACAGGAACCTCACTGCCTCAATGTTTAATGTCACCATGCCCAACTACAAACCAGTCCGTTAGCTGTTTAATTAGCAGTAGAACAGCCATAGCCAATTAAATGCAAGGCCGTAACCACCCCCAGCAACTCAAGGCCTAGTCATTCACATTGTGCCGATACTCTTAGCTCAGAAATTCATTCTTCCATTTATAAACTGCTTTCTCAAGTAATCACTTTGAAAAAGAGCAGAGGAATTGATAAATCACAGCAAACAGAGTGGCAGGCACCCCACTACAGAAGCTGGTTATTTGATCCTCCCAATTCTTTTTGGAATGTTGCTGATTTTAGTCTGCATTTTACAGGGTAGCAGGCTGTTCCTCCGTCACTGCCAGGGGAGTAGGGAGGTAGGTTTGAGGTAGATTTATGAAGAAATAATAATCCTCGAATAAGTTACAATTTCATCAACCTTCCACCAGCAACTTCTCATTCTATTTAGCATGTATTTGAAGCATCCTGGTGGGATGGAAGCGGTGGAGGCACAGCCAGCTACTGCCACGGACGCAGAAAGATGACTTCAGTTTGTAAAGGATGACACAAAAAGTCTATGTAGCAGCACAAGACATCTCTTAATCATATAGAGAGCTCTTCCAAAGACTCCCTCTGCTTCATTGTTTCTTTTCTCTCCCCTTTAGAAGGCACTCATCCCCTCTACAGTTCTTTTCCCATAGATTTCTGTCTTCTCACTACACACAGACGTTGCTGAAGCCTACAGAAGGAACTAACCATACCCCGGCTGTACTGTTCCAGGAGACATTCAAAATCAGCTACTTACAAAACAGTTTATAAAATGCCAGCTGCGGTAAGCTCAGCAATAAATATTACTATCAACATCCTTCAGTTTTCGCCCTCAGACACATCAACTCTGTCTCCTGAAGAGGTTTCTGATTCAAATAGGGTTCTACAAACCAGGAAGAGTAGAGCTAACATACTGCAGTCCAAACACATATAAAGCTTCACAGTGATCAAAGACGACAATGCCAACACTGGCAAAAGATGTTCTCTAAAACACTCCGGTTTTGACACTCAAATTCTTTACATCAACAGCTCTTTTTTCCAGCATAAATTGTAAGAACAACATTTTAGCTGGTGTCATATGTTTGTAGTACAGTTTGTGTTTCCTGCTTTGTATTACATTCTCTTCTTCCTCCGAGTATTCCTGCAGCCATTTCTTATGTGCAGTTTTTTGCTTCACTTATAGAACTCAGGGTTACAGAGAAAACTTCAAAACGAGGAATATCCTTTAAAACCACAGCCAGTTAATGCTGTGCTTCTGTCTCCTGACAAAATCAACCAAGCCTCTTCAGCATTCTTAAGATATACCAGAAATATTTACAAGACTTACTAGGAAAAAAAACCAAAACAAACCAATGTGAAGGTTAAAAATTGTAAACCTCTGGCATGCAGTAAAGAACCTTTCCCATCAAAACAGTACATTTATACAATATTCACAGATATGTTATCATCCATTCACACGGCACAGTCCCAGTTATACTGAGACTGACAGCAACTCTCACAGCTTAATGAGAACAAGTTTTTCCTTCTAGATTTTAAAGATAGAAGGGCCCAATTAAAGTGGTCTGGCTGAGTTGCAGAACGCCAACAGCCATAGCAACTCATCCGGTCATTTCCACGTGGAGTCAAAATAATTCACGGATGCACTAGCACATGTATCTGTCAAGAAGTATCCAGTTCCATTTAAAGGTTTTGCCCAGGGAGCAATATATCCTTTTCTGCTCTTTGTTTTTCTCTTCTACCTGATCTTTATATGTCTTTGTTTCACAAAGAAATTTCCAGAATCAGGTGTCTTTCCCTCACACAGGAGAAACTAATTTTAGTTACTTTTTAACTTTCTCTTCAGCATATTAATATTTATACACTGTATTTATAAATTAAAGGAGAAAATCTCAAAAATATGCTGCTTAGTCATTGGGGATGAATAGCATGACTCATAAAGACTTAGATGGCAACAAATTTAATATGAATTGTGCACGGTACCAAATGTTCCCTTATCCGGGATCTAACAATCCCCAAAATTCTACTTTCTGTGAAGAACGGAACAGCTCAATGTGCCTCATGCAGCTTGGGTTATAAGGCTGTTTTAGTCACGGTGATGTGGTTAGTTTCCAGGATCGTGTACAGGGGGCACACTGATGAGCATCATAGATGGCTTTTCGTCCGTTTTCTAACCAATTTTGGATGGCCCATCATCCTGGGCACCCGTGAGTCACAGTCAAAGCTGCTCACAGCTGAGTGGTGACGTACAGAGATTCCCACACAGCTATCAGCCTGTCAGGAAAAGGTTTGGTTTTGCTCAGCATACATTTTGAATATATGGTTTTCTGCATTTTCAAACCTTTTAAAATACATAATTCTGGTGCTATTATTTATAAAACCACCTTTTTGGCAAGTGTTATTGATCCCTGCACAACCCGTTAACACTTCCCCCCAGTGGTTTGATTTTGGACAAGCAACAGGTCCAATTCTTCCTGTTACTCGGGCAATGCTGTAACGGCAGCGTAGGATCCCCTTCAGGGTCTGCAGGTCATACTCACTCTAACAAGGGTTCACGGACTCTTAAGGTCTGCTCCTACCACTAAAGGCAGCCAAGGAGCAGACCTTTGACTATCTGCATTGCTTCACCGTTAGTTCAATTTTAGATCTCTTTTAAAATGCACCGAAGAGTCCTCTAGAGTGTGCTATCCAGGGAGAACGCTCTAAGCAGGGTTAACATAAGCCAGTCGACACCACTCAGCCTTAAATCAAGAACTCTTGTCGGGCTGCCTTTTATTCAGCAGTACCTAGTCTTTCATTGAGCCATAACTATAGGGACATTCCTGGGTGAGACACAATGAGGGGAATGGACTGAGAGCAGCCCTGAGGAGAAGGACTTGGGGGTGTTGGTGGACTAGAAGCTCACCATGAGCTGGCAGTGCACGCTGGCAGCCCAGAAAGTCAACCCCATCCTGGGCTGCATCAAAAGAAGCGTGGCCAGCAGGGCCAGGGAGGGGGTTCTGCCCCTCTTCTCCACGCTGGTGAGACCCCACCTGAAGTACTGTGTCCAGCTCTGGAGTCCTCAACACAGGAATGACATGGACCTGTTGGAACGAGTCCAGCAGAGGGCCATGAAGATGATCAGAGGGCTGGAGCACCTCTGCTATGAGGACAGGCTGAAAGAGCTGAGATTGTTCAGCCTGGAGAAGAGAAGGCTCCAGGGAGACCTTATGGCCCCTTCCAGTAACTGAAGGGGGCTACAGGAGAGATGGGAAAGGGCTCTTGATCACAGAGCAGAGTGATAGGACGAGGGGTAATAATTTTAAATTGAATGAGGGGAGATTCAGATTAGATCTCAGGAAGAAATTCTTTACTCTGAGGGTGGTGAGACACTGGAAGAGGTTGCCCAGAGAAGCTGTGGCTGCCCCATCCCTGGAGGGGTTCAAGGCCAGGCTGGATGGGGCTTTGAGCAACCTGGTCTGGTGGGAGGTGTCCCTGCCCAGGGCAGGGGGGTTGGAACTCCATGATCTCTAAGGTCCCTTCCAACTCTGACCATTCCATGATTCTAAAACAAGTCTTTCATTTTGCCTCAGTCAAGACCCGAACCCAGAAAGAAATCTTTACAAGGTGTGTACAAGAACAAAACCTACCAGTTTGGTTCATTTGTGCTAAATGGAGACAGAACTGTGAAACATATTTGAGAAACCACCTGTGCTGGTTGCAAGGTCTTCACACTCAAAGGGAAAAGCCGGGGGGGGGGGGGAGCAGGGGGGGGGGGAGGTTTGTTTGGGTGAAGGTGAAGAAAATAAAGGCTCTGAATGAATGGGGGGTTGTTTGGTTGGTTTAAAAGATAAAATAGAAGATTAATTATGGATCCAGATATTAGCTGCTACAGGCTTTTTATCTAAAGCCTGAAAGGCAAATACCATGAATTTTTTTCATCACTTTAAATTAGCTCCAAGTAGTGAATTAGCTCAACGTAATTCTTGTAGTCTCCCTCCCCCATCACTTTCTTTATCCCATCTTGGCACTGTTAAAAAAAAAAAAAAAAAAAAAAACAAAGCTGACATAATTGATGTATATATTTTCTGCAGCACTTTCCTTTAAAAGAGTGCATTGAATCCTTTTTCTTTTTGGCATAAATGCAGAACAAGTCCCTTTTTTTTCCCTAACCAAGATCAGTAATTAGGCGTAAAGTTCAATATGTAAAAAAAAGTTATTCCCAGGAACTTTCCCAGCTTTCTCAACTAATCTCTTTAAAAAAAAAAAAAAAAAAGTAACAAAATAGACCAAACACCCTAAATGTAGAATTCCTAACTGCCAGAGACTTCTCATTCACATCACTAATTCAATTGTTTCATACTAACTACTTGCCTATTCTAGAGCTAATTTAATACCTAATGTTGGTGCCTGAATTTTCATATTTAACAGCAACAATCAGTAGAGGACCTTTTTTCTTTTTTTTTTTTAAACAGAAGGATTCTGTAGCAGCTGTCAGAAGATCTGTGGTGTCTAAGATCAGTTTCCATGGATATAAATAATTAGCTATATGTTCTCCTCCACCAGCACAGCTTCCTGGCCCAGTATGATTAATTCTTCACTGCCAGCATATATCACAGGCAGAAGTACGCCTTGCATTCTTTTTAAGAGGAACTTGGACAGAAAGGGTCATTGTGTGATCTTATGCCACAGTTTTTAAACCCTGCTCCTGTTTATTGCAAAGCCCTTACTTTTGCCATATCTTACATCTATCCTTGTATTTTACTGATGTCCACAGCTACAGTTCAAGTTACATAGTTTATCATATCCATTCATAATTCAAGTCAGCAATATCGCTAGTGCATAAAACTTAATTTCAGTGGTTATCCACAATGAATGCCAAGTGAAATGAAAAAGGTACATCCATAACTCATTCCCAGAAGCCTCTACCCAGTCTTTCAGGCCTCTATTTCCAACCATGTCACTTGGTGAGGAAAACTAACACTTCTTAGCTTCAAACAAATACTAAAGTAGCTCAGCTAGTGAGGAAACTTTGTTCTAACCTTACATAGTTAGCGAAAGAGAGCGAAACAGACCGAAAAGGCTGATGTCCACATAGATTAAAATTAAAGGATTAGAGGATTAAATAGTTTTCTAAAATAGACAATTTAAAGCAAAGGATTGCAAAGGAAAGCAAATCTTTGTATCCTGCATGCGGATGAGAAGGAAAATGTATAGCAGACAATTAATTGGACAGCTCTAAAATAATTTAAAAATGGGAGGACTTAAAAGATGCTGCCCAACTGCAATCTTTGTACTTTTATTTCTTTCCTTTTATACAAAACTCAAGAAGGAGGTAAAAGTTAAAAAAATTACAAACTTAAGATATAGAGAAGGAGGGGATCATACTTTAGAAACAGACACACACATAAACAGGATGTTAAGAATAAAATGTGAATTACTTGGCATAAGATACAGTATTTAAGTTCATAAAAACCAGTTAGATACTGAATGGTAAACTGACAGTCACAGAGAGGATTTTAAATGTTTTGTCCTTCAATTATTTTATAAGGTGCTGAGAGGAGCAATTTTCCAGGAAATGTCAGTACTGAACGTACTGCTCAGTACAAGGACATCTGTGTGGGAAGATACATTTGGAGATTCAAGATACAGGGCAGACAGCTTCAAGTCAACATGAACATCAACTGAATTCAATTACTACTAGGTAGAGAAATCCATTGATGACGTGGTTTCTGAATTTTGCTATCGGCTATAAATCTGTCGATTGCAGAAAAGAAACACATGCTCTTGAATAACAAAAGCTCCTCAGGAGTCTTTTCATGCCAGGCGTGGCTCTTATTAGTATAAAAAATATCATTTGGCAATTAAATAAAGAAAAATCTTGTGTTGCCGTAGAAATCAGGACTGAGTTCTGTCCCTTTCCTGATAAGGAAAGGAAACAACATATTTATCAGTTTATTATACCTTAACATTTTATCAAAAAATTTATTTTAACACAATAAGGTTTTTGAAGGGGGTGGAGCAGGAAGTTAAATATGATATGAATTTGTGTTGAAAGCCTGGGCCTACTGAACTGGGCAGTTTTGCTACTACTAAGCTCAACAAGGGCAGGATTTCACGTATATTTTATGTGAAATTATCTTAGTAATATTTCCCCTGTAGCTATTTATGGGTATAATCTGTAGCCTAACTGAAAGACTCTGATGGATTTTGGATAAGAATCTGAATAGCATCTCAGATTAGCTTTTTTTAATTATTTTTTTTTTAAAAACAAAATAAGCAAACAAAAAAACAACAAAAAAAATCAGAATGAAGGAGGGACAATGGAAGTGAGCAATAAACTAAAATTCCAGAAATTATAGGCCACTTATTTTATACTGCAATGTTCTTGGTTTATCAGTCCGTACTCTATGTCACACGCTTGGCTTCATTCACTCCCAGAACCTAATAGGAAGAAGGAAGTCCAGATATCTAAGTGCAACACCAGACCATGGGGAATGGAAAACCTCAAGTCTAAAGAGACCCAGCTGATTGCTTCCCTGGATACACACTTGAAGTTTATTCTTATTAAGGTTAACTGTAGAAAGTGTGGTGCTCAGGAATGGGAGTAATGTATTATGTGTGAGGATGGGCCTATGCAGATTAAAATTAATCTGGATTTTCATTAAATTAATAGCCCTGAGTAGGTCAACCAACTAAGAAAGGGTGATATCACTGTCTTTCAAATTAAATTTCTGAAATTCACCTCAGCTGAAGTTTCCTGTATGGGAGCTGTGAAGGTCATCACACTGATTAAGAGGACAGCCAGTTCATTTTGGAATTAAAAAACCTTCCAATTATGAGGCTTCAAACATAGAAAACAAGGCTGAGAGCAGTCCACACTGCATCTGACAACAATGCCAGCATTTAGTGCAGTAATGTAACTTTTACCAGGGCCAATGAAAGCAGTAGAGCAAAAATCCCACCAATGACTCCCATACCACCTGTAGAGTATCTGCCAGGTAACACGTCATCCCAAGGCAGCATCATAAGAAATACATTATACACATGCATATACCTGAATTCCTTGTTTTTAAAGCCTAAAGATGCACGCTGCATGGTAAAGAGCAATTCAGAATGGAAATGGAGGGAAAAGGTAAAGTTTGTCCTCGGAGCCGCAGCACTATCCACAGCTGATTATCTACCGTCTGGGAAACCACGGTCCAAGCCAAAACCAAAGAGAAAAAAAATTAGGATTGTCCTAAAAACCCCAAAATGATCAAGTGTGATATACTTCACAAGCACTGAATATAGCCCTTACTGCAAAATATTTATCATCTAAAGGATAATTAATTGCTTGAGCCACATTCTTGTGCTTTCCTGTTGACCATTATCAAATAAAATTTTAATTCAGGTTGCTGTAGGTAAATATCTGTAAGTAAACATCTGCTCACCTGATCCAGGAATAGGCTGATTTGATCAGGCAGATTCAGTCATCACAATAACATCAAACACGTAGATTGACACTATGTTTATGAACTTCAGCTTTCCTGAATACTTGGATATGACCCATAATTTCCACTCACTTCAACCAGTCTTCCCTGATGATTCTTCCTTTACAATGAAAAAAAAAAAATCCCAATATTTTGAACTGCAAGCAAGTCTAAGAAAAAACTGTTTGCAGCTTCTGCTTAGAGGGAAAAAACATGAGAGAATGAAATCCATATAGTAAATTATTCCGCAAAAGCCATGTAATCCTCTGAATTATGCTCATATATTTTCTGGGTTTTATTTTATGTGGACACTGACCAGGGAAGTTATTTATACAGGAACATTTTCACACTGTCTGCAATTTACATGCCATCAGTTTTGCTACTGACTTTGAAATGGGAAGTAGAATAAGACTGACATCTATGGTGTGCAGATCATGGTGTGTTGGGCAGTCCACAAAAGAATTGCTTATCAGACTCTGTAAAGCTGTAAAAATATGTTAATTTGTTCCTGGGACTGTGCATCCTGAAAATGCTAACAGTGCTAGTGCCACCTCAGAGCAAAACAGAGATTTTGAAGTTAGATCATGAGATAAAATTCTCCTCTCCTAACACTACTAGCAAAAACATGAATTTTTGAAATTATTTGTAATCTTGGGGGAAGGAATATTGCTTTATAGTTGTTTATAAAAGACAAAAACCCCTCAGTAAAATAGAAAAAAGGAAAAAAGAAATCTCTTTTGAGCTTCTCGGAGCTGAGCCTGCTATATTATTTGCCTGTGCAGTAGGAATAGGACTGTTGTTTGGTTGCTTGGGATTTTTTTTTTTTTAATAATATAAGAGTACTTGAACTCTGTTTTGAAACTGGAACAGTACTTGTTCCAGCTTCACTGTTAATAGGTTGATTAATTTCCCATCAACACAAATGGCCCGAGCAAGCTAAGGATTGTTCCTCATTTCCTGCTGACAAGGAGGTTTTGAACCCAAAATTGTATTGAGTCTTACCTGATTTTGGAAAAATTCTCAAAGTAAACCTGATAGGATATATTGTGCATCCTAAACCCAAACCCGAAAATGAAATGGCATTATTCTGTCTGGCTATTTCTGAATATTAAAGCATCCACAGCAGAGAGCAAAGGATGATTATTTGTAGGTTACATCTGAGGGGGTAAGAGGACAGAGAAGTTAAGGCCAAAGACAGCTAAAATGATACTGCCCAAATGTAATACACAGCAATTCTCTGGCTGGATAGGAAAATAATGAGAAAAGGGGGGGGGAAATATCCTGAAAAATTGGCAATAAGTAACATTCTCAATTCCCCAATGCCAGTGAGTGACAGAACTGCAAATAGGATGCCCAGGCATCCTAACTTGCACACTAATGCCCATGAACTTAGGAAACTTGCAGAAGTATTCCTATCCATTAATATTGCTAGTTAACTGGTTATCATTTCAACCCAAACCAATGCATGTAGCTACATGCTATTTCTACGTATCTATCAAGAGGTAAATAGAAGTCTTGGATAAACTGTCTGCAGTGAATTGTGCAGCATATGAGACATCCTACGTGGGCAAAGCAGTCCTCACCCTATGTGCAGCCAGTGAGATAACACATCAACCACCCAAGCCACTGAGTGGATACCTCAAAGAAAGCACTTAGAACAAGACAGGTACAACGTTTGACATAAAAAGATCATTGCAACACAGATTTCCTTCCTCCAGAAACTGGGGAACAAGGAGGGGAGAAAGACTACAGTCACGAATGGTTACCAAAAAGTTAAATCATTAGTAGATGGGCATTTTAGTTGAAAGCTCTTGCATCACTGGATTCAAACTGGTCTTGCCTGTCTTGGCGACTTCACTTAGATGACAACATTTTAGTTCTGAACTCCACTGAATACTGTCTATATTTTGGGTACTGAACATTTATAATTAAATATATTTATACGATAGTGTATTTAAATAAATGTAGCAAAAAGATCAGAGAACCGAAATAATCTGATGCATGCAATTTAATGTGTGTTTTGTATTCCAGATATATACTCAAATAATACTCAAACTTACAACCAGCCAACCCAGAGAGAAAATATGTTTGGGTAAAATATATTTTACTAGGTTCTCCAAGTTGACAGGTGCAGTGAAATTATACTGTACCTGACAAAACATCCATAAATGTGATTAGAATTAAGCTTTTCATATCAGAGTAAAAGACAGAGCAAGAGTTAATTAATAAATAGTTAATTATTCAGTTTAGCCCAGTGAATAAATCAAGCAGTTTATCTTTCAGTCTTGATGTTGTCTATCTGTACACCACTCTAAATTTTCAGATGTTTTTTATTAAATTTGCTAACAGAACAGGTTTTAGTGGGTACCTTGTCAAAGGTAATCCAGGTTTTTAATGCAATGATTCATAATTTTTTATGATCTAATAAAAGTGGCCTGAAATTTAATACAAATCTAAAAATTCACTTTATGATAAAAACTCCATAGCAACATATTAGGAGATGAGGTAAAACCACACATTTTTCGTATTCTAAGATATTTTCTAGCCCAATGAACATATACAAGCAACTATTATACCAACACTGTAAAATGTTGCCATTTAGCTACAATTCATATTCTTTAATATATTTGTCTGCTACTTGGTTGGCCTCAATACAGTTTGGTCAATAATTTCCTGAGGAAGCTATTTGGAGTATAAAATATCATTTAACTGGGGAAAAAGTTGTGATCCATATAATATGTCTATTTTTGTTTAAAAAAAAATAAAAAACCCCCGCAAAACCCAAACTACTATTAAGAAACTATATTGTTTTATAGAATTTATACAGTGGGTGTGACATGCTGTAAGGCTTTTTCTTTTCAACAAGTCTTCAGCCTTCTTCCATGAGGATATACGCTGCTATATAAATATGCAGCTTCTGCCTCTCCATAACATTTTCATAGGATACCAGCAATAAGGGGAAAAAATAGATGGAAAAAAAAAGATGATATATTTTCAAATTTAATGACTCTGTCATATATATTGTCTAATATATGCTAAATATATACTGTCTCATAAACACACTAATCACAGTTACAAGGGTTCAGATAATTCTGGTCACTTTTTTATTTTTCCTGGAACTAAAAGAGAAAAGCTACAATATTTTAACCATCCATTCTATGAAATAAAATTATTTACTATAGTGGAGAGAAAGTTACTTCAGAAACTCTTCAAAGAATATTATTTTTGTGGAATTTATCAAGTCACATTATACGTAGCACTAGCATAGTTCCCTTTGTGTGTGTGTGTGTGTCTGGTTTAATTTCCAGTCAGAATACATGCTTGTTGGTCAATAAGCTGCAGAACCAATTAATAATTTTCATCCTTTCTCTTAAACCAGAATATAAAAACTGCAAGTCTTGAAAGGTTCTTCTTATGTAGCACCCACTATCTCATACAACAAAAACGCAAAATAAAGCTTAGATGAATTCTCAGAGGGCAAGCTGTGAAAATTTACCCAATGTGTAATAGAGTCTTGTAACACGTAACTTTTCCATAATTCTGATTCTGATTTACATTCTCAGTGCAATAGAATTTTTCCATAATTCTGATTCTGATTTACATTCTCAGTGGATAAATGATAAAAATCAACACAAGTTGTGACTAAAACACAAGCACAATGTCTGAGAGCGCACTTCCAAGAACACATAAGGAATTTCAAAGAAAGAACTCAGCTAAAATCAACCAATTTACCTCAGCCAAATATCACACACAATACCCAGAATATCACACATACTAGTCATTTTTGCTGAGCTTGCACAGAAACATCTTTCAAGCTATTTGACAGTGTGATGCAATTCAAGCAGGTATCATTTAAATATTTACAATATGATTACTTAGATAAAGTTTCAATCATTTCTGTAAGCAATTTCAGGGGGAAGCAAACTTGGAAAAGTGTAGAAATTACTACAGCACTACGTGTCCATGCTTGCAGAAACACCAAATCTAACGTGCAGCATGAATGATTTTTAGCCCTGCTAAGTTGAAATCGAAAGAAGCTATGTAGGATTTTTAATCAAAGCATTTTTTTGAGGATGCAGACCCCTCCATAAACCAATGAATAAACAGTCTGAATGGGCAAAATATCACCAAACTGCTTCAGCATAAGCACGTACAGCCTGCTAAAATAACAATGGCTCTAGCAGGACGCAAGTATTCACACCTATCTCCAAAGGTACCTGTGCAATATTCTTATTTGTACAGGGACATTATCTTTTCTCTAGCCAGTTGTTTGGCTAGTGTCAGCACATCAGATGTACAGTTCCCGACCGCACGGTCAGGTCTGTCTATTTGGCTCAGATGACATAAAAATCCACCGATTTCTAGTCTAATACAACCACCTATCTAGCTCAGGAGATGTTGTGGGAAAGTATGTAAAGTAACAGAACATCACAAGCAATAGTTCCAACCAGTCAACTTCAGAGGGGCCAATTCTGATTTGATTTATACAAGTTTAAGTCAGAATCTCCTTATATCTACGTAATTATCTTTCTAACGAGAAGACTAGGAGCCTTTGCAGGCCCAGACTGCTCAACGGTTGCCGTGATGCTACAAAGAAATGTTAACTTAGCTTTGCTGACTCATTCCAGCAGTTGATTTATCTCAGCTGGCAATAAGAGGAGACAGAGCGTGTCCGTAAGAGGTGGAATTTGGCTGGGCAGCTCTCAGGTGAGGGACGCCTTTAGTTTGTGGGTTACCTCGTTCTTAACCAAAACCATGTCAGCATCCTCCACCTCCTCAGAGCCCGGGCTTGGATGCGGTGACCTCAGTGCTGGAATTCCAGCCCAAAGCCAAGCGAACTGGGGTTCGGAAGAGTAGCTGAACTCTGATGGCACACCTTCCAAACCACCAGGCTGTTTGCATTCACACATTAATTATTGTTTATATTTGCCTCTAATCTGCATATGTATTTTAAACGATCCACCGAAAGTGTGCTCTTACAATTAAGAGTAATCTTCAATTACTTCCAGCCAGTGTGTAGTCTCGCCTGCCAATTAATTACAGAGTTCATGAAAAGTGTTTACAAATTAGGCAATTAAAAGGCTAAATACAGCAGAGGAGTCATCCTGATGAGGCAGGAAATAAAAATGCCCTAAGGTAATTTATAAGACTGTTCTTGTGTCCACAACCAAAGACTGAAGGGAACATACTAAAACTCAATTGGCAATTTTCCAGGGTGCCAAAATGATGTCTTATACATAACAGGTCTCCACAACTAGCAAGATTTATAGTGCATTCTGAAATATGAGGCTCTTAATGGCAACAATAGATCAGTCCTTGTTTTACAAGTTACAAATGCTTTTTAAAAGCCTTTTTCCTAACAGTCTTTTGACTTCATAACAGCCGTAATTAATGTTGACAGGAGCTGTGCTCCCTAATTTTTCATGCTTTGTAGCAAGAAAGATGTACCATCAGTGATTTAAAAGTTAGAGAAAAAGGGGAACTTCTTGTAGGAAAGTACCTGGGTCATTAAGCTCAGTCACCTACAAATACATTTTATAATTGTTCTGATTAATTTCTCACGTTCCTTCTTCAGAGAGCCCCAAAGAGTCTGGCTGGAATTGCTAGGACTGTTTCTCTAATTTCAGTTTATACCCACTTGCTTTTGTGCCAACATTGTACCCTGAATTAATCAGGTAGGATTTTTTTCAGACAAGACATAATGGTATTGTGGAATTCAGTGCCACAAGATGCTGGAAGTATTAAGGGATAAATTAAAAAGTGTGGATTTACGTAAGAAATATATGAGCTGAAAATCTGATCAGATAAAATAATGCAAGTCCATCAAGAGCTATTAAAAATGCAAATACAGCTTGGTGAAGTTCCTGCACTTCAAAGTGAGAATGTAAAGTAGGAAAAAAATACAAGTCTGCACTTGTCAATTCCTATGTTATTGCCATAAGCACCCAATACTAGCTACGAGCACTGAAAAGGCAGTGGGATAGAAGAGAACTCCTAGAGCGTCCCCAAACAATATTTTTCATGTAAATATAAATCAAGCAAAAGCCCTCACAGTAGTCAAAGATTCTTTTCCACTCCATTTTTTTCACTTTAACTAAATCACAGAAAAGAAACACCCCCTTCACTTTAAGTATTGAAATATGCTGAAGGTCTCCAGTGCAGTCGTTGCTAGAATCTGAGATGGAATGTAATTTTCTTTTATAAGAAAATTAAGGATAGCAGCAATTAAATACTTTTTCCTCTTTTCTTTCAAGGAATTCTTGAAAAAGCCTCTAGATATTAAATAAGGTCAGCCAAAACCAGGTCCATCATGCAACATCATTCAGAAGTGATGCCTTAAATAGCAGCCTTTTGATTAGCCTTGGCCACATGAAAGAAGTTTTCCTTTGGATTAATTGACTTTTTCAATAAAAAACACTGAATGTGGCTTGACAGCACTTGATATGACAGTAACAATAAGACCAATCTTTGCTTCTCATCCACACACTCCAGAAGCATTGCCATGGAAACATTTATCCCTTTACCCCTTTTATGCTGAGATTCGTTCCCTTGAATATGTCCGGCTACAGGAGGCTGTCGGCCTGGATATTTTCACAGTTGCTGGGGGAGAGACTGGGGGGCCACAGGAAGAGAAACAGGATGCTTATATAGCCTGGAGCAATATGTTTATGAAAATCCCCCCACAGCAAACGATGTCTCTCCCTGACTGAAGCAGGCTTTCAGTGTTGCCCCTAAACTATGATCAACCGTAGATTTTTGACAAGTATCAAAACACATTACCATATAGAGTTAGCAGGCAAGCAGAAAGTCCTGCCAGAAAATTCTATCTCCTGGCAGATGCACTACAGCAATGTCTTCTTTAGAATTCAATGGGAATTTATTCAGGCAACAGGTGCAAAGGCAGTCTCTGAAAAACTGCTTCTAGCTCAAATCTCCAAAAAGCAATACATGCTTCTCCAGAGACCAAGGGAGGCGAATGATTAGGCTATGGCAGGATTAAGGAGTAAAGGCTGTTTTCTCCACTCAATGGACATGTTTTATTATCTATAAATAATAGGATTGTGGTGCTTGGGTTTTCACAGAAAATAAAATACTAATGGACCACAAGGGCTCGCTAACTGCAGGCTTCAAGGAGCATGTGGGCTTTCAGCTGTCATGTGGAAACACTACCTCTAACAGTAAACGACCAGGACTCAAATACTTATTTCCTAAAAGTCTTCTTTCAAACCCTAGGAGCTTTACTCCTCCAAGTCAGAGAAGAATATTCATCTAGAGATGAGTGTCAGAGCTCTTCCCTTGCCTGAAAAAACAGTTTCATATTTGTAGTTACATATTTGTATTCCAGAACTATCTAAAATACAAAATTACGTGTTTTAATCATTATTGAATATTACTCTTTCTAGAAGAGATATCATAGATGCTTAGTATAAACAGAAATTAGGTCAGCTTCAGTTTACTTATAAATGCCTGCTCTTCTCTTTTAGATTTTTTTTTAAGGAAAAACATAGTCTTTGTTTACATTAAGGGACCATTTCTGGACTTTAGTTCCTACTTAGTATTTTTGCCTTGCAAAGGGTTTTGTAGCATTTGTTATCTTGAAAACTTGAGCTTATTGGTCTTATTTTTTGTGTCTCCAGAAAATGTATCTATCCAGTTTAGGCCATTTTGAAGCTGAGCGGTCTTCTGTGCTCTGCATCCTATAGAGGTTTGGGTTCATTACTGGAACCTAAATCAAAATGCTAAAACCTGATCTGTACCATAGGCTTTCCAGCTAACCCAAAAGACGTTGGTTTGGATGCACAGTATCCCTCAACGCCTTGCTGTCGCATTAAATAGAAAGAAGCACAACTCCTAAATCACTGAAAACATCCCTGCATCAGCAAAGTGCTGGCTGGGAAGTTCCCATCAGCCGATCTGCACAGCTGGATGCAGAGATTGCCATCCTCCAGAAACTGCAAGGCCAAACACCTCCAGCTCTGGAACCCAGGAACGCGCAGGTTTGGCCGTTTTCCTTTCAAGTTTAAGGATTAAACAAAGAAGCAGTGCAGTAATTTTAAGAGCTGGTCCCATGAAGTAGTTTATGTTATATCACAGGATAAAGATAGTAGGCTGGATCCACCTGCCCCTAAACAGAATAGAAAAGCTCCTACTGAGTACTGCCTTCAGAGGAGAGTCCTTGTTTGGAAACTGAAACCACGCATGTACAACTCGAAAACGTGCTTCAGTAAAACAAAAGCTCATCTGGAGAGTTATGAGGATTTTGGAGTAACGTGCCTGCAAAGATTCTGGAGCAAAGAAGATGCAGCAGTTTTCAAGAACAATTAACTAACTTCAGTGAGGAATATGAATTATGTTTCTGTACTATCTCAGTGTTATGAATGACACCTTATACATAGAAGTTTTCAGCAGTTAAATGGTTTATTGTTATAAAACCAAAAAGAAAATTTACAGATGCAGAAATCTGGAGAACCTTATCAAATTCCACTTCTAAAAGGAAGGGAAATTAAATTAAATATTACCAAAAAGGAGCAGGTGTTACTCGATGAAGCAGAAGTGGAAGAAGTGAGAACTACAACCTGGAAGGAGCTTAGCTCAGAGCCACAATTTTAGGCACCCAACACCTATAATTAGGGCCAGATTTAAAATAAGTTACCTGATGTGTGAAAGCCTAATACATCCCATTGGATATCTTTCTAGTTAAAACCTAGCTTTCAGTATCAAATTCTGAACAAAAGGAATATATGCTTCTGTTTTTTGGGATGCTGAGCAGTCATTGGTCAGAGACTTTTCAAAAGATACTGAGATAAATTCAATCTCAGCATCCTGCAAAAAATAGGACTTTGGCCTGCAAAATATCCCCTAATGGCTTGTTTTAACATTGAAACATTTGTGTGTCTCATTTCAATACTATTTCATATTTTTTGTACTGTGTTATCATTGCTATTATTAAGCTGGTTCAAAGCAAAATTAAACAAATATTTTTATCAAAAAACCCACTGTCATTACAAAAAGAAGGCCTCATCTCCTTTCTACTCCAAGTATTTAAAAAATGCTATGTCTTCAAATCAGATTCAGAAGGCAAGCAACATTTTTAGTTCAGAACTTCCATCCTCCACACAGAGCCCAGCTCTTGCCTGGATTTCTGCATATACCGATAGAATGTCACCAAAAATGTACATGTGCACCTCAATTTGAGAGTCAATATCTATTTTATTTCTGGAACAAATTGCCCTTGGACCCATAAAGCGTTACTATAACTAAGAATATATGATTATTGAGGAGGCCAATTGTTGCCTTGCTTTGCAGAATCTATCATAGCAATTATGCTGCTATGTGTCATCAGGTACAAGTTACTTTAATGACTTGTTTGCTAAATCTGACTCCCACCTACAAAAGTGCTTTAATTCATTAATTTGCAAAATACCTTGGCATATAAGCATCAAAGCTGTTTTAAGAGCTACAGAAGTGTCATCTATTAGAGAAGATAACTGCAAATTAAATTGGGAGTGGGAAAGAGGAGGGAAAAAAATCATAATGGGTGTTTATATACAGCTGTACAGAAAAGCATAGTATTGAGTAAGAAAGGTACCTTTAGATTACTGTAGGCTTTCTTTCAATTACGTGCACTAAGTAGGATTAACTCACTGTTAGATTTTGACTTGGCACTTGGGTTTATATATGGGAATAGCACTTTGGGTTGCTCCCAGGTCAGGGAAACCCGTGTCTGCCACTAGGAGACCATATGTTCCACTCCACTCAAAGCCCTCAGGCATCAGTAGGTGAGCACTCTTTTGAAGCAGCGTGTCTAAAATTATCAGAGTGAAGCGAAATCTCTCCCCTCAGGGACACTCGGCTGCAGAGAAACCCACTTTCCTGAGGTTTTGGAGAAGCACAATAGTATGAAGATACAGATGAATCCTGGTCAATGAGATCAGCCACAAGACAGAGCATGCTGTATTTCAGCAGTGGATATTATCACCTCTGGAAGAAATACAAGAGCTGGGTAGCCTACAGATCTTTATATTTCTGAGAGTTTCATCATCAGTGTCAGTCAGAACAAGGAGAACTGCCTGAATAAAAGACACTGTTCTCCCAGAAAAGCACAAACACAGAACTCCAAACTGTTAATAGAGCAAAGAAGAAAGAATTGATGGCCTCACACTATCCTCAACCTCTGAGAAATAAATTTTTTTCTACTTATTAATTTTTTATATAAAGAGATTTATTCTCATTCCCTCTTATGTAAGTAATCTCCTACTTAGGGAATTATTGAAAGTGTGAATGAACAGTGCTGGAATTTAAGGAATTTGGCTTCTAATGACTTTAGTAGCTGCTGCATTTAATTATTTTTGAAATCCTTTTCAGTAAGGAGAACTGGATTAAAATCAGATTGCAGAGCAATAACTTGGGAAGGGAGTGACCATGCATGCCTCACCATGTGAACATGCTATACAGTGTCAAACAACTATAGGCAGTAGCTACAGTGGAAGGAATTAAACTTCCAAAGGGAATTTCACATTGCCTAAGGTGCAACGGGACATAATGCTGCACTGTGATACCACTGATTCACAATAGTGAATAAAATAGTCTCAGACAGGAAAAATAACAGCTAAGTTAGATGAGGCAACATCAATGTGTTTAAAGATGATTCTTACTAGTTAGCTATTTTCCCTATAGATCTCACCCTGATCATTAGTGCATGCCTACTACTAAGCTTAACAATTTATTAATTGATGATTTCTCAAATCATTGATAATCTCTCAAAGTCTTAAAACATACTGTATCAAAAGTGGAGGAAGGCACTCACTACTTTTTCAACCAACTTCTATCCTTCCTTAAGCAGTCATGTTGCCTGAGAATCTACCTGAAGGTGGGAGTTTTATTTCTTTGTGGAAACTGAGTGTCATGCAAATATTAATAGGCAAAGGAAGACCTAGAATTAGAATGGAAATAAATTTGTAACCCCAGCTATAGGGTTCTGATCAGCTCCCTCAGTAATTATAGAGATTAAAGAGAGAGCAATTTATACAGAAACCAGGTGGAATCATTAGAGTCATTGCACGAACTCCACAGGACAGGTCTGTCAAACCAAAAAAGGTAGACCTGTGTGCTTAGAAGAAAAAACCTGTTTGTGCCACTCTGAATCTTTACCAGCAACAATGAAATAAATCTGCCCCCACACAGAGAGGCAGAGGAAAGGAAACTTCTGATGGAGCAGAGTAATAAACTCCACCAGCTTCCCTTTATCATCTGAGTTTTCTTGAAGAGGGTCCTTTTCAAAGAAAAGGACACATAGCAGGTACCAAACAACACACTTTACTTAATCATGGCTTTGTGACGCCATCAGACAGGTTTTAAATATTAGCAGGGACTGTAATTTTCCTTGCAGTGCTCACAAAAATGTGTATTTTCAGGGGAAAAAAAAACCAAACAAAAAACACCAGACAGAAAGACAGTCACATTTGACACTGAAGACAGAGAGCCTGTGCCTAATGGGCTGGAGAAAAAGTCTAAAAGCAGTTCATCTCTCTGAACTCCCTGAATGACCCCTGTAATGCAGTTGTGGCTAGCAAGACATATTGCTACAAAATGGGCAAGGGACAATTGCGTGAAGGACAGTTAAAACGTGCACACTTGGTCAGTTTTTCAAAATATTTTGAGGAAAGACATCAGCTTCCTTCTTAATTCATCTGAACAGCCTAATACAGCCACCTTCAGTACTGTTAATGTATTAACCTACATTCTGGCAACCAGTTTAAAGCTGAACATGAAGTGCTTAGCAAACAGAGCTCTAAATGAGATCTAGTATTTTCTGCCTGTGTTCAGATTTTATGTGCAAAACACAGAACAGTGTAACCCTATATTTACTGCCAACACGTTACCAAGCGTTATGACCTTATGAGGGTTGTACTTCCGACAACCCTGAAGAGCATCACAGCCCAATCTCCTTACACCACAGCAGCATTAACCAGGAAGAGCCAGCGGTGGTAATCCCCTAAATAGCAATACTCAGACATTGTGAAGGGGACAAGATTAGGACAGATGGAGTGTCAGACATTTCCTCTTTATTGCTGGACACTACTTTAAAAGTAGCACTGGCTCTCCAAAACAGAAGAGATGACACTGCTTTAAAAATAGCACTGGCTCTCCAAAACAGAAGAGATGACCAAGTGGTGGGAGTATTTTGTTTCACCCAAGCTCCAAATGTCTTTCATTTTCCAGGTTGGTGCCCAACAACGTGGAGCACACAAAATCTAAGTACAAATTCAGCTTAGGAGAGTAGCAATGAATGCTGAGATATTTACCCTAGTAAGTTTCTTACCGAAGGACCTGGCAGTGCTACTTCACAGATAGAATGCTACCCAAACAAAAGAAAAAGAAAAACAACAACAATAACAAACTACCAAAACACCAAAACAAACAAACAGAAGATTGTCTCCCTCTGGCACATGGTTCCTCAACAGCAACACCCTCAGTTGTCCCTTCTCCCTCAGTAGCATTTCAGGTAGAACTGAAGGATTGAACTGAGAGACTCAGTTTGGAACTACATCTGACTTGCCAAGCCTCTTCTACCAGTGATAATCCACAAGCCAGGAAACAGCCTGACTGTTGTGTGCTGAGCTGTTCGCAGAGCTGGTAGGAAGAACTTGGCCCTAGGCTCACAGAACTAGGCTAAAATAAATCAGCAACTTCCAGGCTAAAATAGTTTAGCAATTATTTTCTGATAACAGAAACAATTTCTATCAACCCAAAGCTCCGTGTCATTCTCATAATTCCCAGAACAGAAGTATATTTTAAGGGGAAATAACCTCCAGAGAAAGGACTAGGTGTTTTGCACTTCCCTATTCCCTAGAGTAAATGGCTGTAATAATGATGAAGATCCCAGCAAAATAGGAATGAAGATATTGCATCCGGCTCCCCCAGAGCAAGCATTCAATAAAAAAGGTCATCACTGATCTTAATATTGCAGTTCAGAACACCCATGAAAAATCTAGAAATCCCTGTTGAACTTACTGGCAGCCGCGCATGCACAGAGCCCTTTGAAAAGCAGGTCCATGTCTCTGTTAAGGTCAGCTCTGCCAGCAGGGTCCTCTCCCAGGGCTTGAGAAAATCCCAGCAGTCCTCCAATAAACATCCCACAACACAACAGAAGAGAGGGTCGGTGTTTTAGCTGTCCTGTTGTGATTTTCCTCAGCGTTCTGTTCACTCAGCAATAAAGGGCAACCTTAAAACCTCAAATCAGGGCTATATACCAACTCTGCTTGGCTCCAACACAGAAAGAAACTCCTGAACTACATCCCTCCATAGGTTCTCCAGCTGAGGACTCCGGAACAACTGCTCTGCATTGAAACTTTGGCTGAAAAATGTTAAGAATTGTAATTTAGCAGCTGCAGACTACTGTAGTGAAGTTGCACGAAAGCCAACTTTTTCTTCGTTTTTCTTAACTGTATTTCTAAGCAGCTCTCCACCACTCTAACCTTTGGGGGGGGATTATGGAGATTTCCCTGGCATTGATGAATGCAAACTGCCACAGTTTGGGATTAGTTTTAGGATCAAGGTTAAACCTTTACCCTTCATAGCCTAAGAGAGGAGAAATCTTCGAAGACTTATATCAATAAGATCACTGTTTTTTTTTTCTTTATGCTAAGCCTGGTTTTGTCTCAGTGGATTTTAAGAGCTATGAAGTATCATAATATCTGTTGCAATATATGTTTGTACATGGAAACACTCAAGTAAATTATATTTCAACCTACTGTAATTCTGATTTTAAAATAACATGCCTTCTTACTTAACAGCCAACTCATTCCTAAAATGCATTTAATTGAGGTTCAAAGCAGTGTTGTTCAGGTTAAAAAAGTTATCATTTTACCCAAAAGAAAACAGAGTACATGGCTATCTAGAGGGTTACCACAGTATAAAAGTCTTGCCTTTCTTATACAAGACTAGAACAGCAGAACTTCACAAACAACTAAGGCGGAGAGAAAGTACCAAAATCTTTACTATCACTTGTTTTGAAAGTAGATAAAATCCCCCCGCACCCTTCAAATTCCACCACTCACCATTGAACTCAATCCAAAAATGTATTTCCTGCTGCAACGGGTGGAAGAGCTGAAGGACAACAGATACATCCACGTGCTGTGACATATTCACTTAACTTGAATCAATAGTCATGAAATCAGCAGTACTGAGCTCTCACCTATGTGTAATCAATAGCAGAGAGGAGGTGGACACACAGCTTGCATCCACAGGGGTGCTATACCTCACCCATTTACAGATAGGGAGTGGAGAGAGAAGAAATTATAGGGTTTTATGTGATACTGTGATAATTGTATATGATTTTCCTTTCTATCCTTTCTCTTTCTGCTGTTAGCAAGATCAGTATCACTAACCAATGTATGGGCATTTTATGAATACTAATCAAGGCAGAAAACACGCCTATCTGATGCAGATAGTTGATTTTACTGTACCAACTTTTCTACAGGGCAAATGGAAAGACAGGGCAGGCAGTCACCATGAGAAGTGGGGCAGACCAGTGGAGGAAGTGCCCCTGGTGCTACTGAGGGAAGGTACGCTGCCAGCGCTAGCTTCGTCACTGGCCAGCTGCCTGACTTTGCCCTCTGCATCTGTAAAATACAGATTAAAGGTGTTTACTGCAATTTAAAACACTTTGGTATGAGAATCTTGTGTAAAATTTAAGTCTTGCAGTTTTGCATCACTACTAACAAGCCCCCTGTCTCCAGCTCTCTAGGAAAGAAGAAAAAAGAAGCAAAAAGCAAAATATTGGTTCCCTATTCTAGTTAGAAAATCATGCTACACCTCTGGGCCCTGAACACCCTACTCATCTCTGCTCATCGTCCTATGAGTACCAAATTCTATTTAATATTTCATTAATGACTTGGATGATGGACTAGAATGTAGACTTGTAAAATCAGCACAAGGAAGGGGGGGGTGCAAGGAGGCTGAGGGATAGGACCAGAATCCAAATGAACCTGATAAATCGGAAAGGAGTTTTAAATCAACAGGATGCAGTTCAATAACGACGAGCTCAAAGCACTGCACAGAGCCAAGAGAAATCGAAAATAGATATACAAAATGCAGCCATGCAACAGAAAAAAAAAAAGAAAAAAGATGAGGCCTAAGTTTGTCACACAAAGAGGGTACGCGTGGATCACATGCCTGTAGAGACAAAACAGTAAGCCACAACACTAAGTACCCTTAATGCTGTGTCACATGCCACTTAAGAGTTGTTTCTTCCTCACTCAGATGAGGCCTCAGTACATAGGCAGCTTTGCATGGAGTGCTGAAAGTAGCAAGGACACCAATTTGACAGAATCCAGAGGAAAACAAGGACTAATCACACACACCAAACCCAAGAAAACAACAAACTATGAGAAAAGGTTGAAGGAGTTGATAGAAAACACGTTGGTTTTCTATGAAAGGAGGGAAAGATGCAGCTTAGTTGGAGTGTGGTTAGAGATTATGATGAATCTAATCATCAGAATGGTGAAACATGGAAAATGGCTGGGTAGGGCTGTTGTGGTAGCTCCTTAATTGGAAGCTATTAAGGAATAGATCAGTTAAGGATAATGTAGGTACACTTGTCTCAGCATGTCTGAAACACGATTCAATGAGCTGTAGTGGTCCCTTTCTGTCCAGTCTACGTTCTAAACTGGACAATTCACTTCTTTTTATCATGTACTGAAAATGTTGTGCTTTCGTTTTGTTTTGGGATTATTTCAACTTTTGAGAAATACCATTTATTTAGAGCAGGAAAAGCAACAAAAACGGGGACCGAGCATATTAAAGCAAATGTACGTTGAATCTTTACGTAATACTGAGAGAGCGCTCAAAGATGATGTAACAGCCAAGTAAGCAGGCAAGAAGCTGCTACATAAACCTAGGATGTACAAATCAATGCCAACACAGCCTGCTAAATACGACCTGGCAGATTACACTGGCACACACAAGAGGACTCTGGTCCGTTTGCTGTTTGTTCATTCTTTCCCTCACTCTTGCCCTCACAGCAGAAAGCATTCAGCCCTTGAATTTCAAGTGCCAGTGTATGCCAGCCCCTTTTCTGATTGCTGCTTCTTTGTTTAAATTACAAGCTCTTAGCAGCAAGCACCTTGTTTCATATTATGCTACAAAACACCCACCACTGTGCTGATGTTCTAACAAAGACAGACAAGACAATGGCATTTCAAAAGGCTGATTAAGAAAAGCCATTACTCATCTCCAGGGTCTCATACAATTCCCTCCAGGAAGACAAATAGCGCTACAAATATAGGCCTTTGCGAATAAGGCACTGAGATAAGAACTTAATTTCCATAGGAGGAAAGATATACATTTAAGTTATAACTGCTTTTGTTCTTGTGCGAGCTTCCTCCCAGATTTAGCTGCAGCATCACTATGCCAAAAAAAAAAAAAAAAAAAGTAGTATTAAGTCATATTACAACATATAGCAGCTATAAATTACTGAAGACAGACTTTCATCAGTAACCACCACATGATAAGAGAGTATGTAGTTAATGAAGAAGTCCACAAGTCAAGAATTTTATTGAGTGATGTGGAACTGTCTGGCCTAACTAACCTTCCTTTATTACATGAACTCTCCAAGCTACAGCAGCATCTTGAAGAAGCCCGCTTCAAACAGCGAAAAAAAAGGCTTGCATTGGAAAGAAATTAGTCAACGCACACAGCTCCTCAGTTTCTAAAGACTCAAAAAGACAGGATTCCCCTCAAAGAGTTACTGGTATTACTGGAAGTTAAACACATGCATCCAGAGGAGAAAAGGACTAAGGGCACAAAAATCTGCAAAAGTAATTGGGTGTTCAGAAAGAAAAATAGATGAACACAAAAGCTGCATTTTAAGTGACCCCAGTATGTTTTACCTTGTTTGTGGTCTTAAAATTCCATTCAGGAGGAACGTTGCCTGATAAGTACACCTTCTTCAAACAGCTATTTTTTTTTCCTCTTCCTACAGTTAAAGATGGAACTATATATAAGAATTCTTACAGGAACCACACACAGCTATATGCATTCCTCATAGGACATCCCTGCAGGGTGACTACTGCGACAGCCTTCGCGTACTGCATGACATGCTCAACCTCAGCAGTTCTGAAAAACTCCAGCGCATAGGAAAAAAAATTCAGTCCAAAACAGTCCTAGCACCTTTCCTGTCCCAACCTGGGAAGCTGGGAAATGGACTCCATTCCCAACCATAGTAAAAGGGCTACTCTTAAAAAAACTCTCTAAAGAACGACAGCAAACGCTAGATGTGAGGGACTCCATGAGGGAAGCCAGGTTGAATTCCTGCATTCCGATGGGAGAAAAGCAGTGATTCCCATCTTTTCAGTGAGATTCAAAAGGTTATTGTAGAAAATCTCATTTTTCAAGACACAGATCTGCAGTAGTGGATTGCTTTACTTAAAAAAGACAAATGTCACCACAAGGCTGATGTGCCTGACATTGCCAACACCTTCAGAAACAGAAATCACAGTTGACAGTCAGGACTCTTTCCATATTAAGACCTATAAAAAGAAATCAGTATTCCATGGAGGGAGTCCTTTCCTAAATAATTAAATCTCAATTAGCAATTCCTCCTGCTTTAGACTTATCCAAAGAGCTAGACATGCCTATCGGCTACCTGGTTACTCAACCAAAAAAGTCAAAATAAACCTCTGCAGACTTAGGTTCCTCTTACATAGAAGAAGAAAATATTCAGAAACAAACTGTGACTCTAGCATGGCTTATACTGTCAAAGACCAAGAAGACCCAGAAATATAGATTCCCTGATGTCAGAAAATATGTGGAAAGCTGTTACAACAGATGGGTTATTATAAAGAGTCCTTTTAAAAAGAAGAAAAAGAAAATGTTAGCCACTCTCAAGCACATGCCTCATCTTGGTGTTCATCTAACCAAACATAATTTCTACTTTTTTCTTTTTCCCTGAAAGAAAATAAAGGTCCTCAGAGTATCTTTAATGAGGGATCCCTTTAAGCCTGCTAAGCCGAAATGGCAGAACATTCATGCTGCAGGAAATTCATTAATTGTGTAAACTGCCAGCATGTAGAGCAGGTGGCTGGACTTCTCCTAACAGAACAGCATAAAGCCTGTGTTTAGATTTACTTCCATAAAATATTATGAAATGCAGAGATTAAAAAAAACAACAGAATAGCATGGGTCTGCTCCATCCAGCACTGATTTCTCCAGACATGTTAAGCAGTCAGGAAGATGACGGCACGGGGGAATTTAAGTTGTTTTTTTCTAATACCAAACACAGAAAATGACACTAATGTTCAGGAAGAGGATCTCCCACAAAGTAAAAATTGTATTTTCCTACTCATCAGGCTCATGTCAGGATTGTAGATTTGAATGACAAAAGGGCCACACAGCTGCTACTTTTTATTCTGATGAGGTTTGTGAAATAAGCACAGCCAAGAGAATGAGCCTCAACACCATCACCAAGAAAGGCTTATTTGTTCTCTTCTGTATGGAATTCCACTGAGATGTCTCTGGAGCTAGGAAAACTTTGACTATTTCCCCTGTTTAAGTCCTGATTTTGGTTGGTTAACCTGATTTTGGTAGGTTTTACAGTCAGCTGAAACAAAGAGCATTTAATATCCAAATTTACAACTCCTTCAAGCTACGCTCTGTCTCTTAGCAGTCATTCCATACCTGTCTGTCTGCTACTCGGTTCTCAGGTGACAGCGTCATGGATCACTGCACCACCAAAAAACCTTGATATGGGAGTGGTGGAAGGACTAAGTTTTTTCTAGGTGCCCCAATGTCCTTGAAGACATCTCCCAAACTGCTTTTGTCTCTGGTATGTGCCATGGAGCTTGTATTTACACAAATTTGTTCTGTAGTACTCAGCCTGCCAAGCAGGCTGCTTATCTCGAGGTGCTTAGGAGTATGTATCTCAACAGCACCATCAGTATGTTTCTACACATGTAAAGAAAAACAAAGAAACAGTGCTGGAATTCAGCTTGGCAGCATAATTTTACAGCTGTGGAGAAAATATGGAAGCCTTCAAAATTTAATACTAAACTCCATAATTTACTTTCTCCAAAAAAAAAATTCCTTTGGACAGGTGTGGACTTTCAGGCTTGTCTGTACTCTGCACATTTAAAAATTAATATTAATACAAACATTTCACACAACTTGGATTTTGCCTAGTAAAACTCCCTAAAACAGGGAATTAGTCCAAAATTACCTTATTCAGCACATGGCTTGAGGGAATTATCTTGTTCAGAGCTATCCAGGTGTTAGCAATACAACACAGAGAGATGTCTTCACTCTCTTTGTGGATCTAAAATAAAAAGATACCAAGAATATAATTTGCACCCCATATAGTAAAAATGTTTCTACTAAATGTATAAGTAAATAATTCATATGTTTATTGCATACTATTTTCATAAAACAAAAGTTTTATTTCTTTTCAGGCATCCCAGTCCTTTCCTAAGTTTCAGATTAAAAATTAATTGAAGTTTCTTTTTTATACCTGCAGATAGATATGCCATACAGGGATTCCAGACAAATAGTGAAGAATATTTAATTAACTGAAGCTACAGGAGGAGTTTCAGGTAGACAGAATGTAATTACCTGAACTAAAACTTACTCTCAAATTTATGATTAATTCCTGCAGAAAACAGTGCAGAGCTTTAAAGGCAATAAATCACTGGAATCTGAACTTTACATCACGTCTGAACGATAGTACTTCCTGTATCTTGTTTCTTCCAGCAAATTAAGAGACCATTTGGGTCAGTGGGTACGTATGCATACAGACACATGTGCACATGTGAACACAAAGAAGAAAGGAAGGGGTATTTTTACCTAAAAACCAGGCAATAGCACTTGGAGTGCTTTTAATAGCACCTGGAGTCTCACAGAATTTTTAAATTAGCATGACTACTTCTTAATTCTAACAAATTTTGTTTGAAACTAAAGAGCCACATAGAAACATTTGTATCGTTAATTTTCAAGAAAATGCAATCCTCATCCATCTCAAGTTACACCTACTACATTTTTCTCTTACAATCACATCAGTTTCAATATCCTTTCAAGCCCCAATGAACAAGAATACTATTTACTGGTTCCTTAAAATATTCATTTTCCTGATAAATCTAAATTACCCCAAGATTCCTCTTTAAACCCTCACAGTCCTCTCTTATATATATCATTGACACCAATGGTAAGATATCTGATCAGACAGATTCTGTAGATCCCAAGATCCACTACATTTACCCTTTCAGCTGAGTCAAAACATGGTCTTCCCTACCATCTCAATTTATGCAAACACATGCCCATGTCCTCTGGTAAAAAGCAACAGGAACATGCTGTGACACAATCCCAAACATAAATGATCCATTTTAAGGTTGGGATAGTCTTGCCACTCTTCATGACAGAGTGGAGGAGCCCCCATGATTACTGGGACTGAAATGGTATTTCAAGGAAAACCTTGTGGGGAGGTCTGGGAACTTCGTGTGCCAGTTAAACAAGAGAGAACATAGACTGGACCTGGTAAATTTGGGTGTTCTGGGGATTGTGTTAGGCAGCATGACATCATTAGACTTACTTTGGTAGCATCTTCCGCTTACACATTTCAGTTTGAATTTCTGGAAAACTACATCAATTTAATCAAGCAAAATTGATTATATATATGCATTGAGAGACTGGCTTCTGCCAAAATATTTTCAATGCTCTACTCCCTGCAATGAGGATGAGCTGCAATCAACATGTGAGGAAAAAACAAAGGCCTAAAAATGCCTTTCTTTTACTGAGTACTGTCATAAATGTTCTATTTTGTGATAGTGTTTCTTGCTTGTACTAATACAGTATTCAGAAGAGACTTAATTTTGCATGTCAGCAAGTCTGCTGTTAACTCTGTTATATGCTTATTGGAGTTTTAATTTTTCAATACATTAATTAGTACATTTGTATTCTAATTGATAATTTTCATTATACTCTCATAAGCAGCAAAGTCTCTCAGCTTTCAAATATTTCAAAATCACTTGAGCTGTAACATCCCTTTTGAGGTAGCTAAACTCTACTGAGCTATGTACTGTCTACTACGGGCCCTGCAGGCATGTCATGGTAAAGGGGTTTTGATGCTCAGCTGCTAAATAATTAGAAGGTAAAAGCCAAATGGAAATTAACTTCAGTGCAATCAGCCTTTATCATTCTGCAGTTGTATCTAGAAAGTTGTCAGATGCTGATTAACCAGGGATGTTCAGAACTGTTTTGATGAGGTAATCAGAACTTGGGGAGGGCTAAAAAAGTAAATAGATTGTTTTGTGAAGAGAGGTGGGAAAAAAAATAATAAAAGCTGCTAACAAGATAGCTTTGGACATATGTCTTCTGGAATTAATGAGTGCTAATGAGCATTTCATTTAGATGATGAAAATTAAATAATAAGTCAGTCTGTCAATGGCAATAAGATAAAAACAGAAAGTATTTAACTTCTTACAGCAGAACCACTATAGCACACTATAAGCTTGAGCTTGTTAATAGCATGTTTTTTCCATACCTTTAAATAAAGACAGACAGAAAATTCATCTCTGATGAACCTGGAAAACGTCCTTAATCAGTAAAAGCCAAGTAGGCAAAGCAATTTTAACAGAACCAACTCCTATTATCAGCTATTATTATTATTATTGTTCCTGAGAGCTGAGACATTGGAATATTATTAACAAAAAACACATATAGCAACAAAGAAACGACCAACTTATCTTAATGGTTATTTTAAATAAAAACTAAAAAGCATAAATGGGTAGGCAACTATAGGCTGGACAGAGTATCAGAAGTGTTTTGCTCTAAATGTGATGCAAAGGATCACTTTTACAAAATTTTTGTCCCACAATGCTACAAGAAAACCTTTCATATTTCTTTCATATCCTGTTGGAAAAAGCTATGAAGAAACCAGCAAAGCTAAGAGATAGAAATGCTAAATATCTTTCTGGTAACTGAGCACAAGTAACAAAACTGATGAATCAGAAGTATGATGGAAGAGTGAATAGACATATAGTTAAGTCAGGTAACTTTAGAACTACTTAAAACCAAACAGCAGAAAATTCTTTTTTTTTTTTTTTCCTGCACAGATTTCCATCAAAATTAATGACAACATCTCACTGAATTCAACCAAAGAGAATCAATACTATAATTCTGTCCAATTTTAATGGCAGTTATAGCTATAAAAAAAGGTGTATAAGGAGGATTAGACAAAATGTTGAGAGATTATGTACTGCAAATGAAAATGACACTGAGATTTTAGAAGGCAAGAATAGAGACTGCTTAGACTGGGGAAAATGAAGATTGGGGAAGCTGGGGGGAACCTAACTGTTGTTGCAGGCTGTGTTGATCAAGGTCAGAAAGTAGAAGAGCTTCAAAATTTCCAGCACAGAGAGAAATCAACAAAAAAAGATCTCTAGCTTGAAGCTGAGGAGGTGGGTGGTAGATTAAAATAATCAATCCTACCTGCCCCTCCATGGATCAACTCATGCATACTGTGTGATAACAATGGCACTGTTAGCCATTCAGCTTAGTACTTGCTATCCCAAAGACTGCAGCCTCAAAATAGAGCTTGTCTGGCTTAAAAATGTCTTCCCCCAGAAAAACTCCATATCTTGCACTCTTGGTACTTGTCAGTGTCCCCACAAAGTGCCATTTAACCTCTCCTGGGCTCAGGGAGGGCAGGACCCTCAACCTGTAAAAAACACTCGTACACTGCTTTGCAGGTTGCCAGGTTTTCAGCTGCCCTCTCTCTGCTCCATGGTCCAACAGATCCAGCATTTTTCCCCCACAGGCAGATTACTTCTGAGCACCTTAGATCACTTACTCCTTGTCTTTGTATGTTTGAATATTAGTTCTTCAAACTCCTGCTTTGCTTCTCTTATCTGCCAAAGTCACATTCATTTCATCAGAATTATTTGGACTCCAAGTCTGTTTCTGAAGGATACATTTTTAGTTTCAATAAACTATTGTATCATATCTTTGAACACATTACAGGGGCTCTCACCTTCCTCCATTTTTTTTTCCTTTTATATTCTAGGGTGTGCATGCTGTCCCCTCTGTGATGCTAATAAGGTGTTCTTTACGTGCCTCCATGCTGAGTCCAGGGATTTAATTTCCTAACTTCTTCCTTTCAGGCAGTTTCTAACTTCTTTTAAGTTAAGAAAAAAGTTTCCTTCTTGCAGGGTTAATATTGCTTTTTTACCCCTTGGTGTAACAATGTTTGACTTACTGGCCTCACCCCATTTCCACTCATCTCACACATGCTGAGGACTACAGAGGGAGGGACTTACTCAAAGTTAACGTACCTGGCATTTTTATCTTTGTCAATGTAGTCGACTGAATCAGTAATTGGGGAAAAATTTACTTCCACAAAGGAGGTACGTTGTTCCTTTTGTGGAGCAGGTGGAGATGCCACACATAGGCTGGGGCTAATACCCGTGGCAAAATCCTGAGGAGCTGTGGAGGCCTCACATGCAGTTCCGCACCACGGCTGTTCCCAGAGGTTTTTTTCAGGGCCAGCTCAGCTGCAAAGGAGCATTATTTGGTATCTGAAGTGCTTTGAAAAAGGCTAGTTATTACTTACTTATCTTACACCACGGCCATGATGTAAGGTGTGCGTGTAAGGGGAAGGAGAGACCCCAACAGTGGGGTCCCAGATCACAGAATCATGGAATCTTCATGGTTGGAAGGGGTCTTTGAGATCATTGAGTCCAACCACAAAAACAAACAAACAAACAGACAAAAAAAAACCCCACAAACAGCCACAACCCAACAATCTTGAAACCCCCACAAACAGCCACAACCCAACAATCTTGGCCACTAGAGTATGCCCTGAAGTGCCATGTCTACGTGTTTCGTAAATACCTCCAGGGATGGTGACTCCACCACCTCCCTGGGCAGGCCATTCCAGTGCCTGCCTAACCACCCTTTTAGTAAAGTCATTCTTCCTAATATCTCATGTAAACCTCCCCTGCCCCAACTTCAGACCATTTCCTCTGGTCCTGTCATTATTCCCTTGGGAGAAGAGGTCAACATCCCTCCTTCTATACCCTCTTTCCAGGGAGTTGTAGAGGGCAAGGAGGTCTCCCCTCAGCCTCCTCTTCTCCAAACTCAACATGCCCAGTTCCCTCAGCCTCTCCTCATAGGACTTGTTCTCCAGACCCCTCACCAGCTTGGTGTCTCTCCTCTGGACACGCTCCAGCACTTAGCAGCTGTCCCCAGATGGAGACAGGGAGGCTCCTGCTCCCAAAGCTACAATTCCCTCCTGTGGCGAGTGCCCGGGGCAGGCAGGGGCTGAGGGGGCTCCTCCCTGAGGAGAGGCCGGGGCTGCCCTGGCCCAGACATGGCTGCCTCCAACCGCTTGCACAGCAGCCCCCCCCAGGGCCTAGAGCAGCCTAATGTCCATAAGGCTTCCAACATTTGCCTTTTAGTTTCTCCCTGCTGAATCCTGAGGGTTAGGATTAAAATAATACATATAATTATCAGCCAGTTCAGCCTCACGGCAGGTGGTGGCCACCCCGCCGGGCTGAGGGAAGGAGAGAGCGGGGCTGTTGAGGCTGCATCTACATTTAAAATGAGTATTCTAAAAGCTTAACTTTCCTTAAAAAGTCAGGAGACAATAATTGGTTACATTCCTAAATTTAATTCCCCCTCTAACTGATTGCTGTAGTTGCAAAGGGAGAGGACGTTTTCATGAGGAAGAGGCCAAGAGGCCCATGCGATGGGAGGGAACGTGGTCTGTAACGTAACCTCTGTGAAAACCTCACAAAGCACTGTGAAGGCATCTATTTTATGGCAGTTAAGTAATACCCAAGTCTGCTCATTTTCATTTGCTTCAGAGCTGCCCAGCCATTTGACAGTTATCTGGCTTTCATTTCAATTTTACTGAATTAGGGAAGTGACTGGAGAAATCTCTGAAACCGCACGATAACCATTAAAATAAATAAAAGAAAGCAAACTACATTTATTAAATCAAGCAAGTTACGCATGATATTTAAGGCAGTTACTTATGGTGTTCGCATTTTAAAAAGGTCAAATTAAATTAACCATTAATTTTTACCGGAGTTGCCCACAACAATTGTCTTAGAAATCCAATCTAAACTGGCTGATATAAAGCATGAATGTGCTCAGGCTCCCTCAATCACCGTCTTACAGGACATAAATCAAGTGCAATGAAGGAGGAGACTCGTTTTTAGATGATTTGTGTATCTGGTAGAAGGACCTTTTGCAGTTAGGATTATGATGATTATTTTTTCAGCATGATCAGAACTCAATAGGCTGGACACAAACTGTGCTTTCTTATTGTTTCCCTGGGTGAAGTTACAGAAAGCCAAAAGAAAACTGTTTTGGTCCCATGTAGCAGAACTGTGTTCATACAATTTTTAAATGGCTCAATTGAAATGCCTACAAGCTTCGCTGCTGCCCACATGAAATGAAAAACTTTCAATACATTTATACCTCCATGTGCCCAATATATTATTTATACTGGAGAAAGATGAAGCAAGAGAGGGAAGATTACTGTACTCAGGAAAGCAGATTAAACAGTCTCTTGATAAAAAATAAAACAGAAAAAGACCCCTAAGTACATTCAGTATTTTTATTTAGCTCTTTCACAATTTTAACGTTAGCTAGCAGAGTAAAAATTTTTTTGCATTTGTTTCTCTGGGATAAAACTGGAATTCCTTCTCTGTACTTTTTCTGTGGCCCCAAATACCATTCAGTCAATGTTTTCTATGGTATTTACAGAGATATTCCAAAACTGTGCAACCCCTCAGCTGTGCCCAGAGGACACAGCAGAATCACAGCAGATGCCAGACAATGTTTCATTACAGAATATCCAACAATTCCAGAAATATCCTAATATTTTACAGAAAACGTCCACTCCTCAAGGCTCATAACTTATTACATCTGAAATTAATCTCTCCCTTTGCTAGCTAATGGCATTTGAGGACCCATATCAAGCACCTACAGAATTTGGGGAAGACTACAGAAATGTTGGAAGCAGTGCAATTGCTTCACAATTCACGCCAGAGGGACTGCGGAGTCAACGCAATCTTTTTAGGGCCATTCCTTGTGCCACAAGACGTGCACGTAAAAAAACGTATGCAGTGTCCTGCTCCACTTACTGTGCCCCATCTTGCACATCTAGGCTAGTGCTAAAATTTCATGTCCTTCTATTTCAAACCAAAGTTTGCCTGTGGTGAGCTTATTCTTGCTAACAATAAAATCCCTATCAGACCTGGCAGGAAAGCCATCACCTTTTTCAGCAAAGAAGCCAAAATTGGAATCAGGACAGAGGAAGAATCCTTCAGATGACAAACTTTTAAAGCAGGTTCATGGAGACTGTAATGACTAAGCCAGCCTGGATGCACCGAGATGTGCTCTGTTCAGTTGTGAAACAGCAAGGTACGAAGCTTTCCAAGGTGACAAACAAGTTGTTCCAAGACAAGCAGAATGAATGATGCCACTTTTCCCTATGGATTTGTGTGTTAAGTTCCACACTCTGGCAGCAAAAATACCATTTACCAGAGTTAATGATGTCAGTTCCCCTTCATATCCACTGTGCTCTCTCACCTTGGTGCCCATTAGTCCTATTCCCTAGCCACGACAGCAATAGCCCCAGCGTACCCCACACTTCTTCCCAGTCCCTTGCCACCTTCCCTTCACACCCTGTACTTCCTTTTCCTGGCTGCAAGCTCACAGGAGGTTTCATTGCTGTAGGTGTTTTGAAACTACACACCTACATTAACTGGCTAAACAATGTGTGTGTCTTGAACCAGCAGGCCAAACAGAACAAATACTCTACCTGGCTATTTTTTTACTGTGGATGCAACAGTCAGGGTCTCCTGCTTCTACAAAGCCATTGATTTTCATGAAACCTGTAGAAACTGAAATATCTTTCATATCCTCAACTTTTTGTCTGAAATCATTAAAACTTGCCAGCAATTTCTAGAGAATTTGCAGGGGGGTGAATGCAGTGAAGGAAGGAATTCATTGGGAGACAGAAAAATTAATTTTTCCTTTAGAAAAGAAGCTAAAATAATACCTGGAATGCGCCCGTGCTATTAAACTTACCCTTGACCAACTGATGACGTAAGTTTTATGAGATGAGAACAGCATCCATCACTAGAGTGAGGTTCTTGAAGGACATCATATGCTAGGGCCCATATATTCCACTCTTGTGGTTTTCTTCATAGTGGGTATTTTATTCTTTAAAGTTCTGCAGATAACCTATACAAATGAAGAAGTAAAGAACATTTTAAGGACAATCACACCTGAAAGCAGGGTTTGGGAGAAAAAGCAAATAGGGACATGGCAGTAATAGCCATCCCTGCATTAATCAGCAGGAAATCCTACTGTCAGGCTTTGACAATTGATTTAATCCAGGTTTAAATTTAGCCTGAACAGTTTATTTTTAGTTGCTGCAATTAGCGTATCTGTTAAAAACCAGAGAATTAGACTTGCAATTCAACGCCGTTCCTGGAATCAATCAGAACAAGCACAAAAGAAGCATTCCCATGGGTGTTACACCCGCTCACAGGCCTGAACCTGTGCTAATAAGTCACTAGGAGCCTGATGGCTGGTACACCCAGGCAGTGATTTGTCCCAGGAGTTGAGTATGACCCACATTAGGTTTTCAGGCTTTTCTGGAGTTGTAAAGTGAATTGCATAGTGTGGGCTACCTTGCTCTGGGTGTACGTAAAACCCATGTAGGCCATTGCTACCAGTTCCCCTGCATGAAGGCATTAGGCACTGCGAGTTAGACTTGCTGCACGTGCAGTAGGGCAGTGACACAAAGAGTGTCAGACCTACTGCAGAAGCACATCGTTCCTACCTCACTCCTGCACAGCAAATCCAGTGCCAGCCCTCCTGCACATCTAGAGGGGGGTCATCTCCAAGATGCCATCTTAGCATTATTGAATGATTTGGGTTGGAAGGGACCTTCAAATAACATGAGTCCAACCTGCCTGTCATGGGCAGGGACACCTCCCACCAGAACAGCTGAGTGAGGTCTTTCCCCCTGCCTAGACCTAATGAGCAGCCTCCCACCCAAGCTGTCACACTTCCCAGCAGATGTAAGAAAGGCTTCAAATCTACACTGTAAAATTTCCGAGTGCAACACATTTAACGATATTTAGATGTGAGTAGTTTCAAACACCACACAAGGTGAGAAGTTCAGCCCTGCAGCCCCTCGGGAAAGAAGAAGATAGGTGGTCTGGTGGGAGCCACTCAGATTCTCCCTGCTTCCAGTATCCTTTAGCCTCATGTGGCATAAGTAATGAAATAAAGATATAAAACAATCTGAATGTTTATCAGCTAGGGAAATTGCAGCCAGGGAAATGAACACAGACACCAGATATTTAAGGTACTTAATGCTTATCTTATTTTTCCCGATGCATATCATTCCCAGAGAGCTTCAGAATACAAGATACAAGTTAATGGACCACACTGATCTTTTGTCCTATGTCAAGCTGAAAGAAAGATATTAAACAATCTGAATGTTTATCAGCTAGGGAAATTGCAGCCAGGGAAATGAACACAGACACCAGATATTTAAGGTACTTAATGCTTATCTTATTTTTCCCGATGCATATCATTCCCAGAGAGCTTCAGAATACAAGATACAAGTTAATGGACCACACTGATCTTTTGTCCTATGTCAAGCTGAAAGGACAAATTCCCTCAGATACACACAGACAAGCATCTAAGGTCCCATTTAGAGTAGTGTTAGAACAGCGTTGCATGTTGCCGCGTGAAGAAAGTTTTACACTGTCTTTGAAGATCCAACCAAACCTTCATGCCTTGAAAAACCTAATTACTAGCTTTTTCCAAGGAACACAGATCCCATTCCTTGGGCTTGCTGTGAAATAGCTGTATTATAAACACCATTTATGATCTGCCTAAAAAGCACAAAGCTGTGTTCACTGATGAAGGCCTTCACAATAATTTTCTAATTTGACTTTTCTAAATGAGCTAATTAGTGGAGTTCAGCTCTTATCATTCTAATTGAACAGCAAAATAGGCCAGTTAATTCATTTACAAGGAGTACACGAGAGCCAAGACTTGAAGCTCCTTCCAACTTTTCAAGTTCATTCCAAGTGTTAACATTCAGACAAATACAAGTTATAGATATTCACCAATCTATATTGATAAGCCTTAGGATGGTGGTCAAATTTCTGCCTTTAGTTCATGAAGAAAAATTAAAAAAAAAAGGATAAAAGCACAAAGTAAAATAAAATGTGGAGGTTTTATTCATATTGATTTAACATTACTATAATTAGCAACTCTCAAGATTAATTCAGCAGTTCCACCTAATCTCAAATAAGATAAACACTAAATGCAAACTTTCTCTATCTTTAGGGCAGAGTAGTAACTGAATATGCTCAAGATTATGTCTTGATTTCACAAGTATAAGTCTGTCTGTATGGAATAAAAGAAAAAAAACCAAGATCTTTATGATGCAAAGTGTTGTAAATGTGTGCAAAAGTTCTATTGTATCCGTAAATACTTGCATATGAAAAGTCTATATTAGGATACAGACAGGCTTAATTGGCTTAACCAAAACAGGAATTTAGAACTGCAGTTCAAAATGACTTGCCAATTGTCAAAGTTCAGCAATTTAGCACTACCTTCTGAGTTTGACCTGGATTTAATTCCTTATCAACAGCCACCATGGATAAAACTAGTTCACACTTATTTATTGACTTGTGAGAGTTTACTTTTTTAATTAAAAATTTATCCTGCCCAAATAAATAAATTGTCAAAAGGAGAGTCTGATACTGCAAAAAAATTGCATACATTCAATAATTTGTGGAGTTTCTGCCACAAAAATCTAAACAATAATTGCACTTCATTTGGAATGTGTGAAGTACTGAGCTAGCTGATAACAAAGAAACTTTTCCAAAGCAAAGATGTAGTTTAGCAACAATTCCAGATCTTTCCTCTTAAAGATCCTCTGGAGATTACACACACATTCTATAGACATGTATACATACACCTCCTCATCAGCATCAAACTTTGCCAAACCCTCTGCACTCCCATTAGAACATAAAGTGAGTGAAAAAGATAGCATTGTTAGAATTAAATGTGTAATGTAATATTTCAAAAGCAATCTATTCGCTTAAAGGCTAAAAATATCAAGGAGACTAAATTAATTTGAGCTTTAAACTTAAGAAGATTTCATGCCTCTGGTTTGTCTATTCTTTGCTATTTGGTATGGCAAAAGCAACGAGATTAAAGCTTTTCAAATAGAAAGTGCTAATTTGTTTATACTATATTTTGGCAATTACCCAACTGGGGGGGCGGGGGGAAGCTGTCTGGCAAGAAGCTCCAAATCAAGGAGCTGAAAATTAGGTTTCATAATGCATAAATAAAAAAAGAACTCAATTGTTTTCTTAATAGTCAGAAATTCTCTGAGGTTCAGGCTATCCTTGATCTGTTCCCTTGTGATACTTTCCAGAAGAAAGCCCATCCACAAAAAGTTCCAAATTAATATGAAGCATTCACTTCTGTTTGGCAACTGTGAATTATTCATTTGCAGTAGATCTCACCACAGAGGATTACAAGGTAATTATTGTCCCGGAGGTATTCCTTGTGCTGTAGTTAGGATGATGTATACTGTAGTTGAGATGATGCATCTGTATTAAAGTATTATTTTTAAAAGCACACATCTGAGCCACTCTTCAGGTGCATTTATATACTGATAGATCACAAATCAGATGACCTATAAGGTTTTGCCCTTTGGACATCTCAAGGGCAGTAAAGTATTGAGCTCAACTAAGTCATCAGAACTAAACAGCATCTAACCCAGACTACCAATGGGACAGCAATTAGTGGATGGAAAATCCTGAATCTCTAAAGATGAGGTTCACTTTTTGAATCCATTACCCAGCTATGAGGACTTGGTCAAACTGGATTTGCTGTTCAACACTGCTGGAACGCAGACTTAACCTTTCCTGGTAATAACATCCTTCCTGCCTGTAAGTATGACAGCATCTCACTCACCCTGAAAATTCTCAGCAGTCTGTCTTGAAAGGTGTGCAAACAACTTTTACCCTCAAAAGACTTCAAAACGAGCTCGTGGTAATGGCAGAAGGACAGATGGTGGCAGATGCATCCACTGACTTCCTGATACAGAAATCCAACCACAAGAAGCTGTTTCTCAAATATATTCTTCATCTGTACTTGCAGAAACAGAATATTGTTCACCAAACACAACAATGGAGTTATATGCAAACAGTTCCGGAAAAAATAGTTACCACCTCCCCAGTTGTTAAAGTCCCACTTTAATTATCATGGAATTAGCATCTTTTACATCTTGAAACTGTGATTTATATCCTTGCAGTGCAGACAGGTCAGAAACTTGCTGGGTTCCACCAAATTGCACCAAGAAAGAAAAAGTCATAATGAACATGTGACAGAGTGAACTACCCTGAGAAACCATGTGTTATCCTGTTATGTCCAGCAGCAGGGTTTTTCTGAGCAAAACCAAGCCCCCAACAAACCAGAGCACTAGTTCTTCTAGAGATACACACCAGAAAGTACAGCTGGCATAGCTGGTATGGAATGGACATGTGCACGCATACAAGGTTCTTTTGTGAACGGCATAGGAGAAGGGAGGAGCAGCAGGTTTATTCAGGAGTGGAGCAGGATGGGGCATAAAGTCTGCTTGGCTGTGGCTTTAGAAAATAGACATCTTGACACCACCTTGCAGCACTTCCCTCCAGCAGCCCGGGATCGGCACATTTCACATGTTCAGAATCATGATCGAAGATAAATAGGCAGTGTAGAGCGATAGCCAGCACCCCTCACTTCAGAGAACGCAGGAAGTGCCTGGCAATCAGTTCTTCTCTGTTATTGTGGAATTTAAAGCAGCACAACAAAACGGCATGTTACACACATGGCTGGACACCAGCATCCTGCCCACGGGGCTGGAGCACAGTAGCAAGATGAAACAGAGGAGACTCTCCCAGAACGCAGCAGATTTGGACTGCAGTCCCAGCACAGCCGTTGACCAGCTGGGTGATCCTGAGCTCCTCCACACCTTTGTTTGCTTTTTCATCCTTTCTTAGCTCTGAGGGAGCAGGGACTTTGATTTCTGAGCTGTGAACTTCAAGGGTGACCTGCAGCAGTCCAGGAATGTAAAACAAAAGGTTACAGATTTCTCTGTTGGACGTCACCTTGGATGCTCCTTAATGCCCAGCAAGTAGCCCAAACCTTCACTGAGGGCAGAAGGCAAGCAAGACGCCTTTACCATCTTTCTGTTTGAGCAAGATGATGAAGCTCTATAACTAATCACCCCAGTGACACACGTTGATTATGATCAGCCACGGACAATTTTAGACCTAAATGGAGAATGACATTATGATCAGCCATGGACAATTTTAGACCTAAATGGAGAATGACAGTGACAATCAAATGAGAGCAGGAGCATCTGGGGTTAGAAGATTCCAGATAACGAGAAGTTGCAGAATTGAGAGAAGGACCAAATCCCTCTTCTATCTTATCTACTGGTTTCACCTCCAATTCTTGGCTAATCTTTCCCCTTCTGATACTAGAAGCCATCACCAATTCCTGCAGCAGCAAAGCAGGTGAAGGGCATGATGCCTACTTGCTTGGTCAGCAAGGCTCTATGTAATAACACAAAGAAAAGCTGACGCATGAGGTTGCACCGATGAAGGGTAGTTAGGGAGCACTCCGAGGAATTCTCACGTACCTAGCCAATTTTTAGTAGTAATATAAACAGGACTTCAGGAATGTCTGTAAAGATGAATCCACTAGTACAGAAGAGCTTATGAACTAAGTTAAAAGTAAAGGAGAAGGAAGGGCGAGGCAGAAGGACAATATGATTATGTGGTCACTTGGGAAACTAATACATATGAATGGAAGATAATGCAGTAGGTTGTTGGGTTTTTTTAAATGCAATTGTATTAACTTTAATTTTTAGTCTATAAATAACCAAGGTCAAAAGTCTCCTCGGGGGAATCCACTCAAGGAGAAATTTCAGCAGGAGAACGTATGATGCATGTCCAGTGGTAACAGGCTTGGAGATCCTGGCAAAGGAGACACTGAGCCTGAAAGGGAAAGCTGGGCCAAACTCACTTTGAGTAGACCAGGCAGGGGTGGGAGCACATGTCCAAGAAAGGAAAAGTGAAAAAGAGGGATGACTTCAAATGCTGAGAGACTCTAGATTGAGGAAAGCTTTAAACAAAACAGAACTACAGTTTCCATTTGAGTTGAACAAAAACAAGGCACTGGGTACGACAACATGCCAGGTTGCAGTGTTTTTCAGACTTGTTTATATCCTAGTCAAGATGCAACATAATTAAAATGGAAGTTAACACACCTTAGTATTTGAAAAGTACTTAGAAATAAATTATCTGAAAGGAATATGCCCATCAAAAAACTCAATAGGCCTGAGAAAGAAGCAGGTTGCAAAGAACACAAACATCGAGCTATAGATAGGATAGCAATAAGGCACATGGAAATTATTCCACCTCAGGCAATCCAAAGAGTAAGTAATTTTTATTTCCTTTTAGACACTTCTGCCTCCAGTTTCTGAGGCTCATCTCCAGCCTCGATACTGACTGCTCCTTTCCCAATAGAAAAATCTCAGCCCTTGTAGAAATCATCCATTTCTGTAAAAGAAAGAGCAGCAGGTCCCCTTCCTCTTCATATCCCAGTGGCTATACCTGTCTGTATTTAACCACTCCACCACGGGCCTACCACTTGGAAAACTTAGACTTACACAAGCCACACAAAAAGGAGTGTGATGCACATGGGCCAGTGATGGCTTATATTGATCCATGACTACTACAGCACACACAAGGAAGCACTCCAGAGGTGGTAAACACATTTCTAAACAAAGAAAGGGAAAGTCACATACTATGTGTTTAACCAGAGAAGCTCACTCTGTCGCAAAGACCCCTTCTGTGAGAAGACCACAAAACTGCAAGCAGAATAGAGAGAAGTCAATGCTGAGACATCAGGGTGGGAAAGTCTGATAAGCTGCAGACTAATATTCCTGTTGAATCAGCAAGAAATTATAAGGTCAGGACACTGAGTCTGTCAAAGGCCACTGTCACTGCCATCAACAACTGGTGGTATATTTGTACCCTCCCCACAAAGCAGTGGTTTGCTCTACACGGATAAAGGCTACAGGACTGTAGTCACACCTGTGGGTAAGCACAGGACCCTCTCAAGAACTTTCTGAACCCCTATCTACCCACCTATCGACTCGCACGTCAGTATAACCCTCCTTTCTCCCCCCACACCCAGCGAGTAGCTGGGGTTGGCCAAGTCAAGTCTAATGTCTCTTATTAGGTGACATATTGTCCATTCCCTAAACCACTGCTACCCATGGATTTATGAGGCTGTAACAAATGAAGGGTGTGTGTGTGTGTGTGTGTGTGTGTGTTGCACTCCTTCACTGAGCTAGGGAAAGAAAAATGAAGGAAGCTGGTGAAAAGGCATTTTAGATTATGATTTGGAGACAATGACCGAGAATGCAAGCAGTTACTCCGTTGCTGTCAGCTTGAGGTTCTCAGTAAGCACTGAAATGTGTTGCTTCAGTCTTGACTAAAATCAAAAGACAAGCAGCCCCTAAACTGAAAGCATCCATTACATTATATTAAAAAAAAATGCAAAATTAAAATAAATTTTAATGTATTATAATGAGCATACTATCTAATCAGCAGCTCAGTTAAAGATGACACACTGCCAGTGACCCTCTAGGTTGTATGAGATACACAAACTGCCTCTTGGCATTTCAGAGAGGCAGAGTCCAGTGCTAGGATCTACTGCGTGGCACACACCTCAGCAAACAAAATCACAGATCAGAAACAGACAGTGTTGAATGCCTGGCTCTCCGGGCCAAATAATGAAAGCTCTTCTGTTTAAGTGACAGTCCAGCATGCACCCAAAACGTTGCTTTTCATTCTTACCCCTGGTTTTATGTCTTTTCCATCCTGCTATTATTCTTACTTATAATGCAGCAATATCCAGAGTCTGTAGTTCTTACACCACGCAAACAGGTAACACTGGACAGTTGAGTTTCCAGACGAAATAAACAGCACATAAAATGGAAGAGGTGCAAGCTGAAAAGCATATGCTGAGAATGGGCCTGCGGATGGTTTAAGCGACTTGCCCAAGGTCAGAGATGAAGTTTGATGGCCAAGTTAATCTATGCACTTTCCTTGGGATTAATCCAGTTCAGGGAGGGAATTTATATTTTTTCCCTGAGGGCTGTGTGTAGGAGAATACTTTGCTGAGAGATCAGATCAGGGTAATATACCATGATTTTCCTCTACAGTGAACAGCAAGCACAAAAACTCTCATCCAGCAAGCTAAATTTAAGGTCATGGACTTCAGCCAGCTTAAAGCTAAACACATAATTAAGACCTTGGCTGGAGAGAGGTTCAGTTAAGCCTGAAAATTGGTGCACAGCCATTCCCTGATTTCAGACCACCTGTACTTCCGCAACAACAATCCCTGTTCTCGGATATAAAAGGGAGTTGCATGCAGATGTATCAATAGGAATCACATTCATGTGTCAGGAACGTATAATTTGCTACTCTGAGGAATCAATGGAGTTCTTCCAGGTTTTCATCTGCATAATAAAATGAAAATTGCTGTTCAATTTCATTCTTTGAGATCTTGCTGATTTTTCCCTCCCACTGAATAGCTAAATTATTTTCCAGGTATAACGAGTTCACTTCCCTGAACTTTAATTTTTTTAATATATTTTCTGCCCTTTTCTTCAGCTTCTAAGTGCACGTGTAAAATTGAACTTGTCCACCCTCAACTACCATTCACCACTTTTCCTGATTTAGCCGCCTGAGTTCCCTGAACTTTAATTTTTTTAATATATTTTCTGCCCTTTTCTTCAGCTTCTAAGTGCACGTGTAAAATTGAACTTGTCCACCCTCAACTACCATTCACCACTTTTCCTGATTTAGCCGCCTCTGAGAACTTCCATTTTACTTCTCTTCTAGATCAATAACAAAGTTATTTAGTAAAATCTGAAAGTGACTCAACTAGATATCTTTCCCGTGTATCTGCCACTGGATAGCTCAGTTTTCAGGCCACGTGGCAACACCTTTGATAAACCAGTCTGAAATAATTTTCAACGAAGCTTTCAGAAGGCATTCAATCTCCTGTCTCCACCCTCCTGTGAATTTCAGAGGTATAATAGAGGTGTTGGTACAATGGGTACCTGTGGAGACTAAAAACAATATTCAAATACAACAGATACCTTGCATGAAGTTATAATTATGGATGGTGTATGGCAAGACTCAGAGTACACCACCCTCCCCCCGGCTCCTTCAGAGCATCTCCTCTGAGCTCCTTCTCTGAAGCCAAAAGGGACTTTCCTCCCCCAGTTCTCACCTGTGCAAGCTGACAGAAGTTTTTGTTGCTCACAAAGGGTGCTTCCCAGCTTTCTAACCTCTCTTGTTCCTCTCAGTGGATGTGCTTGTGACTTCCTGTCAGTGCAAGCTGTTGGCATTCTGAGCGACTTTTCATTTAATACATTAATATTGTAGAGAACTCAACATTTTAACCCCAGCCCCCACTGGAATCTGTATTATCTCAGTAACCCATTTCTCCTTCTGTTCTTTAGAGCACTTCAAATGATGAACATGAACGTTTTTGTGTGTCTTTAAAGAACACAAGTATTTTCCTTAACAATTCTATCGCCGCAGCTTCTTCTTTCACGTCCAATATTTTTATTCCTGCTGACGTGCAATTTCAAAACGACTGGCACAATGCTTTTAAACTATAAACATCCTCTAAATAGATTATTTGCTGCCAAAGCACTTTATTAAACCTATCAACTCCTCCTTCGGATTACTAATTCAATGCTAATTTTGAAGGACAATGTTATGAGGGTACATACGGCTCTCACAGCATTTATTATTTAAAAAAACTATTATAAACTCAGGGAGCACCATAGCCATTTGTGAAGCACTAATGATAAAAGGAAGGCAAAACTCACCAAAACCAAAATATATGACCACAGGAAGGATGGCTTCTTTTTTCTTTTTTTTTTTTTTTTTAACTGGAATACAAGTAGTAGACAGCGTGACAATGACATATATATATGAAAAAAAAAACAAAACCCAAACATTTTCATGTATGAGACAGACATGTATTAGCAGCCACTCAAGGGTTTAGCACAAAATGGTCTTCATAAGGCAGGCTACAATCTTTACATTTAAGCACATCTTTAAGAATTCTAGGTATAATTTCCTGGATCATGGGCTGTACATGTCACCCCGATTAGAAGACGCCAAAACCTTCCAGTCCAATTCTGGATTATAGTGGATAAAGGAGAAACAGCCTTAGTGCCTGTGGATCCTACGCCTCCTTCTTCCTTCCTTACAAATGCAAGATCACCCCATCAGCATCCTGGTATCAGGTATGATAGGACACAGGCTTGGCTGTGACTATCTCTCCTTGGCTGTTACCTCCTAAATAGACTGACCCTCAACCATCTGATCATTCCGGATTCTGCTCTGAGGGTTTGTGGCCAGAAGAGGTTCCATGGTTTAGGTTGTGCCAGCCCTCAGACCTGCTGAGAGGAGCAAGGCTTTTCAGATTGTGTGCCAGCAGAAGAGTCAAGCCCAGAGGTTAAGGCAGGCTACTGAGCTGCTCACTAAAACAAGCCTAGAAACTACATCCCTTGTGGGAAAGGTCATGACGAACCCCATGAGGGGTTCAGATAGTATGAAAATCAATGATAATTTACCCAGCACAGAAGGGGACGAGCACTCCCAGCTCAGCCGTATCTGCACCCAGCCAAACATCCCACTTAAAAACCAGATTGCAGCATTTTTTGTTGTAAAGACCAACTGTTTCATAATCTTCGTCCTCCCTGTTTTTTTCACGCAATTTACAATATGAAATGCAATGAAGCATCTTTTGGGCTTATTATACTCAAGTAAGAACTCAATTTCATGAAATTAGAGTAAACCTCAAGAGCTTTAAAGTATTTCCAGACCAGAATAATGGGGTTAGAAGTCAAGTACAATGGCATATAGAACAAGAAATATTTTCTTCTTTCTAAAATCAGATTTCTGGTGGAACCTGCCTGCTTCTGCTTGTAAGACTTATTCCTCCACTTTCTTCTGTAAGAAACATCTGTTCTGTCACCTTTCTTAAAAAGAAAATCACAGATATAGCAACTACATATAAAACTTCTAAAAAATATACATCTCTGTTTCTGAAAGCATCTAAACCATGATTTGATTATATGCCTATAATTATAATTTAATTATCTTATAATAATTTCATATAGATCTCACTTTGAATCACCGTTTTAACACTTGATGAAAAAACTAGTATGTCAAACATAAAAAGAAAACGTGGATTGAAACTGTATATGGGAACATAATTATACAGCAATTAAAGTACAACTGCATACTGATTACTAGAAAATTTAGAGCAATTGACATAGCAAAGGCATTTTTCTCTTTTAATATGATATGTTAGGTGATTTTCTTTCTTTTATTTTATTTTAGCAGTTTCATCATCTTGAGGGGTTTTTTGCCCCAAGCTTAATTTTACGTGGAAGCTTATTTAAAAACATTTTCTTGGAAACACTTAGCTTTCTTGGGCTGCATGCCCCACATAAAGCAATGTTTGGGTCACATCACTATCCCTTATAATTTTATTGACATGAATATTAAGCTAGCATTCAGTTAAATATGCCAGGTCATTCAGTGGGAAACACGAACCTTTCTCTAGGATACCGGTTACATTCAAGACACAAGATTAACTGAAATCTCTCTTGAAAGCAATCCACAACTGCACATTTTACAAAACATTGTAGTGTGAACCACCCGTTGTATAAGGTCCCAATTCTACAAGCCACTTAAAATGTGCTTAAGCCTCTTTGAAATAACCAAAAGACTGAATCAATCTCACTGTCTGAGGCCCTCCATTGCTAATAAAGCAAAACAAGTATGCTTTCACCGCTGTGATACAGTTTTCCCTTTTTCTTTCATTATTTCTCTGTTTTTACAGACAACCTTTGTACTCGGCTGCAATAGTTTTGTCATTCTTACTGGCTCTATCCTTCCTCTATCTTAACACAGCCCACAAGAACCTGTATCACATTAAAAATGTAATAGCTGCATCTGGAAAGAGATGTATTTCCTAATATGTGTGATTTGTACAATGGACCAAATATCCAACCTTAGGCTACAAATTGGAGACATTTTTTTTTGGCAGCTAAGCCTTTTTGTATTCACAGTGTAAATGGAAATTGGTATTTGTTCTCATAACAATTAGATTAGGCTTCTAGATGCTATTCATCTATGCACAAAAATCTGGTAACAGACATAAATATGCAAATTTGAATTATTTACACTTTTAAAAAGACTAGCCCATAACATCTCAACCGTTTTCCTCACTGTCTTTAATCAAGTGCCTTGTTTAGTACTTAAACACAATTCACATAACTATCAACAATATAAAACTGAGAAAGCAGGAAAAAAGGATAAGAGCTATAGCATAGGAAATTAATTTAATAGATTTATGACAACAGCAACCAGCTGTGAATTAATGAGTAACTAGTGAGTGATAAGTCCTTGAAGCAATGTCATACAGGTGTATCCCAACAGGTAAATGAAGGTAGAAGAGAGATTTACTAAGTATTTGTTTATACTTGGATAGGAAAAATGTGAAAAAAGGACTAAAGAGGCTGACCTAAAAGGAAAGACAGATCTGCCAAAACGGATATACTTTCTCTGAGGAAGACTATCAGCATGAAATACCTGGATAGACACAAGCAGCTTTTCAAAGGTGTGTCTTACAGGACAAGTGGTTAGGACCCAAGGCTAGGTGGCTTCAGCTACAGCAGCTCTCATGGGGGATCACTTGTGTGACCTTGGGTGAGACACTTGAGACTGAGTGTAATGCAACTTAACCCAAAGATCTACTGCAGCTCAATGCCAGACCGGTTCTAGACTGAGCACAGTAGCCTTTTAGGTGATGCAACAGGAAACTCATAAGAAGTGACTCACCTCAGTAGGGATCCAGGTGCCATGTGGCTTCTACACTGGCCTCTAAATTGAAGGAGGCCATGCTGGTTTGAAGCTGGGTCAGGCAGGTCTGTGCTTTGGAGCCTCGGTGTAAACGCAATCTCTCCATTGCTTTGGTTCCCGCATCTTCCTGTAACAGCATTGCAAGGGTGAAAGAAGAAAGCTCGTGAGCACTCATAAACTACAGACACAGGGAAGGAATGAAATCTTTTCACCTATGATGGGTAAAGATGAATGCACCTTCAGAGAAATAAACTGTCAGGATTACTGAGGGCTGGAGCAGCTCTGCTATGAGGACAGGCTGAGAGAGTTGGGGTTGTTCAGCCTGGAGAAGGCTCTGGGGAGACCTTATAGCAGCCTTCCAGGACCTAAAGGGGGCTATAGAAGAGATGAAGGGGGACTCTTTATGAGGGAGTGGAGCGATAGGACTAGGGGTAATGGTTTTAAACTGAAAGAGAGGAGATTTAGATTAGATCTTAGGAAGAAATTCTTTCCTGTGAGGGTGGTGAGGCACTGGAACAGGTTGCCCAGAGAAGCTGTGGCTGCCCCATCCCTGGAGGGGTTCAAGGCCAGGCTGGATGGGGCTTGGAGCAACCTGGTCTGGTGGGAGGTGTCCCTGGCCAGGGCTGGGGGGTTGGAACTGGATGATCTTTAAGGTCCCTTCCAACTCTAACCATTCTATGGTTCTATAAGATCTGATCGGCTCAGAAATAGACATTTATGAAAAGCTGCAGAAGTCTAACAGTTTTAGACACTGCCATTATAGCTAACATGAGGCAAAGACTAACCAGGAAAACATTTGGAAAAGCTCAGGTTGTTCCCCAGTGCGTCTGTTTGGTTTTTTTCACTTTTAAAATCAGAAAATTCATGAAAAGTGTTTTCTTTTCACTTTCAAACACAAGTGACATCAGTCTGATTTTGCAAAGGTCCTACAACAAGAGCTCTCATGAGCACAACATCCCAGTCATTTCCATGTGCGTGATCTCAGAATCCAGCGATGATTCTTTACCAGCCATAATGATGTCTATTGCAGTGCTCATCAATAAAGGTAAGTTTGGAGAGGGAAGACCATGATCTGGATTTCTGCACTGGAGACTTCTCTTTCTGGTCATGGTCTGAACAAATACCGTACAGAAAGAATAAAAACATATGAAATACAGTCCACTCTCGTTAAACAAACTCTGCTTTCAAGATCTGGGGAAGAAATAAGCAGAGTGGTGTCCTGCATAATTAAGGTGAAAGCAAAATGGAGGTAGACATCCACACTGGATAGCAGATTTCAGATATCCTGAAAGATAATTCCTTTCAGCGTTATTTACATAATGATTTGAAGTGTTAGCATCAGAATATCTTACTTAATGACCAGACTTCACACTCTGCTTTCCTCACTCTCCTGTTTGCTTTTATTTGGGCATGCAACAGTCTGTTTAACGTGATTTCAAACCGTACACAGTACTGCCTGTCAGTGCTGCAACACCTGAGAGGGGAGCAGAGACAGCTACTTGTCTCAACAGCCTGAAAGCAAAGCTGGTAGCAGCCACCTCTTTCACCACTGTGAAAAAGAGCAGGAGTGGCTCATGAGAGCAGTGCCAGTCTCTGCAGGACAGGCTGCCTCCTCTCCCAGGTGGCACTGCCTCTGATCCGCTGCCAGACAAAAGGTATTTCTTTCATCTTTTAAGGGAAACGGTAGCTGTTAAAGCCTTAGGAGAACATCTCATAAGGCCCGAGACTAACGCAGATAGAGAAATCTGGGAACGACAATTTATTAGAAAGAATAAAAAAAATAATCTATGTGTCTTCTAAAACAGCTTACTGTATACATCAGACTGGTTTACTGCTATTAAATAATGGGTGTGCATACAGGCTTTCTTTATTACTTCATTTCCTACGGTGACAAGACCCTTGCACTGTATTTCTGCTGCTATTTGTGAACAGCTTGTGGTGGTACTTTTTAAAATGCGATCTCAGTATAAAGTTGGTGTTTTGGGCTCTGATCTCGGTAGGGGCCTCATCTGTCAAGGATCCTGGACAATCTGGACCAATTTAGCACACAAGAGTCAACTGAAAGATGCCTAGTGATTTAAGGGGAATCAAAATCAATTTGCACTGCCTGAGGTGATAACAGTGCCTTTAAGGGCAGATGAGACAGGAAGTATAATAACTTGAATTTAGGCAACTGGGATCACAGGGGCACAAGGATGCAGAAAAGGAGGTCTTCAGTTATTTGCCTTTTCACTCTATATAAATCTTGCAATTCCTTTTTCTTCTGAAAGGGTACATCCATAATTTAGATTTCCAAAGCCCAAACTTAAAATCTGCAAAGTGTACATTTAAATAGTGCAAATGAATTATGCAGAGACTAAGGATGCATAGGTATAAATCCAAAAGGAACCTCAGTGATACTGTTGTCTTGGCATTAATAAATCTTGCATTAGGAAAAGTGAAATTTCACCGGCTATCCAAAATTCAAACCTGTCATCACTGCTTACTCTATTCTCATTTGACTGAGTGCTGGTACAAAGGTATTTAGAACTTGATATTCTTCTTTATACTTGCTAGCCATAAAGTCTCCCACTGGTTTTACATTCTTCTCTCTATCTTTATTTTATCTCACTCAATATTAATTCATATCCTGTGTAAATACGCAGAACCACAGAAATCTAGACATTATGGCAGGCAGTGGTCCCTGGAGCACACCTTGGCTGCCCTGAGAAAGGGGCAGAAGATGTCTCTAAAGGATCAGAGGAGTCCAGATTAAAGTCTCATTCACAATAAGGGCAATTTCCAAGGAGCAGGAGGCTGCAGCTACTGAGGAGAGACACACACACATAAAAATATATATCCTTTGCAAACTTTTTCCTGTTTTGTTGAGAATCAGGATTTTTTCAGCCTTCCATCTGTAACTGTCCCTCTTGTGCACTTCTGATCAAGCAGAAAGAATAATTCGTGGTCATGTAAGACAAATAAATGCTAGAGCACCCTCAAAATTGGAGTCCATAACTGAAATACTTTCCTACAATTTTCCTACAGTCATCTGGTGAAGTAGTTGCTACAGTTTAACATTTCATTGACGCACAGAAAAGAGAGATTGGAAGCTACATAAACAAGTCAAAGCCATCACTCTAGGATGGAAAAGCTGTCTAAGTAGTAAGAACATTATCCCAGGCACAGATCTGTTCCACCATGGACAGATTATTATAGGTATCCATCCTAGCTAGACTTAAATCCAATGAAAGCAAAAACTAAGTGCTTAAGAAATGACACACTGCACCGGAGAGATCATGCTACCAGCCCAGCACTCTTTCTGTTTGTCTCTGGTAGGAGGTGACACCAGTGGTTCCTGTCACACTGCCCCAGCATCCACAGCTGTTACCATGGGGATGAAGGAGGGCACATCCCTGCCCATGCCCAATTATGAGTCTGTTGTTCATAAACGTGCATAATGCCTCTCTGGTCCTGCTGATATGGCCTGCTCCCTGTCCTCCTCTGGCAACAAATTCCAGATGTTCACTAACCCCTGGGGAAGGATGTACTTCCTTTAACTGTTTCAGGTCCTAGTTTTGAGAAATGCCCCTAGGACTGGCATTTGCTGTATTCATCACCTCCTAGAGTTTGTCAGTCTGAGTCCTACCCCTTTCTCAGCCTCATACTGCGTCCAGTTCTGGGCTCCCCAGTTCAAGAGGGACAGGGAACTACTAGAAAGAGTCCAGCGAAGGGCAACAAAGATGATTCAAGGATTGGAGCATCTCCCTTATGAGGAGAGGCTGAGAGAGCTGGGACTCTTTAGTCTGGAGAAGAGAAGGCTGAGGGGAGACCTTATCAACGCCTACAAGTATCTCAAGGGAGGGTTGAAGGAGGAGGGAGCCAGACTCTTTTCAGTGGTTCCCAGTGAGAGGACGAGGGGCAACGGGCACAAGTTGGAACAGAAGAGGTTCCACTCAAATATGAGGAGAAACTTCTTCATGGTGAGGGTGACAGAGCCCTGGAACAGGCTGCCCAGGGAGGTTGTGGAGTCCCCTTCTTTGGAGATTTTCAAGACCCGCCTGGATGCTCCTGAGTAACATGCTCTAGCTCTAGGCAATCCTGCTTCAGCAGGGGAGTTGGACTAGATGATCTCTATGGTCCCTTCCAACTCTAAAATTCAGTGAAATGCAGTGAAATACTGTTTAAAACAGATGTCCCAAACCAGTCTTCCCAGTGCCTCCTCATACAGCAGCAGCTACAGCCCCAACACCAGGTTGGCTCTCTTTCCTCACACCTTCTCTGAGGTGTGGACACCAGCATGGCACCAAAGTCCTGTCCTCACCACGGGTCTGCACAGGAGTGCAGTGATTTCCTCTGTCTTTTTCCACTACCTTTTCTGCCGAGCAGACACTGCACAAGATACTCAGTATCACCCATTTGAATTGACTGTGAATCCGAACAACTTTATGCAATTATTCCATGTCATTCCTCCTTCTTCCTAATTCTCTTTTCTGCCCGAAGCACAAGCAAAATGGCAGTTTTTACAGCACATAATACTTTTAGGCCAAGGACAATGCATGCAGCAAACACATGAATCTTTTTTACTAGATTAGGACAATTTCCATGTTTACCATTAGATCTTTCCCCACAAATGACTGTCTAACTGTAGTTTCTTTGTGATCTAGCTTTAATGCTGTCAAGACAGAGCTGTATGAGCAGGCTCTAATGCAATTTTCCATTCAGGGGCTAAAGGCAGAACAGATCATTAATTTTTGTAAAAGCAAGCAAAGATTCAAACACCCAGCAGGGAAATGCTTAAGTGCATTCTCAATATTAGGCACATTATTTAAATACTGGCTAGAATAAAAGCTTAAATGAGCTACACTGGCTGCAATGTCATTACCAATACCTATGTCCATTAATCACATCTTCATCTCATCCTTAAACCTTTCCATCTGATATGGAAAACTTTTTTTTCATCTAAAAAGCTATTCTCTGTTTCTTCCAATTTTAAAGAGATTACAAAATGGCACATATAACTAGTATAATTCAAAAGTAAAACATAGTATCCTTCAAAAGTCATCACTCAAAATTATTAATGGTGATTAATGATTTTTAGATACCCAGCCCACTTTAGTTTTCAAGTGTTATGCTCAGCACTTTAAATATGTACACCCAAATCGAAATCTATGCTTTACAGGAAGCAAAATAAAAAAGTTAAGTGTCATGGATTAATACATCATAGTCATCTACAATCAATGAACTGTGACCAATAAACAATAAATAGTAAACAAATTCCAAGAGGAAATAACTAAAATAAATTTGTCATCTAGAACACTTCAAATTAGATTCACTATGAGGAAGATAGGCGGCAACTGTATCTAATAAAATGTGAAAGGAGTACATTGCCATAAACGTGGTTTGTGAGATATTGCCGTGGCAAGATGCAATGAAATATCAGAATATCTCACAGCCTTTACTGAAAATCAAAAAGCAGAAAATTAGTGACAGCGTAACCTTCCGAATCTTCTAGATCCTTATTGGTTTGTCCTTCAACCAGAGAATGCTTCATAACCAAAGAAAGACTTTCCCTTCCCTACAAACATCAGAGATATTTTATGTCTCACTTGCAGCTTCTCTGAACTCCGCAGGAATGATTATTGATGCAATGACAATCAAATAGTAGAAGTTAAGGTGAAATCCGGACAGCAACATGTCAGATGTAAATATTAAGCTGGACTGCAATTGAGGGCTTCCTGCAAGCAGAGAGAAACCTTTGAAACTCTGTGGCAAACAGAATGTAGTCTTTTGGTACTTGGTAGATTTACATTCAATATGAATATATTCTAGTCACAATTAGCCACGTGTCTTTCTGCATTCTTCCTGCAACATCTGTCTTTTCACACTAAGTTATGGTTTTAATAAATATGGAGGAAGATTTTACATTTCTGCATGGATACTTGGTAAGAATATTCAGCTGACAAGAGCTACAGAGGTCACACCTCATTGGTGTTTCAATATTTCTCTGTGCTACGTGAATATATTTACAACATTTCTTCTCTACTTTTCAGTTTTGGTTCATACTTATCTATCTCAGACAATTTAAACCAAAAACCTAAATAATATGTCAGATATTTAAGATTTGTCACAGCTCTGTTACCACACACTTATCTACGTGCATTATTGAGCTAATTAAGGAACTACACACAGCTTATCTATTAATGCAATTGATACACCTTAATGAAGCCTGACAAAAAAAAAGTTGGAATATTTTGAACCCACAACTTCAACAAATACCCCTTCAAACTGCATTTATGCCAATGTTTCTCTGGCAATTAATATAAATACTAAAATTTCTTCCTCACTATCAGCCAATGTCATGCGTTTGATTAACTTGCACCAAAATGTTGCCATCTCTTCTTTGTCACTGAGAAAATGCTAAAAGCTTGTTTCTTTCGTTTTGATAACATTTTCAGTTGTTCAAGGTGGTGGCAAATATCTTAAGTTAATTTTACAGCTGCTATGAAGTAAACTTTTGAAACCTTAAGTCCGTCTTTATTATAATAGATTTTTAGATTTTTTAGGATTCTGTCTCCTAACAGCATGCCAGAATTCTCTTACTCGTCTGAGACATCTGTTATTTACACAGGAAAAAAAATTCCTTCCCTAATGAAACCTAAAAAGAAACATTTCTGCATATGCAAAGTGGAGTTCATTTAAAAGTATGAAGAAAGGTATGGTTTCCCTCCCTAAACAGTAATGACTCATACAGAAAAAATTCTCCAGAACTACTGGCATGATATTTTTTCCCCAAATAATTATGGAACTGATTCACTCTTGCATTCCTGCAGTCTCGAAATACATTGAAATCAACAGTCTTCAAAACGAGAATTATGCTGCAATGAATCAGTTTTTACATATATTTAGCCAAACTATTTCCAGATATGTGTCCTTTTAATATTAAACAATCTCTACAATGCATATGTTTCTGCACCTGAATATCAAACCAGTTATCGTAGTCTAACTGATCCTCAGAGATTCCCTTACCCACTACTTTTTTTTTTTGGTGCCAGACAGAAATGCTGAAAAGTTAAATAAAACAATGAAAAGAGATGGTGATCTTTGTTTTCTCATCCTCCCTCACAATGGTCTATGAGTTCTTCTCTGCTCTTGGCTTCACAAAAAGGAATGAGCCCCTTGCCTTGAGGATCCCTTCGTTGGCCAAATATTGTGGGGTGTTCCAACTACACATTCTCTTCAGTATCTTTCCGTCTCATGCATACAGATGGATTTCCAAGCTAGAAGACTCCTTATACTATGGATTTTACAAACTACTAAAGTCTGTGTGTTATCTATATCCAGAGAGCTCAAAGGTGCAAGAAGCAAGGTCCTGCCTTCTACAGATGAGGACAACCATACTACAGAGAGGAGACTGGACTGGATTGAATGTATATGTCGTTAAAGGAGAACAGGCAGAAAGCATCAGATGCAAAACTACCAAACTCTAGTGCTCCTATTAATTTTTCAGGGATATCTCTCTGAGTATTGTGGGAAACAAGCTAAGTTTTGCTTCAGCTTATTGATGTATCATTGTTAGTGTGATAATACTAACAAAGAAGCCTTAGTAATAGTAGAGTTTAATAAATTGTATCCAATTAATCCCCAAAAATGCCCTTGGTCTCTCAAGGGATCCTTGTTCGCAGAGCGTTATCTAGGTGAAAAGAAACAAACTGGAACATGGCCTTCAACACAGAAACCCAAAGGGTAGGGGAGTATCAATAAGGCCAAAGAAACCAGTCTGGTAAATCTGCCAAGTAGATGGTAACAAAGACTGTGAAATAACGTGTAGCATCATCAACTAATCAAAGGCGTGTTTAGAATAATGGTTTCATAGAATAGGTGTATGTGTGCCTTATATGGGAAAAAGTGCAAAATAAACCTGTAATAGGTCAAGCGGTCGGGAAGAATGTGAGCTCCAACTTCTCAGCCAATGAGAAGGGAGACAGAGACTCAAGCGGCCGGGATAAAGGTATAAAATACCTGAAAGATAAAAGATCATCGTGCATCTATTTTTGGTGCACCCGATTCAGCGCTGTTTCGTATTAATAAATTATTTTTTTAACCTTTGCTTCGGTGACTTTGTCCTCTTTAAATTCTAAGATGTGAGTCAGTGTTTCTCACAGTATCTTGAAAATAAAAGTATTTCACATACCAGAAAGGAAAAGTAAGAGAGGAAGAAGAGCTCTATCATTGCCTCTTCCGAAGTACATTTTTAAAAATACATGGAAATCACCAGTAGAAAACTGAGTATTTAGCAAATTCAAATATCTGATTGAAGTGAAGGGGTCAGGCATCCAGCATCATGAAATGGCACACACAGATCACTCAACTTCAGTGTGACCATGCCTATTTTGAAAAAGGATGCATATATGTATGCGCTGACATAGAAAGTAAGGACGCGAGAGATTAACATAAACAATAGTTAAAATCTTTTGAGTTTTTATGAAGGATAGTAGTAAAGCAGTGAGACTGAATTTCTGCTTAACTGATTTATTTTTTTTAAGCAAGCTTACCAAGAGTAACAGCTAAACAGTTTTAGAAATCAAGAATTATATATAGGTTTTTTTTTAATTCCCACTGTTGCAAATGTTGCTAACTATAGACTGCTCATTCAAGCCATGCTTGATTTCAAAGAAAAATTCACTGATACAACTCAGTATCAAAACTGAAATTGAAATTGAAATCTATTCATTGATACATAAATAGGAACAACAACAACAACAAAAAACAATAGGAAACCTAATTCTGAGCTGTGTATTTGCCTTTTTAAGCACAACTCCAGATCCAGCCAGAAAATCTTTGTATTTAGTGAGTTTCAGGTTTTGACCTTAATAATTCAAAAAGGCTCACCTTGTGTGTTTTTTCTGCTTAGAGTTTTCAGCCTTCAGTCATGTTAAGCTGGGATCGTGAGTATCACAGGTGTCCTTATATTTATTGCTAAATTCCTCACAGTGCAGTATCTATCATTCTGAGAGATACCACAGATATCTGCAGAAGCCCTTTGGACTTCTAGCTGTCACACACTCCATTGGAGGAGGTTTAAAATGTAAGTAAAAAAAAAATGTAATCATCAATAATAACACTCAAATAACAATCAACAGTAACAATCACTGATCTATCATTATATTTTCTGTATTTTTCAGTAAAAGCCATTGCCTGGTTCCAACAAATGACACCAAGACTTCACACAATTCTAAATTTATGTTGATTTCTCCTTAATCCAGCTTTCTGGCTTTTTTTACTTTGAGCTTTTTAACAAAATTTCCATGACTATGACAGAATAGCCTTTTAGCCAAGAAAAGAACCTACTTTGCTGAGAAACTAAGAGATTTATAACGAGAGACAAAATTTAGAAAGATAAATTTAAATCAGAGATAAAATCCTGTTGGACCAGGGATTTTCCAGCTTGACATTCACACAGTATTCCTTCCAATGTTCCAAGGAAATACTTCCCAATGATTTTTTTTTTTCTGATATTTTTCTTTTTTTTTTTTCCTACTTTTTAGTTGCACACTAACAGATGCAGCGCAGCAGAATCCATATTAAACATATCAACTCTTTACTGAGCCTGTAGACTAAAAAAGCCGATCAAAACTTTATGCAAATTACATAACCACTACTTGATGATGATTTTTTGCCAAAGGGTGTCTCAAATTGACACGGGGATTGGATTAAGTGCTAGAGAAGACAGGACGAATCTGTTTTCCATAGAGCCACAAAGAACGTGATTGAGACTCAGCAGCTTCCATCTGAGCATCTGAAAACACACGGTACGACCATCCTGTGATAACTGAGATGGACTTTCTATCTGCCTCCTTGGGCACTTGTTGTCACTTACTGTCCAAGCAGTAATCATCAAGCACATAACCCATCCTGAACTTAGATCAGACAAAATAAATAACCCGTCCAAAAATTTCGTTAGTGTTAAATGACAGAGCACACACGTAGGTCATTTGTCCTTGTGGACCAATGGGTGATGGTAGCCAGAAACAGTTAAAACCAATGCCCAACACCATCGCTCTCCACTGGCCACCCCCCAACTGCACAATAATATAGGCACTGAAATAATGTAGGATTTCAATCTCTCCTGCAAAAAAAAAAATATATATATATATATACACACACACACACAAATTTCACTAATGTGCTAGGTCATTAGGCTCCAACTTCCATGCTCCTCAAATATATACAAGCAGTTACTTGACTGTTCAAAACCTCCAGCAACTTACTGGGAACAACCTGGGGCTGACCTGCTGGAGAGCAGCTCTGAGGAGAAAGACCTGGGAGTCCTGATGGACAACACAATAACCATGAGCCAGCGATGGGCCCTTGTGGCCAAGAAGGCCAATGGCATCCTGGGAGGCATCAAGAAGACCGTGGCCAGCAGGTCAAGGGACATTATCCTGCCCCTCTGCTCTGTCCTGGTGAGACCCCATCTGGAGCACTGGGACCAGTTCTGGGCTCCCCAGTTCCAGAAGAACAGGGAACTGCTGGAGAGGGGACAGCAGAGGGCTACAAAGATGATGAGGGGCCTGGAGCATCTCTCCTATGAGGAGAGGCTGAGGGACTTGAGTCTTTTTAGTCTGGAGAAGAGAAGGCTGAGGGGGGATCTGATCAATGCTGATAAATACTTAAAGGGAGGGTGTCAAGAGGACGGGGCCAGTCTTTTTTCAGTGGTGCCCAGGGACAGGACAGGAGGAAATGGGCACAACCTGGAGTAGAAGAAGTTCCACCTCAACATGAGGAGGAACTTCTTTCCTTTGAGGGTGGCAGAGCCCTGGAAGAGGCTGCCCAGGGAGGTGGTGGAGTCTCCTTCTTTGGAAACATTCAAAACCTGCCTGGACAAGTTCCTGTGCAACCTGCTCTGGGTGGACCTGCTCTGGTGGGGGGGTTGGACTAGATAATCTCCAGAGGTCCCTTCCAACACCATATGATGCTATGATTCAATGAAAAGCACCAAGAGGGAAACTACATCTCCTGCTGGTGGGGCAGCTACATCTAGAAGCCTTCCAACACCATATGATGCTATGATTCTATGAAAAGCACCAAGAGGGAAACTACATCTCCTGCTGGTGGGGCAGCTACATCTAGAAGTAAGATGCCCTATTTTGCCCATATTAAGACAACAGCAGGAATTGAAGAGCATGGGGTGGGGGAGGAATTGAGGACCTAAAGAATCTGTAAGCACGCAGGTTTGCCAAATTGTACTCTGCTGCTTTACCACTACTGCCCCGCTGCAAGAAGCTTGGTCCATAGGCCACTGATAGAGGAGGATGCAGCCAAAATACACTCTGAATTGTACAAAACCTACAAAATAACTCAACAGAAATGCGGAGGCAGGATTTTTCTTTAATGTGATTCAGGTTAATGTACCACACTAAGAAAATACTACATAGAGCAGGGAGCATCTGATTTATTCATAGGAAAATGTTAGGACCTCTACTTTAAATTTCAGAAGTTTGGAATGAGTTTATGCTGAATGCAGGATATGTGATGCATAATAAAAATGTACAATGAACACCACAGGGTATGGAAAATCCACAAAATACTCAAGTTTCTTTAGTAGTAGATGCAGTTTTTGTTTGATATGCACAATGACAGTGTGAAATGTCAAATAAAAGAGTACCCCAAGGAACACTGTATTGATCAAATCTGAGACTTTAAAAGCAATGATTTTTCTGCTGAGCAGAACTGCCTGATTTACAAGCATACTGCACAAAAATCACTTTAACTGTTCAATGGGATTTGAAAATAAAAGCATCATCAGCTGCTAAGACAAATCAACATGAGTTAATGGCATTCAATAAATTTGCTTTCAGTTTTACGAAGGACCACGTGCAGTGCCCAGTGACTGATAAAAGATATGAAGAGCTCTGGGTTGTTCAAGTATAGACACCGAGTTCAGTACCTATAAATTTGGAAAAAACTGTACATGACCTGAATAAACTGAAATAAATATAAATGTAGAGGGCTGCTGGACCGGGTCCTCTTGGAGCACGTTTCTGAGCACGTGAAGGTGGTACTCAAAACAGCCAGCACGGATTTACCAAGAGTAAGTTATCCCTGACCAACCTGATGGCCTTCTAGATCAAAATGAATGGATCTGGGGACAAGGGGAGAGCAATAGATATCACTTACCTAAACTTTTGCAAAGCTTTTGGTACTCCCTCCCAAAAGAGCAACATATTCAAGTGTGGACATTACAGTCTATATACATAGACAACTACATGGATGGAAAATCGGTGCCATCAGCAGGCTTGGAGAAGAGATTGTTTTGGGAGGAGACCTAGCAGCAGCCTGGCAATACCTATAATGAGGTTATGGAAGACACAGAGTCAGGTTCTTTGCAGTAGTGCACAGCAGGAGGATGACTGTCAATTAGCATAAACTGAAATGGCAATAAGAAAAGTTTTTCCATCTTGACAGTAATCTGGCAGTGGCAAAGGTTGCCCAGAGAGATTGTGCTGTCTCCATCTCTGGATGTTTCAAGACTCAACTCCATAAAGCCCTGATCAACTTGGTCCAATCTCATAGCTGACCTTCCTTCCAGCGGAGGTTGGATTAGAATCTTCCTGAAGTCCCTTTCTAACCTGAACTGTTCTATAACTCTCTAAGTCAGTGAAGCAGCCATGTTAAGTAATACAGTCCCAAGCCTGAAGTGCAAGAATAAATAAAAATCAAAAATGCAAAAACCCCTCTAGCCACTGGAAAGAGTAGCTCTTCAGATACTCCAAAACTTAGTAGACCAAGGATTATATCCTTGCACAATTCCCAAGAAGAGGGATAAATTTAAATACAGCTACTTAGAAGTCAGGCTTCTACTCTTAAGATACTTATCTATAGCAAGCAAGGCAGCTATAGATAGGAGGAGGAGACTGTTCCTATTGTTCTTAGTGGATTGAAAGGTGTCACATCCAAGCCCCACAGAACTGCTACCATTAGAGTAGGAGCCAGTAGCTACTAGAAACAGGCAGGTATCTATCATGCCTATCTATCATCATATCTATAAAAGGTAACACTGCCAGTGCAGCAGCACTGCTCTGTGTAGTGAGGATGGATATTTTCACCTGACATACAAGCATCTATACTTTTGGTCTTTAGCTGGCTCTTGTCATTGGGAAAACATTCTGTTTCACAGATATCACTATAGCGTAACAGCTGGCAAATGTTGCCTTAGTAATTGTGACCTCTGTACCGAAAGGCGTGTGTAATTGTGCTCATACAATGAAGCATCTGACAGCTATGTGCATACATATATATTACCATTAAAATGCCATTACTTTAATAGTTGCAGTGTGACAACAGCCATAAGGATTAGCAGGAGAAACCCTGCAATCATTTTCTTGGAGTTTATTTAAAATATTTTATTGTTAATAAGGTTGGAGGATAGAGCCTCCTACTAAATTAGCTAACGAGTTTATGAGCCTTTGCAAGCTGCTTACGCATTAGTCTCTGGGTTGTTAACTCAGGATAGTCTTTTATATTTACTTAATCTACACCACAATAAAGCTTTGTTTTCTAAAAAAGTTATACTATGTTCCAAATAATTTCAAATGCTGACACATACTCACTATGTTCCAAATAATTTCAAATGCTGACAGTCTTTAATGATTAATAAGGATACTGTGTCTAGTTTATATTAAAAAGATTCTGGAATTCAGGTAATACAATTCTGAAAAAAAAAAAAAACAAACCACATTGTTTTCTGAACTAAGTCTAAGACCTCTAACCTGATCATACATTTAACATGAAAAGACAGCTTTTTTAATCAGAGATCTGCAAGTCCACCCTTAACTGTGTTTGTGGCTCACATGCAATCAGCCAGAAGGGACACTGAAGAGCCATCCAGCTTCTACACAAGTACAAACCACTCTGACAACAGTAGAAGCGTCTCCGAAAATTTGCATTACCTGAAATATGTTCCATATACAGCATCAGGCTATAACACTTTGATTCGTGTTATTATTTGTAAGCACTTAGTGGCATAGGGAGAATGGAGAAGAAGTGGCATAGGCAGATTTTCACCCAAAAGCATGACCCTTCCTCCCCACTTAAGTTGTATATTTCTTTTATAGCAGTTTCTAATTCTGCACATGCATAGCAGCTCTTTAATTCTCTGAATACTCTGTAAAGTTTTTGAGTTTTCTGAGGTAAATGCAAAAAAAGAAGACAACTAGACACCTCTGCCAATGTGCTCTGGGCGTGCACAAACTCTGAATACTGAGCTGCTACTATCCCAGCATCTGACTACAGAATGACAAGATAAATAACTTTAGTCACTTAGCATTCATTTGCCCGTTGAATTTGCATAGTTGCCATTTGATCAGAAGAAAGTGCTTGAAGAACATCATACACATGTCCTTTTTTTACTGAGTTTTGTCCAATGCTTTTGGTATTTTCTGGGTTTTGTTTGTTTGGGTGTTTGGGGTTTTTTTGCATAATAGTTCTTATATATTTTGCATAATAGCAGTTCAGTGGGAACGATCAAGTGCAGGATGGCCTCAGTCCGACAGCTCAGCAACTCCACAGATCCCCCAAACCCTGACAGCAACACAGCACAAGGAACCATCTGTCTCTCCTTCCATTTCTTACCTCCACATTTTTATTTTTTAAATTTGTCTAGAGCATATTGCATTTTCCAACTGTTTTCAAGAAATCCCTCCCTCCTTACACACTAGCCCATGATATCTCTCCATCCGTGGCAAATTTTCATCTCCCACTTTTCTCATTAATTTATTTGAGAACCAATTCACAGTAAAACTACTCAAGAGCTACATTATCGCATGATGTCATTCCTACCGTTAAAGTTAGTACAATCTTTCTTTTATTGAATTAAATTTCTAGCCAAAAGATCCTAGAAGCACTTCATGTGTGCCCAGCAAGTCTAACTGGTCTACACGGAGTGCCACACCACGTCTAGAGCTGACAGCAGCTCATATGCTGCCAGGGGTACTGAAGACACACCTCTGCAAACTCACCTCTCTTGTATTACTTGAGTCCAGCCTCACTGATACTACAGCACAAAATCCTAGAAAGTGCTAGAACAACAACAAGAAAAATAAAATCACCTTTGAACAAGCCTGGAAAAAGCGCAAAGCCAGCTGAAGTTTTCTGCTGGATTTAGAGGGCTTTTAGATCAAGACCTCTGAAGAGAAACAGATTCTCAGCTTTGTGCTGCACCCACTCCCTAAGATACAAAACCAAAATTTAGGGGAAAAATGGAACAATGTTTGTGACCACCACCAGTTAAAGACAAAGAGGAAAAAAAATGCCAGACACACACGAACTCAGTCTCTCCTGTGTAGTATCACTCCCAAAAATCCACAGAGATATAGTCATCCCAATTGATGAGGGATGATATTAGATGTGTGACTTTTGGGGGGTCACCCTATTTTGCAGTCCTTTAGGAAAACTGTTTGAGATGCCTGCAAAGCTGGATATAAATAACCCCAGCCACACTCAGCTATAATTTCCAGGAGAGAGGGAAGGAACTCTTCTCCCAAGTGTGGCAAAAGTGCCAGTGCTAAGAGCTGAGGAAATGCCAAGGAGCCTCCATCCCCCTAAACTGGAACCCACTGAAAAAAGACCAGGTGCACTAATTACTACATACAAGAAAAAAAAAAAAAAAAGATATTTTCTGTTTTTCCTTTTAGCCCTGAAGAAAGGCCTTAAGGGGGCTGTCATTTATACCAGGTTTTTGCTGATAGCACAGAACTCTGCTGTCTTTGTTCTGGAAGCCAAAAAAAGTGATTTTATTCTGTGTTCCCCTGACATCCAGGAACTAGATTAAATGACACACTGAAACAAGGGTTAGTCCGGTTTTATTACCGCTCTGTGTGTATGTGTGTATCTACACACACACCAGAGAAATTAAAGTGAAATTGCTTAAGGCATTTTAGATTTCAAAACCTTAAAATAACCAACTCTGAGTCTTTCTCTATCGGCCTTGTTGTTACATTAAAACTACACTGTTCCCAGAATATTCTTGCGTCATTCAATAACACTGTATTTACAGCTACTTCTCTCCCCCTCTTCCTCTCTTTTGTGCCCATGGCTGCCTTTCTGCTTCTCCATAGCCTGCAATATCCCTCCAAGGAGCCAAGCAAAACAGTCCTGTATTGCTCAGGAAAGGGAATCCACCTCCTGACTCCCAGCTGTGATATTCCCAATAGTCTGCACTGAACCTACACCAAGCAAGAATCTTTGCCCGCGAATTTCTCCAAGCAATGAGATGAAAAACAACAGCCAGTAATTCACAGTAAAATTATTCACATTAAAGTGACAATTAGAAGCAGCCCTTATAGACAGCTCTCTAACAAGACAGAATATAGTACAGCTAAAGAAGAATTAGAGTGGAGAATAAAATGGCTGTGGAGTATCAGCATTCCCTGACTGGGCTAGGTTCTTAAATGTAACACTGAAATTGCTTTTATTTTCCTCAGAAGGATTCCTTCACTATCTTGCCTTTATATCAACAAGGATTTTGTACCGGAGGTTTTGTACTAATTATTTTCAAGCTCATTCCTTTTATTTGTGGCACCAGAAGTCCCCTCCAATTCTACACGCCCCAGCCTGCTCACCTGAAGTGGCTTTCCAGAGGCTACACACCTTTCTGGTCACCGGGGCTTCGTTGCTGAAGTGCTGTTTATTGTATACATCAGGTCTTATTTCTGTCTTTTATTTGTCAGGCATCTACAGAGAGTTGATTAAGCTTTGCTTTCCTACCTCCTCAGCAGCCACCTAAGGTTACAAATTCTCACAAATAATTTAAGAAAATCAAAACCGGCTTCCAACAAGCAGAGTATGCCAAATGAAGGCTTAAACCTAAAAACTCTTTCTACTAGATACTATTTTTAAGCTGTTTGTGGGTCTGTTGAGAAAAACAGGTACCACATGAATTAAAATTATTATTCTCATACAACAACAACAAAAATTAGTTTTGCCATCTAATAATAAGCAGATATTTAAAACAAACAAATAAAACCACATTTTTGAAATCCACAGGTTTCTTAATATTTTTTGTGAGATTTTAATAAAATATACTGTTTAGAGATTTATGAAAGGCTTTTCTGATTCCAGCTTTGGAGGAAGGCTGAGGTGGGGCAGGGGATGAAAGACGCAGGTGTATATATATATAGCAGAATGGTCTACTATTTGAATTACTATTTTTCCTGGCATAACCTGAAAGCCCTACACCAGCATTCAACCTGAAATGGTGCTAAATAAAATCCATTTAATGAAAGACTGGCTACACAAAATTAAATTAGATAGGCAGCTTGATTCTTTTCACAAAAAGTATGAACTAGTGCACCTGTATTACCCAGAATTGCCTAACTGATTATGTTGATGACATCTCAAACTCACAAAACAGCAATAGCCCCGACTCCACATGAAAAACATGTTCTTCCTGCATTTTAACCAGGTACCAATTTAAGTATATATAAAGAGGGATTATTTGTGAAATTTGACTACATAGACCATCTGATTTCTAGTCGATTTAATTAAATGTCCGTATTACCAAATGCATCTGTGAATATGATATTCATTACCTATAAAGACTATATCAGATCATGGACACTGGAGAAATGAGTAAATCTTTGTACACACCCATTCAAATAGGATGATTTTTAGACAACGGTTTGGTTGACACAAGGGTTTTTTTGTAGAAGGTGGCTCCACAAGAAATAACATTTCTTCAGAAACAGAAGAGACAGTTGTTTAAAACAACTGCTATTACACCAGAGCACTTGAGCGGCGACATGATAAGAAAATCCCAGTATAGAGAAGCATCTCCTCAAATAATCATAGCTACACACATACACCTCTGCATGTATTTATTTACATCTATGGAGAGAGATAGATTACATTTTCTGGCCTACCTAAGTGAAGACCGATGCATTTTTGATCCATTGCCCTGTGTCTTTTTGCTTCTCTTAACATATACCCATGAGAAGGTGAACTCATGAATGCCTCAGGGAGCCACAAGACCAGAGCTCTCAACTGTGGAAAGTTAAGGAACTCGGGGAGGTCATTTATTCTACAGCAGAGGCAGGATCTGTTAATTCTGAAAGTCCATCCTCACCTTGCTCAAGTTCAGGAAAGATTAAAAACAAAAAACAAAACCAAAACCCAAGTATAACACACAGGCTAGAAAATCAGTGAGGCAGGAAGCTCCACTGGAACAGATTCCCCAGCTTAATGATATAATTTATCAGTCTTTACCCGTGAAGTACCTATTTACTGCAATCCCTCCAGAACAAGAAGCTTCTCTACTATCTTTCTCTTCAAGTTCGTTTTGTTGTTGTTTTTTTAAAGAATAATCTCTAAAGCATTGTCATCAGAAAATTGTCCTGCATCTATGAGAGAATTATGTTACACTGATTTATGTTGCATCCTTAAAGCTTTTCGAATCAACAGACATAAGAAGAGAAGAAAAATTCTCAGTATGAGAATTTTCAGCTTTATTTATAGGGCTTGTATTTGCAAAAGACTTAAATATGTTCACTAATTGCCTTATTACAAACCAAAGAAACCCCAAAATATATTTATTAAATACTGAAAACTCCTCATTGGAATTATAATTCAATAAATGTCAAGATGAAGTGACTCCTGCATTTGAACTCCTTTTTACTTTCTGAAGAGAGTTGAATTTAGATTCTCTACAGAGCTATACTTCCTATTTAGTAGGTATTTCCGTAATTTGCATGTGGATCAGAGCAATAAACCTGTAAAGTTCATTGACTTTAGGGAATCATTTTATCAAAATATTTCTTCCCTTCTGTAGGGTGGTTTCAGTAATTAACAACAGCTCTTCTGAGGTTGTTCACTCTCACTTTAGGTTGGTTATGTATATTTATAATGTGAAAATTTGACCCAAAAAATTGTAAATAATATCATCTGGACATTTTAAAAGTTATGCAAATATTGCAAGTAACTTTGAGCAGCTTTCTTTCAAGTTAAGAAAATTTACAAAGACTTTCTGTGAAAACCTGAGAAATGCTTTCAGTTGCTTATTATGTATTAATCATGAAGCAAAGTGTATTTGAACCTATTTTAATAGCTAGCTATTTTTCTTCTCCTCATAGGTATAAGGGAGGACCATAAGACAAAGAGAGGCTTTCCATTCTGGAAGTAACACAGATACCAAAGGAATAGGAAAAATATGGTTGCTCATGGCAACATGCAAGTTTCTAAGAGGACTTCTCCATCAGCATTGGTGTTGTATTAGAAGCCTCTAGGAGGATGCTGGAAAGGGGCTGGCAAGGTCTGGGCTCTGCTGAGGGCTGAATATTCATAGAAGGTGCCTGCAATGATGTAATTTCACAAATGACATCAGGACACACCTCTTATACCTAAGAGAAATTATCTTTTAAACCCATAGCAATACATTGACACTAGGTATACTCAAAATATTAAGAGTTCTCCATGAACAAGTTAAAGAGCACGTGGGTGTAAGTGATCAGCTAGCAGAATTCCTGGGCACTTTTGGCCAAGGAGAAGGCTTGACTCTTCTTATAATAAAAGCCTTCAGCATCTCTCAATGGATATGGCTTTTGGTCTGGTGCACGTTTAGCGTTTCATTGTATACAATTCCACCTGACTAGGCTGCATCATTTAACAATTCTTTCTAGATATGTTGTTCTATAGTCCTTTGACTATCCACAGCTCTTCCAAAGTACCTTTGACTTCGTGTCCTGTTTTTCCGGCTGAAAGATCTAAAATATAAAGAATGTGATTTGCTGACTGTTTGCCAGTGAACTAAGTGACAATACCAAGACTTGAGCTTACGTTGCTATTTGGTAGACCAAAAATTCACTATAGATTAGGAGGGTGCTCCCTCTGTCACCTATCACGTTTAATTCACTAGCCAAAAATAAGATTTCAGGATATGCCAGATGTTTCTACTATCCTATCAAAGAAAGTAAACTGCAAGAAACCAAATTATACATTCCCACCCCTTATCTGAAATGTGGCAACTGGTGATGTGTGTACTATTAATTATCTGCAAATACGAAGCTAAAAAGGTTAATTTAAATTCATTATTATTCTAATACTTCAAATAGCACATTATTTCCCCATCTGCCAATGGGTATTCTTCTAATATTTCAAATACCACACGCTTCCCCATCTGCCAAAGGGCCATACAGATGCTCCTACACAGAGCAAAGTATGCAGATCAGTTAAAAAACCTCAGTTAATTTCACCGGCACCTGAAGTAACTTCCTTTTCTAGTGAGGTTCTTGTATTACGCCTTGTACCATCCTATTCAGACCTACTTTCCTAACTCTCTCATCGGTGTGAGTAGGATTTAGCATGTAAACAGGAGACAACAGGCCTGCTAATACCATAGAAAACGTTTGCAGTCCTTATGTAATGAAAAAAGTCCCATACACAGATTTTATTTTATTTTTTTGCTTCCTCTAGCAGCTTCATAAAACAACACAAGCAGCTGTGGCTGAGAGCACGTGCAGTGCCACGACTCACAATGAGGCAGTAGCTGGGAGGTCATCTTGGCTTCCTCACCTCTACAAAGCTCACTGCAGCAAAAAGCAGACCCCTTCACTCCCAAGCACTAACAGGCAAAGCACGAGCAGCGAGCTCAAGTCTCAACGGCTGTCTCAGTTGCGGCGATTCCTATCAGAGGCAATGAGGGGAAGCAGAGCGATCTCAGACAGCACAGAGGTGCCAGAGGAGGATACAAGTTAGTAGAAGAGATGAAATTAGCCCCCGCAGAGATCTGAGTACAAGGGACTTAGCAATTCCCCTCCTGTAGAAGGAGTTACACCCAACAGCAGCACCCAGAAGTCACCCACACAGTCTGTGGGCACCCCAGGAAAAGCCCTGGGCATCTGGCAGGTATAAGGTTCACACAAAAACCCAACCGGCCACACGCAGAAGGACTAAATAGAGGCTCTGCTTTTGAAGAACCTTGGCCCAATTATTGTCAGGATTATCTTACATCAATAATTAATGCAGTGAATGGGCAGCGTACATGACTGTGCTGAGTCTCCGGGGAAGATGGTACTACTGTATTCATGATTTTTTTTTTTCCGTTTGTTTTGCATTTCAAATATAAATGTAACCTGAGGGTGGAAAAGAGGCACTGCAGCTATAATTTATTCATTATTTGCCTTAAAAAAAAAAAAAAAAAAAAAAAAAAAAAAAATTT
>NW_015092359.1:2875696-2911880 GCF_001431845.1 Calidris pugnax
AAAAAAAAAAAAAAAAAAAAAAAAAAGGAAGTATTTACAACTCCAAGAATATGAGGTATACAATTAAGGTGGTGCTGCTGTTTACTGTTGCTTAGGGGCGACAGAGCATGCAGTGCATGACACCAGCAATTACTGGACCCTGGTTCAAGTCTCTGTGCTGGCCTACAGAGGTCTCTGTCTTGATTTGAAGCAATCATCCAGAAACAAAATCTGTAAGAATTAGTTGCCAAATCTAGCACAGCCCAAAGCTTAATTGAGCAATACTGACAGAGGGATACCAAAACAGTCCAACCCACATTTTTTAAGAGATTTACACATAAGCAGCAAAGACATTAAGCCCTTTTCTTTACTATCTTTACATTACTTATCTGTAATGATACTAGAGACAGTATAAATACTGCAGCTGTGGTGTCTGTAACGTAGCAACTCTCTATTCCTTGACACAAAATTTATCTTTTCCTTTCAAACACTTCTCTCAGCCCTAATCTCTAACCCAATTGCCTTCCAAACCTTTCCCAGTGCTAACTCAAGTCACAGGAGAACAAACATTCAAAATCCTTCCTATTCTAATTAAGGAGGGCTTGTCTTATATTACTACGAAGACAACTTCTGCCCCCCCCGAGGAAGCTTGATTGTCTCTGTTTTGAGAGATCATCAAACTGAAATAGGACAAATGAGGTTCTGAGTCTTTGTTCCTCTTTCTTCTCTATGGTAATTAAAACTGGCAGGCAGAAAGAACGCTCAGGTTGACTTTCTTTTATTAGGGTCAGCTAATTAAACCATGATATTTTGAAAATACCTATCACTTGTATCAGAGGAGGGCATTTTTCAATATGTCTTCAGGATCAGGGCTTCAAGAAATGATGATTAAAAATCTTATATATTTAGGACCCTGAGTCCTACTGACAAGGAACATGTCTTCAGATTCTAAGTCATCTTTTTTTGAAAATGCCAGCCCGAGTGCAAAGTCACAATTTGCAACTGCTAAAAGCTAAGAAAGCTCATAGGATATTCCAGGGACAAGTCTCCCCCTTGTTAAGGACCCGCAGTTCCCATGCTCACTGGCAGGGTAGATGGTCAGCATCTAACCAAGTCCTCCTTGGCTCCCCTCTTCTGTCAGACCTGGCCCCTCTCTCCAGCAGCTCCTCATGACGACAGAGAGCACCCCAGCAGAACTGTTTACAGACCAGGCTCTAAGCTAATTTATGAATTGTGAGAGTAAATTTACACTCCAAAAATTGCACAAAAGCGTTTTTCCTCTATTAACAGAATGATGCTGTGTTTACTCAAAATGTTCAGAGTAAGCCTTTTCCCCAGCAGACACGGATGCACAGCTCCACTGAAGTTAATGGAGCTGGACTGATTGACACCAGTGGAGAAGCTAGCTCAGGATTTGACTGTTTTAATACTAAACAGATTTCATTTGGGCTCTAATTTCAACACCCTGCACCTCCCCTCAGGCACTCATTTGATATCCTGCATGGCTAATTTGTACTAAACATAAAATATGCACGTTTGCTATTGTCTACGGGACTAAAATATTCAACCTACCCATGCATGCTAAAGTCAGGCTCCCCCGTACACTCCGGAGCCATAAGAATATGCTATAATGGGTATACCTGTGCATTTGGGAATGCACCTGAAAATTTATAAAAACATTTTCAACTGCTTACTGAGTCTTTAATTGCAGGCACTGATGCGTTTACTCCCCATGCAATTACACAACAATTAAAAGATCTATTTGCACGCCTACAAATTCTGAATTTTAGCACATTCTTATTTCAGTAAGAACTCAAATCCCACCTGAGCAGGGCAGGAAAACTTCTTGCCTAAGGTATTTTTTTCTAAAATGAGGAAAATTGGAAGTAAATAAAAACCAAAGCTCCTGAGCTACACCTTTCCTTGCCAGCGTACCAGCAGAGCACACTCTAAGCCCTGGGAATTCTGTTTCTATCCAAGTCAAAAGAGACAGCCTAATGCCAAGCAGCACTGCCACCTCGCCAGGAGCCACAGCGTGCTGTCTGTTGGGTTATCTGGCTCTTACAAGGCAAAGCCAGACGACCTGGTCTTCTCATTGGCAACTCGCTGCATTTTGGTTAGACTACCTTAAAAGCAAGGAGGGTTATGCGCTGACATCTGCAACCAAACGTACTGCTGTACCTGCTCTGTGTAGGCAAGGGAGGAAAATTTGAGCTTTTAAATTAGGGAAATGATTATTTCGCATCAAATTTGCTTCCTTGCTAACTCCCTCCTAACGGCGGCCATAAAAATTCTGTCTGAAGAAAATATAGTTCATGGGTCAGATTGAAAAATCCCAAGTTTTAAACTCTCAGAAACTTTATCCAGGCATCCAATATTCAGAGAAGCCAAGGGGGATCTGTCTCCCATTCCTTCTGGTATGAAACCGACCATCACCTGAAGCTCTTAACAGCCCTGAGGTGCCTGGGCTAACTATTTTTTGCCTACTATAATCAGAATAAACAACTTCTGAAAAAAAGAGGTTCCTTCTAGTTTTAACCATAATGGGCACAGCAAAAATCTTTTAATTGGCCCTACCAACTCCACTGTGCTGCCAGGAAGCCCTATCATCCTTCCAAGCTCAGGGAATGGAGCAAAGCTGGGGCTTAGCGCATCCCCAATAAGAGAAGCACGTCCCTCAGTTTAGATGCCTAGGGAACAAGGTAGGTCTAACACTGGCCAAAGACACAGTCTTTGCAATCAAACTTCCCAATGGCCTTGAGTGGGTCATTTTAAGTGCAGTCTTTGGCTCCTCCTCTACTTCAGTGTACTTTTTCAAATCTCATACAGCATTTCATTTGGCTCTGACGCTTCTGAAAAGCAGAAACTGTACTGCTTCTGTCTCAATTCCTTGCAGTGAAAACACAGGTGAGGTCTGACAGAGGGTATTGTATTTATCCTGTCAATAACTGGAAACTGCTCAATGACTAAAACCTTAAAAATGGCAAAATGAGGCAGCCAGAGTAAGGACTCGGGAAGGGCAAGTTCAGGAGAGGGTGGCCTGAGCCTGAAAGGAAAGTCTGCAAAGGTGGAAAGGCACATGGAAAAAAATATGTCTGTTGGCTGTCACTGGCCGAGAGCTCAGGATCAGCCGTGGAGCCAGAGGAATGTGGTAGTTTCAAACTGCACCGAGCTTAACCTGGGAGAGTCAGAGGTCCAGGTGCTCGTCGAACATGCAGTTCATGCTTAAATGAGGAGTGGCACCAGCAATTTCACCAGTGCAAAGGAGCACCAGAAAACACTGTTTATCTTATAAAAGGGAGCTATCACCGGGTTATGGGGGCTGCTGCAACTGTTTTGCTCTTTGCAAAATGCTACAGGCAATCTCACCACGTTACATGAGGGGTTTTTTTTCTTCCAAGAGAAGAAATATTGACATATAGTAAGATACGCACTTTTAGCCTTTAAGCTATATATTATATACATGTCATGATATCTTACATGATAACTAAACTAGGGCAATTATTTCAACCTGCTAAGGACTTAAACTTATCAAAGACTTTGCACTGCGAGCTACCAGAACGTCTCAGCAAGTCAACAATATTAAGACAAACTGCTACTCCTATATTCTACTCTATATTCAAGCCATACCCTCCACAATTTTCACTGTTAAGCAGTCTGGCTACCAAGAGCTATCTGATTTTGTCAGTATGATCGATATTTATTTTTTAAAAACAAGTGTTCTATGATTAATTTCTCTCTCCTAAGATAGCACGATGATGAAATTTGTGATTTAATTCCTCTGCAGTTATAGCTCTGACTACAGCCTATATTCTTTGTCAACTATCGGAGGTTCTACTGACCATAGATCTTTTGCTGCCAAAGATTTCATGTGAGGTTGAATTTTAAGTACTAGATTAGCTTGGCAAATGAAAGTACTATTAAGCATTCAAAAACTGTTCGCTCACAGCCTGAAACATAAAAATTGAGCTGATGAAACCGACAACTTGACAGAGAAAGAAAGAACATGAACAGATCACTATTGTCTTTTTCTTTTTTTTTTTTTGAACCAAAGAGAGCTCTGAGTCAGCAAACAAAGAAAATATATTGCCGGCCAGCTAATAAGAAAGAAAGCAGGTTGGATTTAGATTCGGTTCAAAAACAGTGCAGGCTAACACCACACCACTTCTATGCAACAAGAGATTACTTTGGGTCCAATCCAGGGTATGGCAGAGATCCATGCTCACAGCAGCTATCAATGATTTTTTTTTTCCCTTCAGTCAGTCATGAGCTCCCCTTTTTCTCAAAGCTTCAGACCTTAACCCAAAAGTTAAAATGTTGTAGAGAGATTTTTTTATATTTTTTTTTCAGTTGGGTGCAATTCATAAAATACCTCGCATAAAACATCCTTCACGTTCAAATCACTGAGACAGTGATGGATTTTAAGGGTCTAGTATTCAACTGGAGAAGCCCTTTTTGCAGGCAGTGGAGGGTTAGGGAGCAGGGATGAGAATAGACTGGTTGCCAAAGCTAGTACGTGGAAGCAGAGAAGGACAGAGAAGAGCCAGGAGTATTATGTGATTGTAAAAGGTCATGCCAAAGGAGGTCGGGTGCACCCACAACACGAATATATCAAAGGCTCAAAGTCCTGTAGTGATGCAGTCACAGTACAGGGTGAGGAAACAATGCCTTAAAGGAAAGATTTAAGACAATTAAGACCCACACAGCCCCTTCTGCACTATTTACAGAGAATGAAGTAGTCATTTTTAGCCCAGAAGAGAATTAAATATCAGTGTATCGGTGTAAAATGGAACTTAACGGAGCTCCATCCATAATAGAAATAAATTGTGCTCTTAAAGTATCCGTTAATCTCCCTGATTTTAGGTATATATTTCAGAAGAAATAAATGACACCCGAAAAATCAATTTCTTCCCATTGACTACAATAGGAGCCTAATTTGTCTAGCTTTCATACAAATGTCTGCAGGGTCAGCTAAATCCTACCCATTCAGACTGAAAGGAAATTGAGAGTGTAAGGAATAGATTTGGGGTAGTTTCAAACTTCTTTTTCAAAAGAAAAAAAAAAAAAAGAAGACAGAATCGTGTTTCTCTAATAACTTTTTGATTTCATGTGCATGTTTCTCTAATAACTTTTTGATTTCATGTGTTCTTCAACAAAGGGTCCTTCAGAATGGAAATAGCTCCACGCCGTCTATGTGCAAAGGTCTATTTGTTTATAGTGTATATAGAAGTCTACAAGTCATCAACATTTTACATACAACTTTTATACACTAGAAAACTGTAAATGGGTAAGAAATCAGTACAATGTAGATATGTTTATATCACCAGCTACTAATTTCTAAGGTAAGAAAATTTAAATTCAAAACTCTACCTTCATAGTGAGTTGTGGATCTTACTCTATCTTACTCATAAACACTGCTTAATCCTAAAAATCAAATGTTTTTTGCCATGAACACACCTAAGCCAGTAACAGTTGATACCACAGACCTTTGTTTCTGTTTAAAACGGGTGATGCACTAGCACCAGTAATGCAAATTATTATTTTTTTTCTGTGCAGGCAACACGCAGCTTTCCTGCTTTGCAAAACAACATCATGAAGAGGTATCAGCTTCTATACCCAAATACTTGGTCTCCACCAAGCACCAGCATCATGACCTCATTTTATCTGTGAAGCTGATAATTGATTTCTCTTTACTGAAACCACGAACCTTGCTGCTATCCATACTAGACTTTGTCTGGATTTAAACTGTCAGCAGAGATGATGGCTATTTCTTAATCCTGCTAACAGTTGTGAGCTGTGCATTGCTTCTCCTTCCCTTTCCTGTATGAGATCTAGCTGATGTTGTATGTTTGGGGTACATCTAATGTTCTCTTAGAACCATGAAGACTGCAATAGTAACATTAGCAGAAGAGGTGTGATTAAGTGATGAGACGCCTCTGCCTCTACATGCTCATTTTCAGAATGGTTTAATTGAATTTCCTGACATGAAGAGAGCTATTTCTGGTCACCTATTCAGTGCCTGTTGCCTTGGAAAAAAGTCTACAAGAGGATACACAGATGTAGAGCCCTATTAGAATGGTAAAAGGGATGAGTAGGCATGTGCAATTTTCCCTCATACAGAGGTATGTACAAAGGGATCACCAAAACAGTTCCAGAGAAATCAGACAGATCTCATGCCCCAGTCAGGACTGCACTGTAGAACCCTTCATGAGACAGTAACTTATATATTTTTCAATCACGCTACAAATTCTCTGTCACGGGCCTCTTGCCATGGTGAGAGATGTTCCAGGGACATCCACAGATCTGGTTCTGCATTTCTAGAACTCCCCCACTTGTCTGTTCCTGCTTACATTTTACTTTTCTATGTGAAAAACGCGTGTTCATCTGTGTTTCTGAAACTAATTCTCACTTTGATGCCAAGTCAAGAGTATAAAGAAGCCAAAATGACATCTCCAAAAACACTGGCCACTAAGCTACTGTGCAGCAAGAGTAAGGCAGATATTTTGAGACACATTCTTGGTACACAGCCATTCAGGCAAGATTCATTTTCTCAACAGCTCTCCTTTTAGGAAAGAAAACAACAACAAAAAAAAAGATCTAGCAGCATTGCCAGAAGGACAACAAATCAGGCTATTTGAATTGGTGGGATGGGAATAATGCACTGCAAGGGGAAGAAGCCTTCCACATGAACTTCCCAACAGCAGCAATGGCTGGTTTATAGTAATATAAGGCATCTTGTTTGCCTGTGAAGCTTAGATCAGTCAGCGTTCTGCAGAGTAAAGCAGCACACCATAAATACAACAGCAAATTTGTTCACTGGTGTTAGCTCCCCTGTGCAACGCTGGCTTGAAAACCACCTTCAGGACAAGGTACCGGGAAACTGAAAATAGCAAAATGAGTGCCCCAGCTCTGGTGAAGTGACATCTGTTCGACAGATCAAAGGACAGCGGAACTAACATTCCAGACCCTTCACTTTAACTACCACTCTCAACACCCACCAGCATGTCTTGTTCTAGCCGTGTGTCAACACACTCCGAGCTTGAATAAGTGGCTTCTCAACTGATGGTCCTGACTTCCTCCTGCATTCAGCTTCTGGAGGGGGGAAGAAAGGAGTCTCAATAACAGCTAAGACAGTTTTGCTTTTTAAATAAGTTCTGGAAAAGCTCTCATTCTTATTTTAAATAGTTATGTTCTCTGTCCATAGCTGAAATTATATATTTTCCTACAAAAAAAAAAATCCATAATAAGCTTTAAATGTTATAAAATGTACATGAAAGTGATCAGATGAGGGAACAAACAGCTTACCCTGGAGTACCATAATAAGAAAAGAAGCATTTCACATTTGGCTCTAGAAACACCTGCTTTAGAAACACGTTTGCATCAGCAGAACAATGAAATAACTTTTCCACCATCCCAGACATCAGCTGGGAGTAGACGCAGAAGGAAGCTAAGTCAATGGGAATTCAAAAGTACCCAATGCCTCAGAGCTGCACCATGGGTGCACTGTGGGGGCTGACCTGAAGCAGTATAAACCTGTCTGTCTTTTGAATTTTTGCATAGGCAGACATACAAACCCACCATGAATAATAGATACCTCTGTCTCGCTTCTAAGACTCAGCTCATGCTTTTCATGTATAAAAAAAAAATAAAAATAAAAATAACTGTTTCAGAGCTGGCTGTCCCAGTGACCTCCACGAGACTTTTAATCAAATCTTGCATATAGCTGGGGCTTCAGAGATTATTTGATTTCTTCTCAGGAAAGAGCGAGACAGCTCTTGTTTCAATTAATATTTCAATCTCACAGAATACTGCATAATCAAAAAATGTAAGAGGCCTCTGCAATTTCAAAAAATTGAACTCAGTAATTAAAATAAAGATTAAAAATATCACTGAATCCCTATGTGGCCATAGCAGTATAAATACACCTCCAGATACCATAGCAACACTTCCTTTTTTATTATTAAATAAGTTAAGTATCTTGTGGGGTCAAAAAATGCCAGTCAGCGCAGACGTATTTTGGGCATCAATCCACAGAGCATTCATTCCTCTGCTGCTCCTCTTCTCTTGAGCTTGTCATACTGAAACACTAGAGGTCAGCCTCCCAAAGAAAACTAACCACTGCTCGTTTTTAAATCCATGAGGAATTATGGGATGTGGACATTCTGGGGATGCAGTGATCAGCAGAGCGCCAGGCTCCAACCACACAGAACCACGCAAGGGCGTCAGGCAGGAGGAATGGTTTGTTCTTAAACCCATCTTCTTTGAGCTGATGGGGATTGAACCAGATAAGACAAATATGAATTTTGCATTATATTCCACAGACACCCACTTGGAGCTGAGAGAGCTGTCAAGCACAGAGACGGAATAAACAAAAGGTTCTCCTGTATTTTTCCCAGGACAGAGAATTCAGGTTCCCCTTTTTGGCCATCTTAGCTTGACAGGAATTTCCAAATCGGTAACGATTCCAAAAAGAACTGTTTATTAAAGGTAACAAATAATACATGCCCATAAAGAGCAAAGTTATATTTCTCACACGAAGAACATAACAATGCTTTTGTTTCTTTGCTTGTTATAGTTAGCGCTGTTGCATTTACCAAGGGTAAATCATGCCTGACCAATCTGATCACCTACTGGGTGAAAATTAACACATCTGAGGACAAGGGGAGAGCAATAGATGTCATTTACTTCAGCTTAAGTTTCTGACACTCTCTCCCAAAACAACCATATATTCAAGTTGGCATATCACATTGGATGCATAGACAACTATGGATTGAAAACTGGTGCGATGGGCAGGCTCAGAGGGCAGAGATTCATGGGTCATACTTCACCTGGAGGTAGCAAGAAGAGTACTCTTGGGGTCTATCTTGGGATCTGTTCTCTTCCATATCTTCATCTATGACCTAGAGGAAGGAAGCCATGGAGGCCACTCCTCAAGCTTACACATGACAGCAAATTGGTGGTGGTGTCAGGGGGAGCAGTTGATACACTCAAGGCAGGGCTGCTGTTCAGAGGGAGAGGCTAGAATGGGCCAACAGGACCCCTGCAAAATTCAGCAAGGACCAATGCCACCATATCCTGCACCTGGGAAGAAGAAACCCCTCACAGGGGCACAGGCTGCTGCTCTGGGGAGAAGAAGGATTAGATCTTGGCAGACAGTGATCTGGTTGTGCACCAGGAAGGACCCCTGGCAGCAACGAAGGCCAAGAGCATCCTGAGCTGAATTACCATCAAGGGTAGTGATTCTCAGTGCTTGTTAGAGCACATCTAGAATATGGCATCCAATTTTGGGGCCTCCAATACAACTCAGGTATCAATAAATTGGAACAAGTTCAGTAGAGAGCCGCAACAATGATTGGTTTCTGGAGCACTTGCCCTGTGAGGAGATGCTGAGAAGGTGTGCTTGTCCAGCTTGGAGAAGAGTTGGTTTTGGAGGAAGGAACAGCAATCTGCCACTATCTCTGACATCACTGCACAGAATGGGCCAACAGGACCCCTGCAAAATTCAGCAAGGACCAATGCCACCATATCCTGCACCTGGGAAGAAGAAACCCCTCACAGGGGCACAGGCTGCTGCTCTGGGGAGAAGAAGGATTAGATCTTGGCAGACAGTGATCTGGTTGTGCACCAGGAAGGACCCCTGGCAGCAACGAAGGCCAAGAGCATCCTGAGCTGAATTACCATCGAGGGTAGTGATTCTCAGTGCTTGTTAGAGCACATCTAGAATATGGCATCCAATTTTGGGGCCTCCAATACAACTCAGGTATCAATAAATTGGAACAAGTTCAGTAGAGAGCCGCAACAATGATTGGTTTCTGGAGCACTTGCCCTGTGAGGAGATGCTGAGAAGGTGTGCTTGTCCAGCTTGGAGAAGAGTTGGTTTTGGAGGAAGGAACAGCAATCTGCCACTATCTCTGACATCACTGCACAGAACACAGAGCCCAAGCCCTCTACAGCGCTGTTGGAGGATGAGGTAAAATAGGCATAAATTGACAGATAAAGGGTTACACGTGGACACGAGGAAAAACTTTTTTACGCTGGGACAGTCAAGCAGTGACAGAGGTTGCACAGCAATGTGCAGGCTTCAAGGCTGGACCTTTTTAGGGTCCAGCTGGATAAAGCCCTGGGTAATCCAGCTTCTCTGCCCAGCTGACATTGCTTTGAGCTGGAGTTTGGACGAAAGATCTCCTGCTGTCCCCTTCCAACCTGAATGGCTTTATGACTTTTCGTTTCAGAATATGCTGTTCAAAAAGTCTCTAAAGAACATTCCCTTCTTTCCTCTTAAAGCTTAGCTGTTAAATTACAGAGTTTTCCCAAATGGTGAGATAATAAATTACTCTACCTTTACTCCTTCTATTTCAGGTTTAAAGGCTTTACACAAAGGCAAAGCCTTATTAGATAGCACTGACCTGTGCTTCTCATCCCAGGGAACAACCACAAGCACTTTAGGGTGGCAGAAGCCACTTCCCCTAAACACACAACAGCAGTTCCAGAGTCCACAGCAACATTAAACGAGACATCAGGACAAGAGGTGACACAAAGTAATGAAGCCGTTAGAAAACGAAGCATCAGCACAGTACTAGGACAACTACCAGAACAGAATTGCCCGGACTGAAAACAGGCCAGAACTCAAGGTGAGAAATCTCTTTTGACAAAAGCCAGTCATTAAGGTCTCAGATAACTAATTGCAGGGGAAGGGCAAGCCGTGCTGAACCCTGGGATCACTGCAGCCTCCTGCCACCTACTAAGCAGGCTCAGTTTTGCTTATTTTGCTCAGTCCAGTGGAATTGCTCCCTCCAGCATATCCTTTGTTTGCTTATTTGCTCACTTTGCTGAACGGCCTTTTCATCTCCAGCCATTTCACCCTCCCTCCTTCTCCTACAATTTGCCTTTTATATTGTTGTTTTTACACTCAATTAGCTCTCCATTCTCCATCCCTTCTCCCTAGGCAGGCATCATTGAGCTCCTTGCTTGGCCATAACCACCCGTAAAACCTCTGTCACCTCCAGCTCTCCCAGAGCTAATGAACAGAAGGGACCATGTGATGATGAAGGCGACATCTCACCTGACCTGTGAGCTGGTGAGACAAGCAGCAGATTTTCTGACAGCAACATGCTAGAACATGTATATCCTCTAGCTGCCAGATAAGCATCAGAACAGCTAAATGTTAGTGACTGCTTCCTGGTGTAATGTCCAAATTTTTAGTTACACAACTCAATGAAAATAAAGGTAGAAGAGAGAGAGAGAAGATACCAGGCTGAAAGGAAATATTTCCATATGCAACATACCTCTAAATTAGGATGCGAGAGAGAAAGGATGAAGAATAAATGAACAATATTTTATCCCCAAATGGAAAGGAAGAACATTGCAACTCCTATCTAAAAGTAATGAAACGCACCGTTGCGTTGCTATCCTCAAGATCTCAATGGAAACCAAAAATCAGCACAAATCCACTGCAGACACAGTTGCCTACATCAGCTAAAATACCAGATGTTTTACTATAAGGAAACTGTATTTTTAGAAAGGCAGAAAATATTTGTTGGGGTTTCCTCCCTCCTCCCGCCCCCCCGGCTTTTTTTAGTGCTGCATTCCCTCATGTTACAAAAGCTTATTACTTAACTATGCATTTGGGATCAGAGGCATAAAAGCACAGCTTCAGTGAGGCAGCAGCAGCTCCTGAAATCCTCTGCAAAGCTGGGTTTTACTGATCCTGCCTGACACAAGGGACAAACAGCATAAACATATCTCAGGCTTGGCAAGAAATTGCCTCGATAATCAGGTCTAGCACATACAGTGGGACCATCTGAGAAGGAAGACTAAGAAACAGCTGTGAAAGTAGATGGAAAAGGAGATAAAGACAGACAGGAAAGCACTACAAAGGACACTTCCTCCTTCCCTGCATAATTTAAACCATGTATTTATGAAACATAGTGAAGGTCTAATTACGTTAGCTAGTAATGAACACTTAATCGTAATTAGCCACAGTTTCAAGCTGGAGGGAACAATTATTTTCATTACTGCTAATTAATGTACAGGATGCCGTGTAAAATTTCTTTTCCTCCCTAATTCTAACAAAGTGACCTCACCCACTTCATTGCTTTTCTCTTTTAACGTGGCAGGTTTCAGCTCTGCCTTCTCTGCTGCTCATCACAACTCCATTTGTTCTTCCATTTTCATTAATCCTTTCAAATTTTCATACTGTGTAGCTTCTCTCCATAACACAAATACAGCAAGGCGTTAAAGTATTTAGGCATTTTCTTAGCATAGATGTGATTTCACATGTAGATGTGAAATCCTTAGAACTGGATTTCAAAGATTTTCATTTCAGCAGATACATTCCTGAAAATTATTCAATAAATTTCAATAAAAAATAGCATTTTTTGGCTGAAACATTTTGATTTTCAAAGTTATGCTGGGAAAAAAAAAAATCAGTCTTTTTTTATAAGAAAAAGTTAAATGATCAGATGAAGTTATTCATATGGACATAAAGCAGTTGAACATGGAGGGGCTTTTTTCCTAGAATTGGTTGTTGTATGGCACCCAGAACTACCATCACGAAGATAATTTCCTGCATTTTTCCACTATTTTTAGTTTCTTATCTTCAAATCAGTGGTGATCTGCCATCCTCACTGAATAAATTATCAGCTCTTTTGCTGTCTTCTACTGACAATCAAGAACTGGGACTATGGAGTCAGGTTCAGCTTCCCATCTTTGATATCGTCTTGGTAACACTTCAAAAGAGTCTGCTATATGATCATCCAGCAATTACCTCCTTAATTCCTCTTTGTCTTTGGGGTTGAGTAGGACTGTTTCTAATTCTTGGGAAAGCTGTAATGAATTTGGCTACCACATAATTCCCAACAGCTGTATTATTATAGCAGAAAATTATAGCCTTTTACCAAATCTAGCACATTCTGAACGCTCAGAATGCAGGCAGCACTACTCAGCACATTTCAGCTTCGTAATCCTTTCAAAAAAACAAAATTTGCATTTAAAATTGGCCTTTCCTGATTTGTGGCATAATGATAGGCCAATGGGGGAAAAGCTTGCATTCCTCTTGTCTTTCATCTAGATTGTATAAACAGAAAGATTACATTGTCCAGAGAGTATTTGAGAGAAATATTAATATCCACTGAAACAGTCATGACTTGCACAAAGGCTTGTCCCATTTCAAAGGAAAAGGAGTCCAGGATTTTTAAGCATATGTGCCATGATCTTACATGTTGCTTTGCTATTTAGTTAAGTTAATAAAACAAAACAAAAAAAAAACAAAACTGGGAAGGGTATAAACCCTTATTTCTCAAGGCATACACCAGATTCTACTAACTAGAGGTTAGGATAATGATAGATGACACCAAGTTGGGTGGGAGCATCGACCTGCTGGAGGGTAGAAAGGCTTTGCAAAGGGATCTGGACAGGCTGGATTGATGGGCTGCAGTTCAATAAGGCCAAGTGCCGGGTCCTGCACTTGGGTCACACCAACCCCATGAATGCTACAGGCTTGGGGAAGAGCAGCTGGAGCTGCCCAGAAGAAAAGGACCTGGGGATGTTGGTCAACTGTCAGCTGAACATGAGCCAGCAGTGTGCCCAGGTGGCCAAGAAGGCCACCAGCATCCTGGCCTGTATCAGGAACAGCGTGGTGAGTAGGACTTGGGAGGTGACCATCTCCCTGTATGCAGTACTGGTGAGACCCCACCTTGAGTACTGTGTCCAGTTTTGGACCCCTTACTACAAAAAAGACATTGAGGTGCCGGAGCCGGTCCAGAGAAGGCCAACAAAGCTGGTGAGGGGTCTGGAGAACAAACCTTATGAGGAGAGGCTGAGGGAGCTGGGATTGTTTAGCCTGGAGAAAAGGAGGCTGAGGGGAGACCTTCTCACTCTCTACAACCACCTGAAAGGAGGGTGGTTGCTTTTTTATTTAATCAGAGTTAGGTGGTTGGACTAGATGATCTTAAAGCTCTCTTCCCACCTAGACAATTCTGTGATTCTATGAGATCAAAGGGGAGGGCATTACCTTTCTTTACATGTTCTTCAGAAGCAGCTGGTGCTGCCTATTACTGTTGGGTCTGGATACCAGAGCAAACGGACTGCATGGTTAATCCAGTGCAATGATTCCCATATCTTCTGCTAGTCATTGGCATGTAGGAGAAAAAAGAAATATTGATCTCTATCCTTGTACTCTGTCACTAAATCCAAGCATATTATGGCCTTTAAGAACCCTTGTCCAAAAAAGAAAGAAGAAATCTTACCAAAGTGAGCCCACAAAAACAATTATGATTGCTCTATAATTACTAAACAACAGGAACAACCATCCCTGACATAATCATATGACAGCCTCTGCTACTCCATAAACTATAGATAAGTGCCAGACCTGTTCTGCGTAGGAGAAAAAAGAAATATTGATCTCTATCCTTGTACTCTGTCACTAAATCCAAGCATATTATGGCCTTTAAGAACCCTTGTCCAAAAAAGAAAGAAGAAATCTTACCAAAGTGAGCCCACAAAAACAATTATGATTGCTCTATAATTACTAAACAATTGGAGTGCATGGTTCCCATATCTTCTGCTAGTCATTGGCATGTAGGAGAAAAAAGAAATATTGATCTCTATCCTTGTACACTGTCACTAAATCCAAGCATATTATGGCCTTTAAGAACCCTTGTCCAAAAAAGAAAGAAGAAATCATACCAAAGTGAGCCCACAAAAACAATTATGATTGCTCTATAATTACTAAACAGGAACAACCATCCCTGACATAATCATATGACAGCCTCTGCTACTCCATAAACTATAGATAAGTGCCAGACCTGTTCTTCTGCCTGCAGCAAGACGTTATGCAAATCAGTAAGGCTGGCACTGTTAAATAAGTTGGTGCTCATTGCAACCCAGGACAATGCAACACTGAATATTTGAGTTGTATGGATCACTTGGGTTACTACTGGGAGAGACCAGGGTCAAAGAAAATATTCCTCAGAGATGGTTCAGTTCAGGTACAACTCACAGACCTACCTAAGGAGCATGTTTGTTTCCATAGAGCAGGACCCACCACTTCACAGACATCTGTATTTCAGGACAGTCAAAAAGTCTTGTGTGAAAACTAATTTTATGTTTTTCCCCATAGATTAAACGTTACACCTTACACGATAAACCCACAATAACCTGCTGTAATGTAGGTTAAATGTAAAATGCAATTTTAATATTTTGTGTTTCCTTTCCTACTGCATCTCTTACCTTGACTTATGTTTGTTTGGAGTGGTTTTTCAAACCAGTTTCCCCACACTGCTGACAGTGATGAATAAAGCAGCTCCAAAGACTCTGAAAAGAGGTATTTGAAATCCTCCATGGCAATATGCAGGTACATTAAAATAGCTCACAGCACTCTGACTATTACCAGGAGATATGTTTTAATATGACAGATGCATAGCAGCTCATCTTATTCTAAATCAGGGAAGGGAGAGAAGGAACACCAAGTTTCGTGAGCAATTCACCAGATCCAACTTATGTAATCCACAAGTTAATGAGAAAAGAAATATACGGATTCCCCTGGTGAAGTCTCAAGCAGCTAATATGTCCACTCTTTCTATAGCTCTTTAATTAAAAAGAAAGAAAACAAAACCACTAGTCACTTAAGATGCCCTTAAATTTCCCCGCAGCTTCTGAATAATTTTGTGATTTTGTCCTTGACGGGACATAAAGGAATAACACATACCATGAAGGCCAAAGGAAAGAGGCCTTTTCTGAATTTTTTTTCCACAGATAATTCAGGAACCAGAATCTGTCAATTAAGGTTAGAAAAATCAAGTGACACAAAAAGAAACTGGAACCATAAAACCGCGCTTCTACAATTCCTAAAGTGCAGTACAGTGCATTGGTCCTTGCCCTGAAGCAGTTATACCAACGTACACAAAGAACCACAAGCAGAAAACAACTTTACACTTCGGCTATCTGCTTTACTGTATTGAAATAGAATACATAAAAACCTTGTATTTACCACTGTATATTCATTGTGGAGACTACATGCTGTCTGGTAGAATGGAGAGAGAAGCCCTGATGCACAGCCTGGAAAACAACATTATCTGTCCTCTGTGAAACCCTATCACAACAGCAACTTCAGCTGCTGGAAGTCTGGAATGAAATAAATTTTGCAGCCCTGGACAGCTGAGCAACTCCTCAGGAACTTCTGTGCCCAACACAAGCCTGGTCATTTGCAGATGAGCACTTGGGGAACCTTGCTGTGGCAATTTAGGACACTGCTATCCGCTCTTCCCCTCAGTGGGAAGGACACATTGGACAGGCCACTGTGCCCAAGTGGCCACCATGCGAGTCAGAGCATCTCAGTCTACACCAAAGAAAAAAAAAGAAAAAAGATATTTGAACTAAGGCAACAGATTTTGAACCATAGCTGCAGCTGCAAACCTGTGTTTTTCACTATTTCAGGAATTTTCAGTAGCAGTCTGCTGCTCTGTGCTGGGGGCAGCAGCTCTGACACCAGGCAATCCTCAGAGGAGCAGGAGAAACTTGCACTGCTATTGCCAGATGCACAGCATCCGTAAAAGCCTTAGAGAAGCCACGGGCAGAACTTGCATCTTCTGTGGCTCCCCCGACACGCTGTCCTCCAAATTCATTAAACGCTGCTGTGACTCAATTAGCAATCTAACCCATAAAATGCAAGAGATCTTTCTACCCACAGCGTGTCTGTGAGGGGCAATAATTCTACTCTTTCTGACAAAGGGGGGAAAAAATATGATTTTGATCTACTTTTTCGCCTTTATGAGAATAAAGGAAAAAGCAGCAACTTCAGATCAGGATCACAGGGTACACCAGATCACACAGCTCCTGAGGAAGCCAGAATGACAGCCGAGACAGCAAAGAGAATTCCCCAGCCTGTGTCACTCAGATCTCTTACATTGTTTTCACAGGTTTTCATGTTTATTTTCATACATTCTAGAAATACAGACCTCTGCAGTTGACACAAATCATAATTATGGAAAAACTCCTATTTTTGGAGGGACAACAGTGCAGCCCAAACCATTCACAGGGTTCAAGCACTTAAAAGGAAACTGTACTCCTCAGGCATGTTAAGTAGCAGAGCTAGGTAAAAAAAGACAAAACAACAAAGTAGTGACAAGTTTAAAAGATTCTGGCAAGTTGAAGTACTAGCAAGCAAAGGACAGGTGTGGGAAACTCTTCTGACTATTATTCTCAAAAATCTTATTACAGGCCAAAAGGAACCTTACTATACAGAGAGCTAAGATTTTCTTGTTAGTTTAATATTTTGCCAAACTAAAAATTTTGCCAAACTTTAAAATTCACTAGTTATTATTAGTTATTAGCACAACTGCAAGAATAGTAACGCTCACAGTCCACAATAATACAGAAAAGCATCATACAGTTAAAACTGTTACGTACGCAAAAAATCCTCACAGCAGTATCTATTATCTGCACCTTTTCTGTGGCATTACATTCATCCTTCCAGTGTCCATCTGTTTGATGGCTTCGGTTTTCCTCAAGCAGAGTGAGGGCACAGCTGATGACAAGCCATCAGCAGGCCGAGGTCTTCACCAGTAGGAGTTCAGTGTTCACGGTGCCAGTCTCTTCTTCCTCCTCAGTCCTTAAATCCACTGAGGGTCACACTCATGTTGTCTTGTCAGATTTGGCTTTTATAATCTTTCTTGCCTTTGGTTCCCAATTATTTCTTGGGTTTGTTTTGTTGTTGTTTTGTTAGCTTTACATGGGCTTTACGCAAGGGCAAGGCAGCTCTCCTGCAGTGACCACTAACTGACTGGGACCTCCAACATCACCTTGCCTTTTCACCCTGCTACACAATCTTCTACTTTTACAGATGGTTGCTTGCTATTGCTATAAGATGAAGTTAAACTGAAGTCAAACTATGCCATAGTCCAGCACCTGGACTGCTGGACAATCACAGCTAAAATCAGCCTGCCTGTGGCAAGCCTAAAGAGCCCCTTGCTGCATCCTGTCAATACAAAGCCTGCAGCCCTGGACCAGGAAAGACAAAAATCCTCTTTGCTGGGCTGTGACTGTTCTGATCAAGTCTGAGGGATCTAGAGAACAAGTCATAGGAGGAGGGGCTGAGGGAACTGGGCATGGTTAATTTGGAGAAGAGGAGGTTGACGGGAGACCTCATTGCCCTCTACAACTCCCTGAAAGGAGGGTGTAGGGTGGTGGGGGTTGGCCTCTTCTCCCAAGGGAACAATGACAGGAGCAGAGGAAATGGTCTGAAGTTGGAGCAGGGGAGGGTTGGATGAGATATTAGGAAGAATGACTTTCCTGAGAGGGTGGTCAGGCACTGGAACAGCCTGCCCAGGGAGGTGGTGGAGTCACCATCCCTGGAGGGATTTAAGGAACGTGTAGACATGGCTCTTCAGGACATGCTCTAGTGCCAGAGATTGTGGGAGTCTTTTGTATGTGTGGTTGGACTCGATGATCTCAGAGGTCCTTTCCAACCATGAAGATTCTGTGATTCTGTGATCCATTGGATTGAAAGCTTTAAAAATTGGGAAACAGGAGGTTCTTTTACAAGAAGTGCCAATAAAAGAAAGAAAAAAAATATAAGAGTCCAGGCTTTAACTAACTTTGGGATAAGTGGGCCTCTCTGCTTTGTGCTAGCAGCTGATGTTCTCGGTTGGTTTTTAAGATAATCCCACTCAAAGAGAAGCTCTCAAATATCTTACTGCAGGTTGAACTTCACTTTTAGCATCTACTCAGGGCAGCTGTAGACAAGTGACACACAACAGGGTGAAGGTTTGGATTAAGGCCACTTTTGCAATCTCAAATTCCACTCACATCCTGAAGGGAGGAAGAGCCTTCCCCTACTTTGTTGCTTCATGCTGGTGGGAGAAGCCACCAGCAATCCCTAGGAGAAAGCACTTCTGCTTACTGCAAGGTATAAGGGACTTCCCCCAGACCTGGAACAAGTTGCTCCTATCTGAAGGAATTAGTGACAGCTGGAAAGCAGACCAGGAGACCTGGCTCCAGCAGCCAGAAGATATAGACTCTTCTGTGTATTGGGGCTTGAGAGACTACACCCCCATATCCTAGGCTTGAAAAGTTTTGGAAGTGATCAGAACTCCCTTCTCACCCCCAGTAAGTGTGAGGCTGGGATTTAGGCACTGTGAAATTTGAACACTGTATTTTCAGAGGACTTGGTTTGTTGTTGAACAAATGCCCCATTTTGGCAATCCTCATACCGTGTCTCTATGTCCCCTCCTCTTTTAATTAGGTTGTAAAAGCTTGTTGAAAGCTCAGCTCTAAGTGAATCACACATTCCAGGGGAAATTGGGTTTGAAAGATTCCCAGTTGCCAGTAGGAAGGCTGGAAATTTGAGCAGCAGTGATGGGAACGACTGTGACCTAGGTAATCCTGAGCCTCACTCAGATTTTTAGGCCTTCTTATTCCCCACCTGATTTTGCAGATAATTATAGTTGTTATAGTCAAACATTTTTAAATTTTTTTTTACACTGCTAACCCATAAAACACTATAAAAGTGAAATAAAAGACTGAATTTTTTAGAAGTGTTCAACACAAAGAACTAAGCACGTGGTTAATTTAACAATGTCCTTCTAAATTCCCCTGTTAATACGTGACTGAAATCTAACCAAAAAAAATTTAGGCTTTATTAAGGAAATGTCCCTTGCCCTTCACCACAGGATTAGTCTAGCTCGTCTGTCTCCTCAGGATCTTACGGCTGTCTCGGATACAGAGACCTTTTAACTTGCCAGGCAGCGTAAGATCTAAACCTCTCTCCTAGCAAATGGCCTAAATAATTCTATTCTGTAAGTTATGAAAGCCTAACAGCCTCTCCTGATCTCATCTGCTCACAACTTTAAAGTGCTTGAAACCTTAATAAATAAGCCTTGGCCGATTCCTACACACACGCTACGTTAAACACAAGTGCCTCAGTGCTCAGGTCTGCCGTGAGCTGCCGCGGTCTGAGAGGAGAAGGGATGTGTGTTCCCTTCACTTTCCTGCTCTTCCTGCAGCAGTGAAGGTGCCAGAGCAACATCCCTCGCTGCTCATCAGTGCCCTGACTGCAAGACCTTAAAACAAGGACAACCTGCATCACTTCCAACCAAAAAAAAAAAATAGGGACCTTCCTCAGTCACCTCAGGTCAGTGTCACCTCCCTGAAAGGTCCAGCGTCTCAACAAGATTTCTTTTAGTTAAGATCTGTGTTATGTACTTCACTCTTAAAGTTTTTTGGTTTAGTGCTTCTTTTAATGATCTTTACTGGATGATGGGCATTAGGATCCTATAGCACATCCAAAAGTAAAGACAGAAGACATTGAGGTCAAGGTTTATGTCAATAGAAACCGTCTTCTTATTTTTGAAACAACTGTTGTTCTTCTTGATGAGGTCTTCTGGCAGTACCACTTCTCTGAGGATTTACACAGAAAAGCAAAATAACACAGATCTTGTTGCTCGGGGATAACATACCTCCCATTGAGTTCCAAAAACTCAAGGATCAAGCCTGCATTATCTCCTACATCCTCAGGGAAGTTACAACCTGAGATTCTTCTGGAAGCATCAGTCTTCACAGCCAGAATGAACTGAAACCTCCTACAGCAGGGGAGTTGCTGGCAAGCACTGTCCAATGCAGCATGTACTAAACAGAGCCATTCCCCAGGCTCACCTCCTTCAAATGCATCATCTGCTCCCCATCAAGACAGAACGCATCTCGTACAACGACAGTTTGTTGGCCTTTCACATCCTACAAGGTCAGAAAAACATTCTCCAGCTCCCAGGGCAAAAATCATATGACTCAATTAAGGAAAAAATCCAAATTAATCCCAGAACAAAGCCAACATATCCATTTCCACTCATCTATTGATAAATCATAGTAATAATAAAAAGGCACAGCATGCAGCTGTTTTATTTAAGCCATTATGAGAACTGAAAGTTATAGTGATTCTTTTGTTTCCAAAGATTAGTGATTGACCCAACTGCCATAGTGCCAGCATCAGCAGCCTGAACATTTCACCTGTATTGGAATGGTGACTTTCAGAGGCCAAAAAGCTAAATTTACTGCTAAATCAACAGAGCCCCACTAAATTACAACAGCAAAGAATGCAGCACCGGAACTCAATGAATTGGATTTGGCTCGAGTCACAGAGCTGACAGCCTCTGTCTCTCAAAGCAGCTTTCAGCAGATCAGCAAACAGGCCATGACAGAGCCCAGCAGCATCCCAGCTCTCCTGCGCCAGAAGGGAAGGAGCACTGAGAGGAAAATAAGGATGTGAAAACCTGTCGGAGCCAACCTTTCCAGAGGACCACAAGAAATAAAGCTCAGCCTCAAGTGCTTGGCATCAGGGATGTCTTTTTACTCAATAAATCGGAAATAGGTACCTGCTCCTGATCAGCATCTCCACTCTGCTGGCGTGACCATCACCTGGTTATCTCCTCCCTGTCTCAGAAGTAGATAAAGCCATGCTGCTTCTTACAAAGCACTTCAAATTCCTACAGGATAAAGTATAAAATCTTATTTATTATTACTATATAACTGTCAAGGAGCTGCTCCCTAAGGTGGTGGTTGGTGAGTCAAGAGCTAGCAGTGGTCACAACACAGGCTGGGCAGTAAGCCCACCAACAGGGTTCAGCACCACAGCACCAGAGCTGGGCAAGCAGTGTGAGGTGATGACAGCAACATCAGCAGTCTAGTCACCATCAGGCAGATGTAAGGGACCAAATCAAGTCCAAAGTCAGTTCAGGAAACCCAAAAAACAATCCAGGAACAGACCTAGGAACAGCTACATCTACAACGTAGTAAGTCCAAGCTTAAATGAAGCCCCTAGGCCCCTGGGCAGAGGGGCCAGGGGTCCCAGATGAGGCTGGGCAGAACCATTAAGGCCTGTTGATGACAAGATGTGAGGGCCAACAGCAATTCCAGGAACACCTTCTCAGCTAAACAAAGCCTTTCCCACAAGAGCTCTGGGCTTCTTTCACATGACTGAGCTGCAATAAATTGCTGATTGATAAAGGAAGCCCTGAGAAAATTTTTCTATTCAAAATTTGATCTTTGCAGGCGCTATCACCTAAGAGAGGACTGAACTAGAGTTAATTATTCAGTGCAAATTACAGTCAAAACAATTCTGTACTGATACAATGCACCTTTCAGTGCAAATTACAGCCAAAACAATTCTGTACTGATACAATGCACCTGAACCCCTCGGCCATCTCAGTCCTGCTGAGATGGGCTGCCCAAGACTGTTACTCCAGGCTCTTCAGGATGGACCTGCACAGCCTAGAGACAGAAGCACTGGGTCAGCACCAGTGTGGAGCAGCACAGCCCCCAGGAGAGCAGAAGGAGCCGTGTTGGGCCCTCCAGCCTGTGGGTAAATTTCACATAAATATTGCAGAGTGTCCCAAGGCTGTATGGTTTCCTTCACCTCCACATCAACAATCAATGCAACAGACACATTTTTGCCTCTCCCAAGATTTCTTTGGGGCAAATAGCATCCTAGAGTGGGTGGTAAGAATGTGATGGCACTAACCTTAGCTCAAGCTGGGGCCATTTCTGCTCAGCTCTTCCACTGTCCATCACATGCAAAGGACAAACGAGGTGCCCACCTGCTACCAGTGACTGCAGTGACTTCACTAGGTACCACCACCAAGGGGTTGGAGACCATTGCCTCCTACACCTTTGCTGGGGTGAATTTATGTGAGTTTGCCTCCTTTGCATTAGGCAAAATGCCGAGTTATCAGCCCAAACCCTTTGGATTGTTTGAAATAACACAGAGGACTCTGCCAGTAGTGGGTTAGGGAGGATTTGCACAACATTCTCTGTTGGCAGGGCTCTGGAGACAGTAACCTCTGATGGAAGGAGGGTTATAAAGAGCAGGGAAGCAAAAGCTAAACCTTTAAGCAAGTTTCAGAAGAGGCCCTTTGCTTCTAAGCTCTGAAAGAAGAGATGAATTTCACTGCTGATTGAAGACTAGTGATCTCTGAGCAAAATAAAAAACTGATTAGAAATCAAGAGTCGGGCACTGGCTTGAAGTTAATGAAGTTAATTTATCATAGATTCTGCTTCAAGTGAAAATAACAGACTGTGTCTCATGAAAGTCTGGAATAATAGTTGCTCTGGCCCTGGTCGGTGCTTCTAGAGAGAACAGCAAAATTAGTGGTCAAGGAAATGAAACGTGTACATAGTGATTTATATACAGCCTTGGGTAATATCAGTGAAATTGGCTCCAGATATTATTTCTGCTCCTTAGGTAAATTATTTGAAACAAATGCCAGTCAAAACCTAATTCTTATATTAGCTGAAATTGGCCTGAGTGAGAATGCATTTCCAGGGGTGTAAGTCTGGGGGGAAAAAATAAAAAAGGAACTGCAAAGAGAGATTAATGCATCATGATGCTCAAGTTAAGTGAAAAGGTCTAAACAGCAAAAGTTTTCATTGTTAAGAATTTATAAGGGAATGAACTAGATGGCTTACCGAATAGGATAAAGCCCCAGAGCCTTCTGGGTGTGGAATTCTGCTCTGTCAAAGCCAACGCAATGCTCACTGCTCCATTCCTCTCAAAACACACATTCTGAATGCTCACCTATCATAATACACTACAGAAAAAAGCCAGAAGTGCACTAGAGATGGAAATTCAAAATAGAGTCAAGAAAATATTTAAGACTCAAATGTTTCTTTGGATGTGAAAGTAACACTTGCAGCATGGGCTAAACACTATACACTAGCTTGTCTACATAATAAAGCAATGCCTTCAACATGAAAGTAACCAACAAATTATATTGTTTACTTTGCCAATCTAACAGCACAATAAGGGCACTGATGGTAAGAGATCATACCGAGCCCACAGAGACACGTTTTCTAATATCCAGTGCTCAGAGACACTAAGAACCAAAGGAAGAACACAAAGGATTTTGACATTTGGAAGCTTGGCTTTGAGTTAGTGTAAAACAACTATGGAAGTACAATTCTGCCTCACTAAAAGCCAGGAAAAGCCCACTACAGGAAGAAGAAATACCTAAGAGACAGAGAGCGTATAACTGAAATTCATCGTGGTCAAGTTTAAGGGTAGCAGAAGTGGATGTCATTTAATAGGAATGTAAAAGCAATAAACAAATGTCTTCTAAAAATACAGCCACTCCCACAGGTAGGATTGACAGCTCTAAAATAAAAATAAGAAAAAGAAGCATAAAGAGAAACATTGAATCTCAAATACAAGGACTGTTCCAATTAACTGTTGAGATATCTCAAGAACTACAGTCACATCAGACAAAAGATGGCAAAAATAGCCTGTCCCTGAAAGAAACAGTATAATACAGAAGAGGAACAACAACAAAAAAAAATTAAAATACTGCATTTATAGAGGTGGTATAAGCCTAAGGATCACTAAGCCAAACCAGACAAGTGACTTGCAAGTGCCATAAAGAGGTGGCTCTACTCTTCACTTGCAGGTGGAAGCAGTTGTGAACAGAATGTGATTAATCAGTGCAGGACAGTGGAGAGAGACTTGAGCAGGAAGTGTCAGCTGAGGCAACTCCTTTCCATTATTTTCCCATCCCAACATTTCTTTTGTCTCTATCCTCATCCAGCCACTCTTCCAAATAATCATCCCAAACAAGTTTTCTTTCCAAGACGTTTAAGTACTAAAACCATAACCATTTACTCCACTTGCAGTAGTGTGTCTTCAGCTGTGTGTGTATAGCTGAATGCTCCACATCCAGTTGCTGTATTAAGGTTGAATTATTATATTTCATGTGATAAGCAACAACAGAATATCCTGACCCTCACATCTCAATAGTGATGCACTATTAAAGACAGGAGTGTCCTCCTAACTCCTTGAATGTGTCTTGAAAATTATACTCTGTATGAACCAGAAAAGCATACTTAGAGGTTTTGACATTCATAAAGATGCTGACACAAGGGTTTAGACCTTGTCTCAGCTAGCCACGAAAACCTCCTGGTTTCTCCTTTTGTGCCTCACTCAAAGCAAAGTGCTCAGCATCTTCCCTCATCATTGTGCAAAAGACCAAGGCAAAAGCTTTTATGTCAAGATGCAAGAATGCTGCTGTCAGCAGGGGGTCTGTAGTCGAGAGCTAGTCCTTGTCCTGAAGAGCTTATCCTGCACAGTCATCATTGCTCTGGTCTGTAGAGGTCTGCAGGAAGAATTAGCTTTTCATCTATCAAGCACCAACTTAGAGCGAATGGAACAGATTAAAAGACAAACAACATGTGTCTAAATGCGCTGACGTGACAGGTGACCAGAGAAATGCAGGTTCCCAGTGCTGTGTGAGAGGTGGGCAAGAATTACATTGTCATCACACCTCCCGATTTCAACAGGCATTGGCACCTCCACGTTTATTTTTAACTGCTTTAGCTAATAGTAGTGGCGATGAGAAAGCCAGTGGAGCCAGGCAACCCTCGCCCAGGGTCAGCAGTGAGGTTTGTACTAATATTCAATACATTTTCATGCCCGTTATTGCAACTTCTATTGGGGAAGGTAAAGCAGGGGTTTTTTAAAAAACAAGACCACAAAAACACCAGACTAAGAGAAACAATTTCTACCAGAGCTTCACAAACCTATTAGAATTCTATGATTCTAATTGAGCAGATATGCACAAACACACCTCACCATGCTTTAAAAAGAGAGATGTATCACATATAAAAGTACGCATAACCATTTAGATATCAGTAATTAATGAGTGCCTCCCAAAACAAACACACTGTAATATTCCAAACAGACTTGCATAAAGCAGACAGGATGGCCAGCTCGCTAGGAGCAGGCTGACAGCATGCTCAGTATTCCCAGCTGGTTTTGGAGCCATCAGGCTTTCAAATAAAGCCTTCTTAGACAGAAGCAAATTTTATTTGAATGGCAGCAATCTTCATGCAGAGGGTCTGACAAGTGGTGCAGCTCTGCAGACCAGTATCACTGATGGACAAGAGTGTATGGTAAACGTTGTGAGCTCCAGTCACACTGGGAAAGGGAAACTGCAACTCAGGAGCTCTGGCTTTGATGAGCCAAAACAGCCTTTTGTAACAAGAATCAGCACGCATGCCTGGGACCCACTCACGCATCCTTTCTTCCACCCCGTGTCCATCAACATGGGCAGAACACCACCAGTGGAGAAAAAAACCCAAATAAATATCAGATTTCACTGACTCAGATGATTAATTAAAACAAATTTCCTGTGTGGGAAGAAGCGCAAACAAAAATAAGGGGCTGAAAAGGAAGACAGACCTTATTTCTGTCTAAGACAGACCACATCCTTGCTCTGTCACACTCTTTGTTGTTCCTGTCATGACTTTACCCATCAGAGAGCAGGTGGCTGAAAGATGCAGTGAGCAGCTTGGGGAAAAAGAGCCCAGAATATACAATGGCAGAGGTAAAGCAAGCAGGTGACAAGGAGCTCCCCATGCTTTGGGTAAGAGTCCGTTCACAGGAGAGGGCTCTGACATGAAAAAGACCCCGAAAAAGGGGAGAGGATGGTACTTCCACAGTTTATAGTAAAGTATAAAAAGCAGAAGCGTGCTATTTTTTTTCCCCAGAGTTTAAAGGTGAGTTGTAAAATAAGAGGTCATGGGTTTGTTGGTCTTTTTCGGTTTCGTTTGTTTTGGTTTTTTTTTTAAAACAGACAGAAAGCAAACTTTTCCTCACTCTACAAAGATATTAAGGCTGCAGTTCAAAGTCAATACTGAAGTTGTTCGCATCTGCTCAGCCCCCTGCATCCAGCATTCTGGTTAAAGGTCCCTGCTGACAGTTACACAGCTCTAGACCAGTGCTGCTCCTGCTGTAATAGTGTCTGTCACCAGCAATCAATTTTTTTACTCATCATCCTCCCGCTGCCTATCCCTGCATCTTTCCTTTGGAGGATGGTCATTTTAAGAGTTTCACATTATCTAGCCTGCCTCTCCCACAACTACATCATTGCCTTTAGAAGCATCCCTTTCAATACCCCAAAGCCTTACCTTTCTGTCACATATCGGCATTTTCTAAAAGTCCCAAAACACTTTCCCCCTCCATATCTCATGCTAAAATAGCTGCTGTCTATAAATACAGACAATATATGAAAGAAACCACTGCCACAAGTTTATTCATATTTTGCTGTGGTACAAATAATCACTCTGGCACCACTCACAGCACTAGGGATCTAATTTTCAAGTCAGAAAGGCTTCAATTTAGCAGCGTAAGACTCCAGAATACGCAGCCATTCTGCAGAATTGCAGCTTCGAATGTCTTCCTGCAGATACGGCAGAATCACTAATATTCAATGTCATTTGCTGAAAGTGTAAGGCAACTGAAGCATGGCCCATCTGTAATTATAAAGATTGTCCTGTCAGTGAGAAGAAAAACATTTGATTCATACATCACTGTGCTCTTACAAAAATTATTCCCCATTCATCCATGAATGAAATGGGAATTTTGCCTCAGCCGATGGTCCCCAATTCATAAGCCAGAAAGTACCTCCTATCTCTCTGTCATTTAAAAGCACATCCACTTGTAAAAATACACTCTTAGCTGTACAGTGTTTCAGTTAAACCCCCAATATTAACGTGTGTCTCTATCATAAGGGAATAACTACCCAATAACTGCTTCTGTTCTCTAGCTAGAGCAAAGATTTCAGCTCAGTCATCATATGGAAAATTGTGGACAGCAGAACACCATGGGCCCTATTCCAAGTAAATAAAATTGTCTGGATTACAGTTAGTGAATTCCCTTCTACAGCATGGAAGGTTATCTCCTAGAAAACTTTCATAACCATATGGGTTATCAGCATTACCAAGCAGACAAGTTTCGTGTGCTACAGCACCAAACACCACAGCCTGGAAGTGCTCATTTATCAAGGCATTAGAAAAATATTTTCGTTGTCTCCATATCCACATCCCTACAACTGCCAATTTAAAATACTTACCTGTGTGAGGATTTGGGGGTTTTTTTGACCCTTTTTCAAATGTGAATATTTTAGGCAAAGCTTGTTTGGTACATCTCTAGGAAACTGACTATTCAGGTTAAGAGTCCTTTATGTGGAACGGGGTTATCAGCATGAGGCAGCAAAATAGCTGCACTCCACAGGAATGAGAGCTAAAAAAGCTTAAGATCAAAGTTTGGACTATTCAGGGCAGCCAATTCTCAGCTTGTAACTCTAGATATAATTCGTTACCGAAAAAGCTGAAGTGAGTGAAATCATTTCCTCTCTGAAAATACCTTATGCCAGTGTCCAGGGTTTTGAGCCATCTGGAAGGATGCAGCACAGATAACACCCAAGTGTTCAGAAAATCCTTCCTCCATTGGAGCACATTGCCACCATCAGCATGCAAGGAAAAGCGTTTCTGAGAAAATAGAGAAGAATGGAAAGCTGAAACCAGAAAATAAGGATAGACCCCCAACTGAAAAGAAGCAGATACTAAATAACTTGCATTTCATAAGCACTGGAGAAAATAGTAACCCATAGAAAGGAACCAGGACATGATTTTAAATTTTCCCCACAGTTCCTGAAATGGGCAGAGAGTCCTACTCTGACATTTCAGGGTTTGATGGTATGAACACTGTCTGCCTCTCCACCTCACAACACACACGTGTTTGCTTTCTGAGTTTTGGACCTTCTTCAAGCCATTCCCAGAGCGTGATTGAACCAACAGGTCTAATCAAGATCTAGAAGTGCACCCCTACACCACTGCCCTTCAGAATTTTCCTTACTGCTCAGGAGATGTTATTTTCTGTCCCCACTCAAACTAACACTACATCTAGTGCTTCCAAAGGAAACTTCCTCTTCTGCTCCCAACATACCTCTGGAAAAGATTAAAGCCTGAACAGCTGCTTAGCAGATCTGAATATAGCAAGAGAATGAATTGCTTGAAAACAACTTGTTATTTTAATCCTAGAAGACGAGCAAGGTTACAGAAGCATACAAGCAGGGTGCTGCATCATCCCTGGCACACCAAATCTCACAACATCAACAGCAGAGGTCATTACCTAGAGGAACTGCAGTTCAGAGGAGATGAGGGCCAGGAGGCAGAGAAGAGCAGCTCAAGCAAACTTCATCTCCCATTAACATGTGAACAAATCTTATCTCACCTCTGCCTGTTACAAAAACAGAGTTAATATCCATTTCTTTGATGTTAATTAGGAAAAGGGAATGCTTGTTGGGCAAAGAGCTCTCACACGTCTGTGTTTTCTGCATATTTGTTGGTTTCTTTGAGACATGATGGCTCATTTGCTAATAGGAAGGGACGATAAAGGTTTCTGAGATATTGATACAGATGTTTTTCCCTTTGATAAAGGCACCTCCACTGGAGCATCATTTCTCCTCAAGAGGCATTCATGGATGTGGCTCCATTTTCATCAATATAAAAATCAAAGCTGCAAAGATCATGTGTGGGATACTAAACCCCTCCCATTCTGTTCTAACTTCAACCAATAATAGTACAGTAAAACAGTATAATTGAATATTTAAAACATAAGCATGTGTACTGTGCAACGAAGCACAGAAATAGCTGGGAAAGGACTCACCAGAATCTCATTTGACCTTCAAGATGGCTATAAAACATTTACACCAAGGTGTGTATTTTCCATACATCACATTTTAATAGCTCAGTTCACAGACCTCATAAGAAACAGCACGCACTGTGACATGGACTCCACTGTGCAAGAGACAAGAATCACAAACTCAAAAAGCATCAACTCTTCAAATGCTGTATGGAGAGCAGAGCTTATTGTTCCACTTCCGTTGACACAAATAGGAAACAAAGTTGTCACACTTCTGTTACATCTACTGAAAGAATGCAACGTCTTTCTGTCAACGATATTCTGTCCTGAAAGGCAAAGACTATCAAGAGCTTTTTCTCTGCAAAAAATACAATCAGAAATGGCTCTCTTTCATGAACTGTGGCTGATCATCAAACCCGTTTGACGACTTATTTTCAAGCTTTTCAAAAATCACAATACTTTGGCAAAAATCACTGTCAGGTTCTGCCTTCTCCAGGATGCAGGATTACGCTTATCTCATTTTGCTACTGAACTCTTCAGCATTTCAAAGCACCAAGTCTTTACACATAGCTGTACCTCATGCCCTGCTTGATTATTTACTAATACTTCTTATTTAACTCCATTGTTGGATCAGTCAAGACTGGATTAAGGCAAAACATTCTCAGTTGAAAGTCCTGTGTATGAGATTCAGGCAAAGAGCACAGCATACAGTCCCTGGGACTTTTGCAGTGCCTCTGTGAGTATTTTTGACAGCTTCATTCTTAATGGTTTTATAGGAGATACTCACTCTTCTCTTTATTTCATTTTACAGGCTGTGCGTTTTAATAGGAGTCTTCCAAGTGCTCTAGGATCTCTTGAAAAGACTGTTGTGATGCTTTTGTTTAGTAGCAATATGGTTCACTATTTTGTCAGATTTTTTTCTTCCAAGTTAGCTCTTTCTGGTGGGAGTATTATTCTGGAATTAACGCCACGTGTTTATGGCACTGAATGGCAGGCTCACACCCATGAGCCAGGAGCATACGGCACAAATAACATAGACTAAGCAAGAGTGACAGCAATAGGGAAGAAGCTTAAGAAGGAACAACCTAAAAAGCCACAGTCTGCACAAATCAATATTAATTCAACAGGAGGAAGAAGCAACAGAGGACTGATACAAGCTTAAGGCAAAACTTGATGGTATGAAAGTCCAAGGTTTATCTAACAAAAGTGGGTGTACATACACAGGCACGCACACACACACAGAGACATCCCAGGAAATCGATTTTGACTTTTAAAAACAAATGTAAATTGGGAAAAAAGACAGTGTGGTTGCATGGCTATCTGATATACATGGCTCCTAGAGCGGTGTAGGCACCTCTTTTTGAATGTCACCAGACAACTTCGAATCCAGCCTCATATGGAGATGGAAAGTGGATTTTATTTGGATTATGAACAGAAAGCTTGAGCTTCTCAGCTGCAGTGTTTTCTTCACAGAGAGAAGCGATCTGCTCAGTCCCCATTTTCTTCTCCCTCACATCATCTTAGCTAAGCATTTATTTTTTCAGCTGCTTATATAGAGCTTCCTTACAAATCAGCGCCTTCCTGGAAGATGTATAGATATAGATGGAATTTTTATGAAGCAAGAGAAAGAACAAAGTTTAGTTAACTTAAAATGCTTAGAAATACGACCTGCAGTCTCAGTAGGTATAAGCATATTCTCTATCGACCTAATCGCTTATAAAGATTTCAAGTCCCTACTGAAAGTCAGTAAGCACACCTCCTTTTAAATTCTACTAAGCTGGAAGTTTGCTAGAGAGGAAACAGTTTTACCTCTTGCTACCTTAAAAAGCTTCTTTCTCCTGCTTCAGTCAGACCTTGGCCAAGCTTTTCCTGCTTACACAGAACTAAATGTTTTTTTCTTTCAATTGCAGTCTCTTGGGGAAGTATTCTTGCTCAGTCACTACACAAGAATGATTTAGACAAATGCACACAGTTCTTCCACCAGCTGTACAAAGTATCTTTTGAATTGAAGTCATCTCTCATATAGCTCAGATGCACAAAGGCATCCTAAAACCTTTTAGCTTGGGTCCCTGTGCTGTGATGCCAGAAGCACCTATAAACAGCAGTTACCATTAACAAACTAAGCGACTTCAAATCAGTTGTAGGATAAGGAACATTAAATCTTAAGTTTATTATTTCTGATATGCGTTTATGCATAAGCTGAACTGTGGTTGGTTGAGCTGCAATTTGTTGAACTATCATTGCTCATTTTTATAGCACAGTAACGATACATCATTCTACTCTAACAATGGGTATCAGACAAAAAGCTATTGTCTACCTCATTCATCTGATAATACAGAAATCTAACTGCGTATATAGCAAGCCAGTATTACTTATAACTGTATTTTTCCAATACTTCTTACAATCTAAACTCTTTTTTTGTATTCTACAAAACTTTCTGTAGTGTGTCTCAACATCTTTACAATAAAGATGACTAAAATATATAGAGGTGATTCACATGGTCACAGAGTAAGTAACACAGCCGGGCCTGGGACTTAATGCAAATGGCAACAAGTGAGTAGACCACAAAGGCACTCCATATCATCACATGATTTGCAAATCTTGTGCTGAAAAATGGGATAGTTTACTTTTCCAACTCCACTGATCACCTGAACTAAATAGTAAAAAGGCTTTGTTTTGTATGGGCATTATAAGTCTGGAAAAATGGTTTGGAAGAAAGCATATCAGAACTGATGTGCTAGGAATGCTTTCTTTCAGTCAGTGGTTCAGCTTTATAGAAAACAACAACCAAATTTAGATATAAAAAAAGGTAAAAAAACCCCCCTCTTAATTCCAAAATACGGTGATAGAGGTTTTACTAATGTTTGTATGGCCAGGAATGAATTGTAGCCACGCCCTGAAGAGATTCAGAGCTTTTGCCACAAAAGTACACACAATCTTGACAAGACCTCAAGCCATGTTACCTTGCATCCTTCAAGTGAGTGTCAAATGTTGTTCCAGAACACCTCTAGGCACTGTAGTCTCAAAAGTAAGAACACCACTGTTGTGGAAAACATCACAGAAATAAAGTACAAAGTACCTATGCTTCAAAAGAGTCCTAAAATGATCAAATGGCAGCACTTCGGTGCAGTTTTCTAAACTTTGAACTGAGTGACATGGGGCTTCAAGTTTTCCCAGCCTGATCACACATCCCCAGAGCCTGATCCTGCACTTACCAACTAAATCCATTTGTTTCAATAGGAGCTGGGGAAGTTTCATCATCATTAAGCTTCCACAGGGCAAAGACACAATCCCTTCTTCTGCTTCAGCTCTGGACTTTTATCTGCCATGGAGCAGAAAGCTTCAGTGACCCCAAAGCTTCACGCAACAGAATTACTGGTCACACACTCTGACATCGAAATGTAAAGGCACTCAACGTCCATCTTGTTATTTCTTTTTTAGATAAAGACTTTTAAGTTTTAGATACAGGGTTTCAAGCCTAAGCATGGATCAGCAAGTCAGTGTGTTATCTAAGCATCCAAAGCTGCCACTTATTCATAGAAGCAGACAGCCAAAACACTGGCAGTCAGGAAAAAAAAAAAAAAAAAGAATCCCATTCCTGTTTTCTCATCTGACTGAAAATGAGAAAGGCTTGAACTATCTACTTCTGGGTGTCCCAAAAGCTCATACCCCTGACCACAGTAGAAGTTACTGTCAACCCCACTCCTCAGCTGAGACATGTGATTGTACTTTAATTAATTCAAAGCTGTCCAGTTTAACTCGGTTGCCACAATAGGAGGTTAGGCTAAAGTAGCTGGGTTTGCCGCAAAAAAAATAATTGAGAGATTCATAAAGATCACCCAGCTCTAATGTGACAGGACTAGGAATAACCCACGAACAGTTTTAAGATGCCCTAGAAGCAACTACATCTTAAACGACCCTGGATGTTAGCAAAGACGAGTCATTTCTACTCTCAGACACGTAATCAAATAGTGCTTAACATGGTTTAGCTCATGTTGGCAATGGGCACAGCCACGCTCACCCATTATTCCACAGCACTATGATCAGGTACACAAGTCCTCAGCATTTTTCCAGTGGAATTTAATGTATTGACATACCGTGTACTTTAGGACAGGAAAAAAAAACCTGAGAATGATAGCAACAGGAGAAAAAAGCAGGGATACGAGCACACCCAAATGAGCTTCAGTTCCAAGTGAGACAAGGTCAGCTCATACCATTTGTGAGGGCACAGAAGGCTGGAATATGCAGGATTTGAGGCTACAGAGAAAACTGGGAGGAAAAGAAAGCATCTCACACTCGGAAGTGGTAAAAAATGTTAGAGCAGTGCTGAAATAGAGGAAGGGGAATAGGACAAGAAGCAGCAGCAGAGAGGGAGCTGCAAGGACTGCCGGGTGACCATGAGGCTTGCCATGAGCTCAGCCAATGGAAAAGAGCAAACAGCTCTCCATGAAGCCTGGAATTCTCATTCTTCTGAAAATTCCAGTATTTTGGAACAAAAATCAGCTGCACTCTAAATTCAAAGAAAAGGTTAGAGATGTCGATATTTCTCTGTGAATATTTATTGTTTCTAGGGGAACTAAAACTAACTGGCTAAAAGTTTTCTTTAAAAAAAAACACATCCAGCTACATCATCATCTTCAACTCTTGGTGATTTCTGTGACCCCCCCTCTTCCCTCACAGAAATTTGTGTCAAACCTAAGTGCTCTCTGGCATGGACCACAAATCTAGGAGCCTTTTCAGCCTTAGTCTGAGCTGACAGTATAACATTTTAAGCAGTTTGGGAGCTTTGCAAGTTATGCCGGCTTCTACAGCTAAGGGAAAAAAATCTGCTTGTATCTCTGCTTTGCTGAGAAAGCCTCAAGAAAAAGCAGTGAATATTGCAGGAAGCACCTTCCTCGCAGCAACACACAGAGCAAAAAGAGGATTTTGGCACATAGAGGTGCGCTACTGCTGGAGTACAGGTCCCAAAAGTTCCCAGTTTTCTGGCAAGTCCTGTCTCCGTACCAACACATCCTATATGCTGCAATGTGAAATCCCTGCACACTAGCAAGGAGCAAAGAACTCCCCTTTTGGAAAAAAAAAAAAGTAAACAGAATTCAGCACACATTCCTCCCTGGCACACATCAGCAGGAGGGACTCACCCAGACAGGCGCAGCCGAGGTCTCTGTGCTCTGCCATCAGCAAAGGGAAAACTGGGTCATCATTGTTAGCGTTACCTGTCCCTCCCCTAGTTTCTGAGACTTCTCTCCCCACCCCAATAAACAAGAGAATTACAGCCAAAACCTGCCTTTTAAATACATGTAATATCACTGCTTCCAAATGCAACCACTAGCAATAAACCAAAAGAAACCCTTTGGGGACCAACTCATTTCCGTGTGCTATCTTGACATCAGGAGCCCACAGACGCAAGCATGTTGTTCCAAGCTCTTCATTTTTCCGTTAGCTAAACATTTTATTTTGCCTTTTGGATTCACTCTGCCCCCAGCCTTCTTTCTTCTTTTTTGTTTTGCCCAACTCCCAGGTATCCTGGCCCGAGATCACCACCAGCAGTACCATTCTGCATGCAGAGATTCGTATTCCTCCTGTTCGTTATTCATTAACGGCACACATCACTACGCCTTTTGACCCCTCATTTTTGGAGTTTTTTTTTTTAAAGCCCTGTTTTGTGAAACACAGTCTGGAGCGAAAAGGATTCATCAAAGTCATCATTATTCCACATTTATCTGCAGTGAACTATCTTTCTCATCTATTATCCCTTAAATGATCTAAAGCTTCCTATCTGCTGTGTTCCTCTTCATTATCTGCTGTTCCCCTCTCATCCGTTTCTCGCCAGCACCGTCTTTGTTCTCTGCCTTTCATTTTCTGTGCCACGTATCAATACTGCTCGCCGTGATCTAGAGGTTCACAACGAGGAGACACACAAACGATTTTCTAAGTGTGACGCAGATCACAAGAACAGATTTTGTGCTGCGTGTTTGGATACTGTTGTTGTTGTTCGACCTGAGCCCTGCTCTGCAGTAAACACCCCAGCTGCCTCCTTACCTTGGGAGGGTTTTTCTCCAGAGCACTCAGGAAATGGCAGTGCTAGACTATAACTAATGACAGAGAGAGGCTTGGCTCTCATATATCCCCCCACCTTCATCTTTCTCCTCCATATTTACCCCTACATGCACTTGACTTTGTGACATTTAATTTTATATGTTGAACAGCAGAAATACATTAGACTGATACACATTTCTGACATCATTTATTAGCAGTGGCTGAATTACCCTTGTCGTGTATTTATTAGCCTTTTAGAAGATGTCTCTCTGAAGGCATAAACCGGCTGCGTTCTCAGAGAATTCAGCATTCAGCAAGATTACCGCTGCCGTAAGTGGGAAGTGACTGAACTAATCAAGCCGAGCGTGCTACACGACTTTCTGCTGTTTCATAGCCAGGACTTCACAGAATCACAGAATTGTGGTGGTTGGAAGGGACCTCAGAGATCATCGAGTCCAACCACAAAACAACAACAACAACAACAACAACAAAAAAAACCAAAACCAAAAAAAAACCCACCACACCACCCACCACCTAAACACACAACAACAACCAAACCAAAAAACCATCACCCACCCACTCAGCAGCCCATGACAAACCAATAATCTTGGGCACTAGAGCATGCCCTGAAGAAACATGTCTACACGTTTCTTAAATACCTCCAGGGATGGTGACTCCACCACCTCCCTGGGCAGCCCATTCCAATGC
>NW_015092359.1:2911961-3007695 GCF_001431845.1 Calidris pugnax
GCCGAGTACAGAGGCACGATGACTTCCCTACTCCTGCTGGCCACGCTATTCTTGATACGAGCCAGGATGCCATTGGCCTTCTTCGCCACCTGGCCACACTGCTGGCTCATGTTCAGCCAACAGTCGACCAACACCCCCAGGTCCTTTTCTGCCAGGCAGCTCCAGCCACTCTGCCCCCAGCCTGGAGCGCTGCAGGGGGTTGTTGTGACCGAAGTGCAAGACCCTGCACTTGGCCTTATTGAACCTCATTCCATTGGTCTCAGCCCATCCATCCAGCCTGTTGAGATCCCTCTGCAGAGCCTCTCTACCCTCCAGCAGATCAACACTCCCACCCAATTTGGTGTCGTCTGCGAACTGACTGAGGGTGCACTCGATCCCCTCGTCCAGATCATTGATAAAGATGTTGAAGAGAACCGGCCCCAGTACCGAGCCCTGTGGGACACCACTCGTGACCGGTCGCCAACTGGACTTCGCTCCATTCACCACCACTCTCTGGGCTCGGCCCTCCAGCCAGTTTTTAACCCAGCGGAGAGTATACCCATCTAAGCCATGAGCACCGAGTTTTTCCAGAAGAATCCTGTGGGACACTGTATCAAAGGCCTTGCTAAAGTCTAGGTAAATAACATCCACTTAACGCTGTTGATCAATCATCAGGTAGCCACTGGCTTTCAGACACCAAACGGAGCTAACCTGCCTCTCAACAACTCTGGAACGTTAATTTCTAGCTCAGGGGTTGCTAGTAAGATCCAAGGATTGCAGTGATCCCTTCTGCTCCTTTTCTGTAGAGCTATGGGTTAAATATAGTATCTGAAATGCAGCAAACAGACCTATGCTGGCCTTTCACAGTCAGGGAAAGACACAGCCCAGGTATTACTCCGTCGGGATTTGCAGACTGGAAAGCTTGCTTTTTTGACCTGCTCTCACGTTTTTCTCTCTAGTCTATGGCTTCCGAATCTTTCTGAAGACACAACGCCAGCTACATCAGTCACATAACTTAGTTACTTAACAAACAGAACAACTGTGCTGGAGGAAATTTTCCTGTCCACTGGGAGTTGGGCAGTGCCTTCACATGACTCGATCAAATCATCTGAAACAGAAGAAAACTCTGCACCAAGTCCTACCTTGCACCTAAATCTCCCGGCATTTGCCAGGCAGAGGTGAAACACTCCCACCGGAGTGACCAGACAGTGCTGGTATGGTGGCCTTTTACCACCAGTACAACTTTCCCTTTAGTACAAATTCCTTGGAAAATCATCCAGAGCTTAGATGGAAATCTACTTGCTGTCTGCTTTGATTTTACAGGCAAGAGGGTCAGCCCAGAGAAGAGCAGAAATGACACAGCCTTCTATTCATAGCAGAACTACCACAGACAAATTATGCAGATTACTAGAATCAACCAGCTAACATACTTTGCGTAAGCCATTCTCACCTTAAAGTTCACCAGGGCAAAAACTGAAGACAAGTTTGACTAGATTAGGGAAATAAAAGAAGAAAAAAAAAAAGAGAGCGAGTGCAAATCACTAGAAAAATCTGTTCTATCCGATAACTAAGTATAGGATTAGGGAAATAAAAGAAGAAGAAAAAAAAAAAAGAGAGTGAGTGCAAATCACTAGAAAAAATCTGTTCTATCCGATAACTAAGTATACTTGAATCAAAGTTTTAAATTATCAAACTAAATCAGCAGAGATGTTGAAATACTGAGATGCAAAGAAAAAAAACCTAAAAGGAGAATCTCACTGCATTAATTACCTCACTTAGGAAGGAGGATGAAGGCATGAATTCAACTTCATAGTCATAAATGTCATCCTATTCCTCCTGCCTTATAGGGGAGCTTATGGTAATTTTTTATCTTTCATTTGACCCTCTGGTCCTATTGCAAATGCAGGAATGGTGTTCATGCCTCGTCTCGCTGAGTAAAGAGACTGAAATAGTCCAGTTCTGCTATATAGGAGGGAAAAAAACTTTGAAAAAAAATTTTAAAATACTTTAAAAAAAACATAAAGGTTTTTGGTTGTGGGGTTTTTTTCCCCTCCCTGTATATTTACATACAAAATACTCCCAAACAGTCAATCCTGACTCCACCTCACCCATTTGTCAAACACTGCCTATCTACTATTCAAAACCAGCCTGAGATATAAATGCCTCCTGGGCATGAGCATTTCAGAGTGCCAGCACCCGATGTGCCTCGGAATGCCAGGAGCACAGGAAAACAAAGCACATCGTACACACAGGACATCAGGTTCTTTCTGCAAGACAGGGAAGTTTGAGAGCATTGCATTTGTCAACACAGCTTTCTCACCCAGAAAGGTGGAAGTTTTGAACACTTCCAAGGGTTTTGAAATGCAGGCAGCATATGTTGCCATCGACGCACGAATTAAACTACTTTTTGTTCTTCAAAGAACAAGCTTTTGATAGCCACTGTCAAGGGATGTGGCAATCTATTTAATAAAAGATGAGTCCAGATGCAACGCCCTTGATAACAATAGGGCTACAATGGTTTGGAGCAGTGCAAGTTTATAAAATACCTATTTAATAAAAGACGAGTCCAGATTTCAGCTGCTGTAGATCCCTGATGCAATGCCCTTGATAACAATAGGGCTACGATGGTTTGGAGCAGTGCAAGTTTATAAAATATGCCCTCAAATATACAATGCATCAGAACACCACCGTCCTCCTCAACAGGAAAGCTATCACAGCTCGACCTTGTTGTCTGAAGTGACTTGAATAAGTGGAAGAGAACTACATTTTTACTTTTCCCTTCGGAAGTTCACGGGGCTGACAGGCAATGAATGGAAAAGGGGTATGAAAAACAAACTCAACATTGTTCTATAAAATCCAAAGCAATACAAAACATATGGATTTATTCCTTAAAGGACCTGAGTATTTTTCAGTCTAGCTTTTCTCACAGGGAGAAAGTTCCATGGTTCTCGTCATGTCTTTTTAAAGTACTATTAGTAAACGGGAGGGATCAGCACATAAGAGAGTAAATTAGATTGGAAAACCTTCTCTGAGCATCTGTTGTTGTCCTACTTTGAACGGTACAGCTACAAGTAAGATTGCCAGGTACACTGCATCAGTTGGTCTTAAAGGATACAAACAGTTTATCTGTTCACTCTGTTTATCTCTGTTCAGCTGGCTTGAAATCAGTCTTGTTCCTCTACATCTAGCTCTAAAAAAATCCATTCAGAAAAAAAGCTCTTATTTATACATAGTACCTCTCACACAGTTTTCCAACCATTTTTCTTAGCCTTTAAAGTTTTCTACTACCTTTTAACTAAACTTCCATAACTTTCAATAGATCTACCTTAACATTTCCTACTTGAAGAAGCAAACGTGACATCAAATTGCTTACCATACTGTCAACACAAGAAACCTGCTACAGAAGTAGGAAGCAAAGAGTCTCTTGGTTCCCTCTCCTCCTCTTTGAAACCATAAGAATGATTTATTTTTTTACTGTGAGGGTGGTCAAACATAGGAGCAGGTTTCCCAGAGCGCCTGTAGATTGTCCACATGTGGAGCTGCTCAAACCTCAGCCAGCCACGGTCCTTGGCAACCTGCTCTTGGCTCACCCTTCCAATCTGAACAATTCTGTGATTCTGAGATAAACAAGCACCCAGTCTTGAGCTCTTTTTTCATTTTGTGGATAAGCAGTAAAACAGGCAGATGTTTGTTGGGTGCACTCACGTTTCTGTATCCCTTTTGTATCCTAAATGCACTACTACCTTACTATGACACACCACCTTAATATACACATCTGGCAACCAGAGACAAATCATAGCAGGTATTGTAAATGAAGCCACAGTGCTTTTTTCAGTAAAAAAAAGGCTAAGTAAAGCTGGTTTTACCCTGATCTGCCTGATAAGATGGTGATTAAAAATATATATATATATTCAGCTTAAGGAGTTACATCTATTGAACACATGACAGCACAGCCCTGTGGGGATGGAGGCTCTGAGCCTGTAGACTTAGCAGCACAAATTCTTTCTGTGCACAGCTAACACAATTGCACATTGCAGCACGAACTCTTTCTGTGCACAGCTAACACAATTGCACATCAGAGGTAATAAATAAAGGCTTGCTGACTTCAGTACCTTTTGTTCATCTAACAATCTGTAAAGAATATTTGAAGGCAATATTTTGTCTCAGCATTCACCTCTGACTAGACTTTTTTGGTTTACTGCAGGAATACCTCTATATACTTTTTTTCACGTTAGACAGCATGCACATATTGAAAAGTGAGGTTTTTGTGAGGACACAGAGGGTAATGCGTGATGGGTGAACGTGAGGGGAGAGCAGGCAGGCAGGCAGGCAGGCTGGGACGACTGGAAAGAAAACATCCAGATATGGTCTCCACTAGGCCTGGAGAGAGGAAGATTTTTCCTCTGCAGAGGAGGACTGGGTTAGAGACCACTTGCCCAAACTAGACATCCCTAAGCCCATGGACCCTGATGGGATGCACCCGCAAGTACTAAGAGAACTGGCAGATGTTATTGCTGGGCCACTCTCCATCATCTTTGAAAGATCATGGAGAACAGGAGAGGTGCCTGAGGACTGGAGAAAGGCAAACATCACTCCAGTCTACAAAAAGGGCAAGAGAGAGGACACAGGGAACTACAGACCAATTAATTTCACCTCCGTCCCTGGAAAGGAAATGGAGCAACTTGTTCTGGATGTCATCTCCAAACTTTTTGAAGAACAGGAAGTTATTGGAAGTGGTCAACACTGATTTACCAAGGGTAAATTCTTTGTTGTCAGGAAGAGTTGTGACAAGACAAGGGGTAATGGTTTTAAATTGGAAGAGGGGAGATTTAAATTAGATACCAGAAAGAAATTCTTTCCTGTGAGGGTGGTGAGGCACTGGCACAGGTTGCCCAGAGAAGCTGTGGCTGCCCCATCCCTGGAGGGGTTCAAGGCCAGGCTGGATGGGGCTTTGAGCAACCTGGTCTGGTGGGAGGTGTCCCTGCCTATGGCAGGGGGGCTGGAACTAGATGGTCTTTAAGGTCCCTTCCAACCCAAATCATTCTACGATCAACAAGATCAAACCTAGTTTCAGTTACACATAAATGAAAGAGTAATCCCACTTGTAAGTAAGCAGGAAGAAAAACAGCACAAACAATCCTCACCTATCAGAAACTGCCCATGATATTTCATCCCCCCAGTTTAGTTTTATATTTCACCCATTCTCCCGAGGAGTCGTTTCAGGGATGAGGCAACTTGACTGAGCTAAAGCAGAGTATTCTTTCACTGTCTGCATCCATGCATTGTCTGGAGAAGGCTGAGTTAAATGCCTGCAAATTACATTGAGGGGGGCAGGAGAAGCAAAGTAGCATTTTATAGCCTGTAATTAATGAGTCACTCAGCTTGTAGACAAACATTTTGAATACTGATTGCGGCAGCCATCATTCCTGCACCCATCGCTTTCACCAGTGACAGTGTCACAGCAGCAAGAGCTCCACCATCCCCCAAAGCCTGAACTTGCAGCCTTGCGGAGCCAACTCACAATTTCTGGAGACAGAACAAGAGCTAAAGGATGGGGCCATCACCTTGGTGGGCAGGAAGGGATATTGCGGGGTCACCTCGAGCATATAACTTGTTAAGTAGGATGTCAAGGTTATTCCAAATTATTACAGTCAACCACATGACAGCTGTTCACTGTCCTTCATTGTTGGGCCAGATCTGAAGGGCCTGAATCTATGTGAAACAAATATTTTTGCTGCTGGCAAGCAGCGTGCAGATCCATACAGAGTAATTTCAGGCTTTATCATTTTCTCTATAATCAATGCTGCTTCTGTTCTTAATTTACAGGCAGAATCTGGCACAGGAGGGGAGTCTGTTGCACCACCAGTTTAGAAGCACACTCGATCTAAAGCAGGAGACAGGCACACACTCCTCTAGCACTTCGTTTATCATTGTTTTATACCAAGTAGCTGTTTTCCTCCATGGCAATATTTCACTGCTCTCCCTCCTCCCCGCCACCTTATCGGAAAAGTCTGCTAGCAGGGATGTGACAAACACCTGGTTGTCACTACAGGGGTGTACTGTACTAATCACCTAATGATAAATTAGGCCATTAATATTTAGCAATTCCATATAAAAGCATGTTCCTGTACTGCATCACCTCCACAAAGCTCTTCAGGGCCGTTTCCCTGCAAGGTGAAAAGTCTCATGCATTTCACAGGAAGCTTAACACAAAAGACCAAGAGTCATATGTTCTTTAGCACCGGTTTGCATGACAGATTATTATTTTCTTTTTTTTAAATATCAGATGTTGTGAGAAGACCACAGGCTTGTTTTACAGAGCACACGTCTTCAAAGTTTCCTGTCGAGTCATAGCCCTCTGATGTATGCAATCTTGTAAACACTTCTGATAGCAATTAAAATGTGTGTTACTTGCGTGGTTGACCACTTAGCTCTTATCTGAATTACCCAGTTTATTAGGTGGAATTACTGCCTAAGACATGCTGATCTGCTCAGGAATTGCCACTGAGGATTCAGCATGAAATGCTGATGTCTGGGTGAAGCGTGACCTAAACCTGATACATCTTAACATATATCGACCCTGTTGTTTTTCCACTCGTAATTAAAAATTGACTTTTTCAGTCATTTTACATTAGTAACAGATGGGGATGAAATAAGGATAAGCAAAGATTTGCTTCTTGTACCTAAGACGACCTAATATTGCAGCAGTATCGAGAAATAGGCTTGAAATAATCCTGTGCACATGCCTGCCAACAGCCCTCCGTAACACAATAGCTGAAAAAGGGATACCATCAGCCACAGGGAGGGAAAGAGTGCTCATTAAATTCAAATTCACAATAGCCCAAGTGATTGGATTTCTGACAAGTACTGATATATTTTAAACCCAAAGGAATGCAAAACTAATAATAGCAGCATTACTGGCTACCTCAATTTTAATCACGTGTCTCATGATATTTTGTGTCTTCCTTAGAGGCCTGTTTTCAACAAATCTCAATTTTTCTTTTTTTTTTTTTTTTTTAAAAAAAAAAAAGTAGATTTGTAGACCTCATTGTGGAGGAAAGGTTAAAAATTCAACTGACCACTTGTTATGAGATAGCTCTTAGGGAAAATAGACCACCACAAATGTATTGACTTTTAAGCTAGTCCTGCAATTTGGGAACGCCTGGGGTAGGCAGTACCGTACTGATATTTAAGTAATCTGTTTGGTTTCCTTCAGTATGTTTTTGGGAGAGGCAAATAGACTAGGGTTTTTCTTCCATTAACCTATTGAATACTTCATGCCCAGATGCAATACTCCTCTTGGATAGGTGGCATTTTTGGCAGCCCCAAATTCCTCCTAAATTCGAAGGGATTGTTCTGATTTACACTACTGCCTCCCTCATCTGCCTTTAGTGGAAGGAAATAAAGCATAATACACTTGCAGAAATTTATTACAGGAATATCACATTACACATGCACATTATCCACATTGCCTTACCTGGCTATGAAACACTCATAGCAAAATGTTATCACCTATTCTAAAGTATTAAATAGCAGGGGCGTGATAGACAAATAAAAAGTCCAATACTTAAGCTTCCAAAGGATCGGCTGTCTCTTCTCTAACATAAACAGGCGAAACACTGCAGATATAAAAATGAAAAATAGAAAGAGAAGATAAGCCTCAGCCAGCCTGCACTCCTCTTGGAAACATTAGGCAGTGAGAGCCCCGGTGTGTGCACAGACATGACCCCCATCAGCACTCAGCCACGACCACGTGTGGAACAGGTCACACCAGGCAGGTAGACATCCTTGCTCTGAGGGGGCAGGTTGTTTGGATGCACTCACCAAAGCCACACAGCCACAGTAAAAAAAAAAAAAAAAAAGAAAGAAAATACAAAAATAAATCTGTTCATAATGAGCTCCAAATAAGGAAAAGGTCTGTTTCAAAAAATCCATGAGATTGGCTTTAAATAATTATGAGGAATTATCTCCAAGTTCCTACATTGCATCTATTCGTGTTTTTAAGTTTCCCTCTGCATTGACAAGTACCAGAAAATTACCATTAAAAAAAAAAAAAAAGCCTAGAAGCTCTTGCAAGCTTTTTTATTTCAGTTTTAAGAAAGGAAAGAGGCACAAATACTAAACCATATTGTGTAATTGCATGATGGATTTGTTGTGGGTTTTTTTTTTTTTCCTCTATCTGTGCATGTGTTACTACCTCCCTAATTAAATATATCAGAATTCGGCGAGGCCTGTATTTCTGGATTACAGCTGTTGGCAGGCCTGGAAAACACTAGCTACAGCTTTGCTCCAGCTGTGCCTACTCAGTACTAATCTCACTCCTAGAGCCACAATGTCACAGCGAGGAGTGCGGCCCTCAGCAGAGACGCGGCGGTGCCAGCCTCACCTCAGCCAACAGCATACAAATGGAAGCCCTTCTGGGAGCATTAATAATGCAAGGTAGGCAACGTACAAGGGCTTGGCACAGCCTCATGTGTGCATTAGCTGAGGCAACCAGGACGAACAAAGTTAAATAGGGCTGGATGAGTCGACAGCCTGCGTGGATTCCCGGTACCCTTTTCCATCACCCTCAAGGGCTTCATGAATAAAGATAAGCTACACAAACACTCTCCATCTATTTCCACCTCCCCCCCCCACCCCCCAACATCATTGTACATGCACACTTAATAAACTTCCTTATCTCTTCAGTGACCTGAAAGATTCAACAAACCCAAGCCTGAATAATTTAAAAATAACCAAACAAATAGCTGAGAAAAATGATAAGGGAATGCTTAGCTGACAATGGTGGATGAACAAAAACTTATCTTCAGCTGACAATGTGGCGAGCGTGGTGTCAACACAACAAAAATTGTAGACAACAAACAAAAGTTACCTTGACCCTTCTGATTGCCATTCGGTGATTTTCAAGTTAAATGTCTGCGGCAATGAAAGATAAATAAATGAGGGAGGGAAAGATTGAAACTTCTTATGGCTTTGTACTGTGAAGTTCAGGGTTTGAAAACCTATGGATTTGGTATTAGATTAAATCAAGTCCTAAGCTTCTTTCAGGGTTTGTGAACAATTTTTGCACATCTGCCGTGCTGCAGCAGGACAACATACCATTGTTCATCTGAAAAGGAAATTAAAAGATGCTCTGCGTTTCCACAGAATTACCACCCCAAGGCATTTGTCTTTGATAGTCTTATTTACAGAGTTGCTCAGATTTCATAAATCCTGCTGAAATTAATGCAGCCTAAAGTGTTTGGTGTCACTGAGCGCTAAGCGGTGAACAGCTGAGGCTTGTTCCAAGCTACAGAATTCTGTCTCTGTGTCAAAACCAAGTTCTTACCTTGGTTGGCATCATTATGCCAGAAAAGCCTTCGTATTGGGGAGGCAGCTATATCAGGAAAGAGAGATTCCATTTTTTGTTTAAAAATGCTGTATTCATAACCACCATCAGCAAAACATGCTCTGCATAAGGTTCAGGTCAAGTTGGAGATATCAATACTTGCAAAACTAATATTGAATGCATACATTTTTTTTTTTTTAGCATTAAGACATTCCAGTTAAAATTACAGGGAATCTGTCTGGAAAGGTTCTTTGAGACTTTATTCTTCACTTGTTTTGAAACTCAGGATATCCTGGTCTTTAACTTTTCTCCAAGCCACCTTCTATAGAAAAACACTATGTACTTTTAACTCTCCAAAAGCTACCGGATAGCTAAAAAAAATCGTATCAGTTACTTAGAAGTTTCACTTCAGTAGTTTCAAAAAAATATGTCGCAGATTGGTTCCTGTCTCCAAGGCAATTACAGTACAGGTAGGCTGTTTCCTCAATTGAGTTGTTTCATTGGAAGTCCTGGGGGAAACTATGAGACAGGACAGGCATTACCACTCTCTGTGAAGCACCCAACTAACTTTTGCACAAGGCATTTGAGGTTGGTTTTAATTATTATTACTTCCTCTGCATTTTGACAGACATAGCATCTTCTATTCTTTCACCTTGTTTAGGGCTGGGGTAGCAGGTTTCATTTGTATGAACAGCAGGTCTCTAAAACCCAAGAGCCCTGGCTACCACCTCTCCTTCATCTCTCCACGTACACGAAGGTATTCCCATGTTACGGTCTCAGCAGTGCATGCCAGTGTTCCCGTGCCACACATTGATGGAAACCAGCACCATCTGGTGCACTATCATCCTTCCCACCTCCTTCCTGTCACTAGTTCATTCATGTGACATTGCCATCAGATTTACCCGGGTTGGCACTAAGCAGTGGAAAGCCCCAGTGCCAGGGACGCACTCCTTGTTCCCGCCGGCAGCCTGCCCACAGCCAAGGGATGTTGTAGACCTGAGGGGAAGGAGTGTGCAAGGCTGATCCATAGGGCAGGCAGAGGAGGGGGATAGAAACAAAGTTTCTATAGTTAAAGCTTCTCAGCCCTAACGAGCACTCAAAATAAATTAGACCAAAATGCTGTGAATGTAACTATTGAGTAAAGAGTAAGGCAGAAAAAGTAAAAAGAACTAATGCGTCAATGAGATCATCTGCCCTACCTGCATGAGGAAGAATGAAGCTATTGGGATGAAGCAGGCTGGGGCAGGAGATCCAAGGTCACTGCAGAGCCAACCTGAGGTTAAAGTAGGAGCCAACATCAATAAGTATGCAAGATAGCAGGGTTCAGAGAGTGACAACCTTGGACATCAAGTGACTCAATGAGACAAAAGAGACACCACATTCAGCTGGGGTGACAAAGGGGAAGCAGGATATGGCTGTAAAAATGAAGTAGTGAGCCATGTGTTTGAGTCATAGTGTTTCCTCTTTCAAAAGGAGATGCGGACCACTCGCTGGAAGGACATAAGCTTCATAGGCTTGCTTGACTTTCATGGGCCTCATGGATGTAGTCAAGGAGATGCCAGGGCCCCTGGACAAGGGGGGCATGAATAGAACAGCCCAACAAACTAGAAAAGTAGCTGGACCCTCACACACCTCAGTGCCCATTTTCTACTTCGCTATTGACAGTGTAGAAAAACACTTCTGTTATGATGCTTCTGAAAATAACTTTTAACCAATTCAGCTAGAGAGAGAAACTACTTAATATGGCACAATCACCTGCCTGGGTAAAGCATTACTCAGTGCTGCAGAGACAATGGTGCTTTGTACTCATCTTCAAAGTTTGAGAAAATACCACCATTTAAAAAAAAAAAAAACAAAACAAAACAAACCAAAACTTTCAGTTCCATCAGTCAGCAATATCTGATGCCCAGGACTTTAGAATAAAGACTTAGAGACCAAGATCTCTTGCTAATACTTCATGCTTTATAAATCTTTGGTTGAGCTTTGGGCCTATTTGAGTATTCAAATATATGTTGCTAAGCCCAACTCCACTGTCCACTTGCCAGGTAAAAGGAGGTTTCTACATGTGATACCTTATACATTGCGTAAAAGCAGCTGTGTTTTTAAAGCAAAGCGCTATTCTCAGCTAGAAGTAGTACTGAATGACATTTAAGGCAGATCTGATTAAGTACTTTATAATCATAGTAAGCATATTATTGAAGAATCCGAGAAGCAACCTCAGTTTTTATCATCAAAAAGAAATATAGTTTATCTTTGAAGCACACACACACACACACACACAAAAAACACACATAGGGAAAGGGCATCTTGCTCATCACTAAGACAGGTATTTCAGCAAGCCAGGCATTGGAGACTACAAATCACATATATGTTCAGGACTGCTAATGAGTTAAAAGATAAAACAAGGTCTTTGAAACAGCTTTGCTCTTTCAAGTTCAAGAAATAGAAGAAATAATTTCTAGGTGTGACTTTTTACTGGACGCTTCATAGAAGATTATTTGCCTTTGACAGTAGTGACAATCAGCCCCCTGGTGTGCCTTGGAAAGGTTAGTCATCCAACTTCCACGACATTCCCTGCCTTTCCCTGGCAGCTGCCACTGGAAAACATGCCAACAGCTGCACAGTAACAACTTATAAGTGTCCCTGGGGTTCATTTGTTTCTAGTGTTCCACAAGCAGTAAGAAGCAGCACACTTAAGGACCCAAGCACTAAGCCATTTGCTTACAAATGGCTGTGGAACTTTAAAGTTTAAAACAAGATGTCTTACTATGGACTTTTAAGTTTGCTTCTTTATATTAAAGAGGCTCTAGTGTTTCAAAAACAACTGCATGAGAGATGAGCTCACAACAGCTAGGCTGCAATAAGTCAATTGCCATAACCACCAGGCCAGAACTTCGAGCAAATGCATTGCAGAGCAAGACACCCACCACACCAACCTAGAGGTCTATCCACAGTAATACTATCTAGATGTAATACTATCATGATGCCAAGACTGCCTCATCTTGGTCTACAAGGAGGAAAAAACAGCTTTACAGCAACATCTATATAGGCACAACAAATGCCACAAACCAAGAATACACAGACCATATATTGGAGGACGTCTTGAAAACCAAGATGCATCAGGAACTACTGACCCAACACACCTCGACAAGACTTTGTTGTCTGCACGTGGTGGATCTATGGACCACTCACATCATCTACCTACAGAAAAGACTCTACTCACCAAAGCTTTTCTCTGCACATGTAAACACAAAGAGCATATACTCTACATACAGAAAACTGTCTCCTCACCTTGTATAGGTCCTTCCCGCCATATGTAAAAATACTGAGGATATGGTACAAATGTATAAAGATAGCATATACTCGATATACAGAAAGGCCTTGCCTCATTGCCTCATCCACTCAGGCATTTTGGTGGTTTTGTTTTGGGGTTCCCCCCTTCACCCCACTATCTCTATAAGAAATCTATACAGAAGACACCAGAGAATTCCCAAAGGAGTTAACCTTCTAGAAACCCTAGGTAGTCCTAATAAAAATACTGGAAAATTCCCAGGAAAACCACGGATTTGGGAACTCGAAAAAAAACAAACCCACCCAGAAAATTCCTAGGGATTTAGAAAAGAGTTTCCATGAAAACTAGTGAGGATTTCTTAGAAAGATGAAAAACTTGAAGAAAAACTAAGGAATTACTATAGAGTTGAGGAAAAAAGTCATACAAGAAAAATGGGAAAATATTAGAAAGCACTGCACAGTTCCTAAAAGGCAAATTGGGAATTCCTTAAAAGCACATGGGAATCCCTAGAAAGTGAACAGAAATTCCTAGAAATAAATCAGGGAATATTTAGAGAGAAAGTGGAGCACTCGCAGAAAGCAGATCTGACACCCCTAGGAAGCTGACAAGAAATTCCTAGAAAGCAAACAGAATTACTAGAGAGTAGAGGAGAAAATCTAGAAAATAAACAGGTAATTAATATAAAGCAAAAAAAGACCTCTTGGTAAATAAGAAAAGAATTTTGAAAAAGCACAACAAAAGTTTTTGAAAGGAAGATGGGGAATTCCTAGAAAGGAAGAAGGACATTACTAGGAAATAGATGAAGATTTCTAAGAGAAGCAAGCAATATATTTCTTGACAGCAGCAGGGAATTGGTAGCAAGCAGAAAAACAAACAACCTCTAAGGAAAGAGGTGCATTTTATCAACTCTAGAAAGAACACAGGGACCTTCCAGAAAGCACTGGGGAACTGCTGGAATGAAAAGAGAAAATTGAGAGCAAGCAGGGCTTTCCTTGAAAGCACAGTACCTTGAAAGCAAGCAGGGCTTTCCTTGAAAGCACAGTAGGGAATTTCCCCAAGGCAGAGAGGAATTCCCAGAAATGAGGCTGAATTTATAAGAGGGGACTTTCCTAGAAAGCAAGTGGGAGTTCCCAAGAAAGCAAGTGACAGAAAGCAGCCAGGGGAATTCCTATAAAGCTATGGAGGAGTTCTGAGAAAGCAAATGGAGTTACCAGAAAGCAAATCAAGATTTCCTCAAAAGTGACCATCCCTAGAAAGACAAATGCAAATCACTAGAAAGCAAATGAGGCATTCCTACAAAGTGAATGAAGAACTCCTCCTAGAAAGCAGAATATATACTACAATATAAGGAAGTCCCAGAAAGCAATAGGGAACTGCTGGAAAGCAGAGGAGGAATTCACAGGCAGCAGGCAGGGACACTCTTAGGAAGTAGATAGGGAATATGTAAAGGAGCCATGGGGGTTTCCTAGAGACCAGAGAGGTATTCCTAGAAAGCCAAAGATTGGCATTCCTGGTAAGTAAAAGGGGAAGAAGATTCCTCAAAAGCAGAGGGGGTGCTCCTAGAAAGCAAAGGAGGCTGTAAGGGAATGCAATACGAGAACATCTGGTTTATTAAGCTATCTGGTTAAGGAGTATTCAGCGTAGAAGAACTAGTGACAGGGAATAATTTAAAAATCATTTAAAACACAAGCAGTATTGAGCAGATAACAGATATTGTAATGAAGACCAGAACTCTTTAGTCACCAATTAATGGGCCAGTAAAGGGGCTACTTTGGCATAGCCTTGAAGGTGGCTAGAAAGGGAGCTACAAATGAACTATGAAGTTCAGCCTGAACTTATAAGGAGTTACCAGAGTACTGTAAATCACTAGCAAGATTTAAGCAGGACTAGGAAAAGACTAAGTCTGCATCTAGAAAGATTGTGGATCCAAACCTCTGGTTGAGTAAGGAGCCCAGGGTCCAGACATGTAGGATGAAAGGGATTTCTAGAAAACGTTTTTTAGGAATTCATCCCCAAAATATATGTTGGGGGATTCCTAGAAAACATGGGGAAAACTAGGAAAGTTTTGATAAGCAGGAGGAGGGCATCCTAAAGAGCAGTTGGACAGCAGTATGAAAAAGCATTACCATGGGATTTCTAAAAAGCCTATGAAGCTTGAACTCTAGAAAGCAACAGGAAGATTTCTAGAAAGCTATATTATGAGAACACCAAAAAAAAAAAAGAGTAAGGAGTTTTCGCAGAAATCCGTTTGACTAAATCCAAGAAACCACTAGGGGGAAAAAAAAAAAACCACCAGGAGTTTTCGCAGAAATCTGTTTGACTAAATCCAAGAAACCACTAGGGGGAGAACCCAGAAAACAAAAGGGATTCTCAAAAAAAGCCAGGGGGAAATTCATTAACAATAAGAACAGGATTCCTATGAAGCAGAGAAGAAACTTCCTACAAGGTAGAGGGAAAACATTTGATCGAAAACAGTGCAGCAACACTTCCTAGAAAAGCATGCAAGAACATTTCCTAGCATGAAATCAGGATGATTCCAGGTAGTGGGGGCTCAGAAAGAAGTTGGGAGAAGCTCTAGAAAGCATCGACTGGAAATGGGGGGGAGAATTCCTAGAATACAAAAGGGAGGGATTGCTAGAAGGCATTGAGTATTTCTGGAAAGGGATTCATAGTAAGCAAGAGGATTAACTACCCAGAAAGTAGTAAATGTGTTTCCCAGAGAGCACTATAGGACAGTTCCTTAAAAGCTTTTTGGGGGAACCCAAAAAAGCAATGCAGGCGGAAGGGGTCCTACAAAGCAACGCCATCAGAGCACACACACACAAAAAAAAAGGAGCAACATTGGTGGTGTTCTCAAAACCTGATGGGGTAAGCCTGAGAACAAAAAAAAAAATAAAAAAATAGGGGAAATAGCCAGAAAACAAAAAAAATATAACATTCCTACAAAATTTCCTATTGAAATATTTCCTACAACCTCCCATAGAGCATTTCCTAGAAGTCCATAGAAGAACACTTCCTACAAAGAAACAGGGAGAATTCCTAGAAAACACTTTGGGAAACCCCATTGACAACAGTGTCAAGAAGATTGCTGAAGTCACTGGGGGTGGATTCTGGCAAACAGAATGGAGTCCTAGAAAGTTATCTGAGGGAACACTAAAAATATTCTAGGGATAAGTCCAAGAGAACAACAGGGGGAACACGGAGAGAGGGTGGGAGGGAGATTTCTATAGAATAAAGAGGAGATTGCTAGAAAACATGGAAAATTCCTAGAAAGTAATACTGAGAGGATTCATAGCAATCCTTTGGGAGGGATTCCTAGAACAAATAAGAGAAAAAACTCTTAGAACGTATGTGGTGGGAACAGAGTCTAGAAAGCGTGGAAGTATCTTATGAAGCAAAAGGAGAGTTTTCTAAATGGAAAGGGGGTTTTTCATAGGAAACATTGAGGCAGGAATGTTTGGAGAGCAAAAATATGGGGAATTCCTAGGAAGCACATGAGCAAGGGTTCCTAGAAAGCACTGGGATTATTCCCTAAAAGTAAAAAGGGAGAAAGGATTGCTAGAAAGATTGAATGCAGGATTCCTTAAAAGCAAAAGGGAGGTTTATTCCTAGAAAACCTGGAAGATTCCAAGAAAAGACTTTCAAGGCAGGGCATCCTTAAAATTTTGAAACTTTCCTGGAGAACATAAGGACTGGGTTCCCAGAAAACTTGGATGGTTCCCAGGAAGAATTTGCATGGGTACAGTTTCCTAGAAGGCATTTTGAGGAGGATTTCCTAGAAGGCACTCTGGATGGGGGGGGGATTTCTAGAAATTCTGGAGGTCTCCTTGAGAGCATTGGGGCTGGATTCCTCACAAGTCTGGAGAATTCCCAACAAGCACTTGTGCAGGAAGCATACCTAAAAAGCATTTCAGAGGAAGGAGAGGACAGGATTCCTAAAAAGCATGCTGGTGAGGAAAAGCAAGAAATTCTGAAAACAGTCTAGAAACCATGGGGCTAAGAAAATATTTTGAGGGCTAGATTTCCTAAAAACTATTCAGGGATGAAAGGTGGATTCCTAGAGAATGTTCACAGAAACATTAAGGAAGTAAATTCCTAGAAAAAATGGGGAATTCCTAGGAAGCATTCCAAGGGGATGCCTTCATATTAGGGAGAAGTCCCCAGGAAAAATGTAGACATTTCCTAGAAAGCATATATGCTTTGGGGTCAGGGAGTTCCTAGAATGTGGGAAGCATAGGAAGAATGCTTCCAAAAGATTGGGGATTCCTAGAAAGCAAAAGGGTAGGAATAGATGTGCTTTGGGGTCAGAGAGTTCCTAGAATGTGGGAAGCATAGGAAGAATGCTTCCAAAACATTGGGGATTCCTAGAAAGCAACTTGAAAAAGCCAAGGAAGCATTAAGAAGAAAGCTGGAAAGCTTTTGGAAGGGATTCTTAGGGAATGTGAGAAGTTTCTAGAAAGCATTAAGAAAATATTGGGCATTTCTAGAAAGCATTGAAGGGTAGGATTAATAGAAAACCTTAAGAAGGGGATTTCTTGGAAAGGTATATAGCAGAAAATGCCGTAATTCCTAGGAATGGAACTGAAGGATTCTTAGGAAACATTTTGGAAGCATTCCTGTCCAGTGCAGAAGAGTCCTAGAAAGCATGAAGGGGCAAATTCTAGAAGGTGAAAGAGGTGATTTCTAGAAAACATCACAGATGCAGCCACAGCAATTGTGGGGAGTTCCTAGAAAACAAGAGGGGTGGGATGTCTTAGAAACTAAATTGGTGGAGTCCTAAAAAATGTGGACAATTCCTACAGACAAGCCACAGGAGTCCTAGAGACCATCAAGGAGTAGTGCTAAAAAGCAAAAGGGGAGAATTCCTAGAAAGCAAGAAAAATGAGTTCCTACAAGTTTTGAAAAATTCCTAGAAATCAAAAAGTGGGAGATATTCCTAGAAACAAATAACACATGGAGTCCTAGAAAGCATTAAAGGGCAAGTCGTAAAAAAAACCCCATACAGCTCTTAGAAAGTACATAGGGGAGGCTCTGTAGAATGGAAAATGGAGCAGGTTGTGGTCCTAACAGAGAGCAAAATCAGGGGAAGCTTCCCTTAATGCTTCTAGAGGAAATAATTCTTGATTTTGAAGGAGAGGCAACATTCTAACTGCAGGACAGAGCTTTTTCCATACTATACGTGCCCCTCGTTTGCCCTCTTATCCCAGAGAGGTTTTTTCTGAAGATCATGTATAAAGAGGAAATCAACAGAAAACAGGTCAAGCTAAACCCCTAAATCTTTGAACTGAAAATCACTGAGTTTTGGAGAAGTTGAGGGTTGGACAGAAAGTTCAGAGCTTGAATCCAGCTCTATAGATAAAAAGAAAGTCGCACATAGCAGAATTTGAGAAGCTCACCACAGGACATTTTACCTTCACCAACACGTTCCTCTTGAACAATTGTGTGGGCTTATCTCCAGAAAATGGCAGTGCACCTGCAAACTCTGGGGAAATTAAAGAACAGATTTTTATAGGAAAATCAGAATACACACACAAGGGGTTATTTTACAAGTCTTATCTGTGTGCCAGAAAGGGATTACTCAGCAGCTCTTTGTGTTAACATGTGGGGTGATTTCTTCTAAGAGCCTTATCCATCTATTAATCTGTATATTTTATGTAAACTACTACTCCAAGCTGAAACAGAGCAAAGTAGTGACTGCTGCTTTTATCATGAAACGGAAAACAGATAAGAAAAAAAAATGTATGATTCCTCATTGTCTGGGGAGAAGTTTATTAATAAGTTTTTGGTTCCCCGAGCCATAAGCTAAACCTTTGATGGAAATAAGGCAACACCCCCAGTTACCAAAGCATCATAAGGCTCTGGTCCTGATCTAGGAGGCTGATCCACCTCCCATGGACATCAATTAGAGCTTTGTCACAAAAGCTCCAAGTGAGCTGGATTAAGTGTCCATTTTCTGTTTCATTACCTGCCTTCACCTCTACGTACATCGCAGCTGGCTCCTTTCCCAAGGAAATCAACTCTTCTGAGCCAGGATTTGGCTCTCCCACATTCTCCCCCTCCCACGCTTCTGTTTTATTTCAGGAATTACTTCCATGCTTTATATTCAAAGGAGGCTAGATATAAATGCTATATGTTTATTCATTACCATACCCTATCAATCTTTCAGACACAATGACAGACTGACAAGGCAAAAGCGTGTGTTTCTGAACCCACCCAAATGCTCCTGCCTCAGGTGGCACATGGGGAGTAGGTCGCAGCCTTTACTAGCAGGAGGAACATCAGGAAAGGAAATTTTTAAAAATTGCTTAATTTTCATTCCCGTGTTAGGTTTGCAGCACTGGAAAGCAAAGTAGCTTGTAAACAAGGATAGTTTTAGATGGGATTTAGCAAAAAAGTTAGATAGAGTTTCGCAGCATAGGGTTATTTTCTCTCAGTCTGAGAAATCCAGGTAGCACATCTTAAAATGAGGTTAGTGCTGGTGAATATGAAATAACTGAGTCTATCTCAGGCAGGACAGACCTGCCAGGAATCCTGAACAAGCTACATTAGGCGCGGCATGCAGAGAGGGTATGTTTCTCCACAGCAGATCAGCATTTTAAAAAACAGCAATAGCTACACACGGGCAACTGAGCAATTGCATCCTTTATAGCACCAAACCTCTAAAATCCCAAATTGAAGTGAAAATGAAAAAGCCCACTATATCTCATGCTAGATATCTAACACAAGCAGACAAAAGGTGGATTACTCTTGTTTGGCAACACTGGCTATTGAGGTTCACCTAGGAACTGAGGTTCCTAGAAAATAGGTTTCTGCTCATATGACACTATATTGAAATGAAGAAGTACACAAAAAAACCCTCACAGTCAACGCTGCCTGAAGTCTTGATATGTTGGCATCACTGTTTTCTACCCAAGTTAGCAAGCTCCCTGGGCACTAGGCAGCCCATGTAGATATTGTGGGTGTCAGAAGGTGCTTGCAGGCTCAGCTTCATTTTAACTGACAAAATGAAAACCAAATTCTGTTTTTCCCTAATTAAAGGTACCATGGTACCACATACCCTAAGCAAGAGCTATAACACGACTGCCATACCGAGCGTAGCATGAAACAGTGCATTAAGCAGAGAGGTTTTCACATTCGTTATATAATTACTACTGCCATAACATGACTGCCATACCGAGCGTAGCATGACACAGTGCATTAAGCAGAGAGGTTTTCACATTTTTGGCCAAAACTTAATGCTGGTGGCATCAGTGGTCAAGTAAATTAGTAAGACCACTTCAAGTCTGTTTAGGAGAGCTCAGAGCTGCAGGAACTTCCAACAGTGAGAACTGTCATCACTGAAATACAGAGTCATGTCTGTAAGCACAACAAATCTACACTTGTCTGAGCAGATCTACAGAGTCAGTAAGGACAGAAGTGATACTAACTTTTAGTAAAATAAATTCCACGTCCTACACTAGTTAGATAACAGTAAATATAGGATGGGAAATAGTGCTGTTTTGAGGCACCCCAAAGGCCATGAGATAAAGGCTCCTACTTAAAATACAGAGCCAAATATATAAATCAAGAAATTAACATGTTCATTCACCTGTGATGTCCCTGTTTCACTGAATTTCACTGAATTTTCACGGAATTTCTAGAGTTGGAAGGGACCATAGAGATCATCTAGTCCAACTCCCCTGCTGAAGCAGGATTGCCTAGAGCTAGAGCATGTTACTCAGGAGCATCCAGGCGGGTTTTGAAAATCTCCAAAGAAGGGGACTCCCCACCCTCCCTGGGCAGCCTGTTCCAGGGCTCTGTCACCCTCACCGTGAAGAAGTTTCTCCTCATATTTGAGTGGAACCTCTTCTGTTCCAACTTGTGCCCGTTGCCCCTCGTCCTCTCACTGGGAACCACTGAAAAGAGCCTGGCTCCCTCCTCCTTCAACCCTCCCTTGAGATACTTGTAGGCGTTGATAAGGTCTCCCCTCAGCCTTCTCTTCTCCAGACTAAAGAGTCCCAGCTCTCTCAGTCTCTCCTCATAAGGGAGATGCTCCAATCCTTGAATCATCTTTGTAGCCCTACGCTGGACTCTTTCTAGTAGTTCCCTGTCCCTCTTGAACTGGGGAGCCCAGAACTGGACACAGTACTCCAGTTGTGGCCTCACCAGTGCAGAGTAGAGGGGGAGAATGACTTCCCTTGACCTGCTGGCTACACTCTTCCCTATACAACCCAAGATACCATTGGCCTTCCTGGCCGCAAGAGCACACTGTTTACTCATTGTCATTTTACTGTCCACCAGGACCTCACTCCAATACAAGTGCCTAGTCTGTGATGGTTAATCAGGTTGCCATCAGAGGTACTTGACAGGGTTTGGGGTGAGGAGACCAGTGCTCCTCCCCAGCCACCTTGGCAGCTGTGCAAGGTTGCCAGTGCTTTCCAGGTTCTGAGTGGTTCAAGGCGTCGGGGTAAGTAAAAGTATGAGCCAAAACCAGAGGAAACTGGTACAGAGTTTCAGGTAATGTAGTAAAGCAATAATTTATTATTTATTTGCACTTCGCATGCTATGCACACAGGAGCATCCTTTGAGAAATTATTTGTTAAAATAATGGGGGAAAAAACCAAAACAAAAACCAATCAAAGGATTGAAGACCACCAAGCAAACAGCTCACTCACAGCAGGAACTTCAGTTCCTGACGTGTAAAAGACTGTCATAGCCAGCAATGTGTCAAATCCATGGACACTAATACTACACTTAAACATACTTTTTTTTTTTTCAGCTGATTGGTGATTCTGCAATAACTGACCACTCACAGTTCCCTATCCCAGCTTGTGCTCGAGACAGGACCTGTTCTGGGTACTAGTGAGACAGAAATGAGTCACAGTTTAATTAAATCTGCACATGCACAGCAAAATTCACATTATTCACCTTAAAGGAGAAGAAACTCACTTACCTACTCTCCCTACAAACCTAACTTGATTAATTATTTAAGGAACTACCTTATCTCCCTGCTACTTTTTTTTTCTTCCCAGTTTTCAGCATTCATGTCTCTTCCAGTGCCTCCAGGCAAAGGCACAGCATTAGGAGCAACCATATCTGTGCTGAGGGTATCTCCTGATGCTAACAGCACGAGGCAGCACCTTCTCAGGAATTCCCCTAGAAATGCTTCAAGATAGCATTGCAGGAGGTAGCACAACGCATAGCATGGCTGTTCCATGCCCAACCCTGCACTACTCACACTGGCTTCAAGCTCAGCAGAACAGACCTGTATAAGGCACTAAATAGCCCAGTGCTCAAGTCCCATCTGGTGCGGGTCACAGAGATCAACTGTCAATTTTTATTTAATCCCTAAAAAAAAACAAACCTACTTTTTTGCACAGTTTTGTTATATGAAAAAAACCACCTACTTTTTTGCACAGTTTTGTTATATGACTGTCATAAATAGTATCAGTAATTTCCAATAAATATTTGGCTCACTTTAGCTAAAGGCAGTTCCATGCGTATCTTTACAATTCACTGCTGTAACACCAAAACCCATGTTTTACACAAAGACATGCAGTGTAACGCTCTACTTTGTTCCAGCAGAAGGAGTTGCAGTCACTTAGGGAAAAACAAAAAAAACCAATCTGTTTAAAAAAAAAAAAAATCAGAAAGGAAACAGGTAAAAAGATATATTTTTCCCTCATTTTCTTGAGGATATCCATGAGTTATTCTAAAAGCCTCCCATTAGCACAACAGAAAATAATCTCTTTGGTCAGCACTTGTCTTTCAGGTGTTACACACTTCCCACAAAAGAGGGTTTCTGTGGTTTTTGTTGTTCATGTCTTCACTCGCTCACTCTAATAAATTACCATATGACAGCCTGAGCTTCATTGCTGACTCCCTTTATTTGTATAACCTCTCTACCTTGGAGACATGGGTGATGTTTTCTCTTTCAGCAGAGCAAATACAAAATGTCTTCAATGCTACTTTGTACAAGAGATACTGATTATAACCTGCTTCTAATTTCAAAGCATATACTGCAAATGCCTACATAATTCTGAACGGTGTTTTAGACCAGTAAACACAAGTGCTACGCTGAAATATTAAACATCATTTTAACCTCAGAAAGCATCTTACTTCCGTGAGACTTATTTCCCCCACCCCTACTGCTCCATTTTGAAATCAGAAATGGTTGTCTATAACAGACAATATATTGCCTGATTCACCCTTTGCAGTAGCTAGCACAGGAGATTGGAATTCACACCACACAGGGGATGGGGCCTTGCTTATATGAGAGGGATCAGGTCCTATTACATTTTAATTTAATTATGAAAGTAAGGATTATGAAATCAACATGACATTATTGCACATAGCAGACAAATCGTTTTATCTGCAGCAACCAAATTCCTCCTTGATTTTTGCTAAACAAAACAGTGATTCAACCCCATTTCTATTTCAGCCAGTGCAGAAGTATATGAATATTCGTATAAAAGTGACAGTCTGTTCAACCCTGAACAAGAGAAGTACAAGACAGGATCTCCCATGGATTTTTTTTGGTATTTTTTAAAAAAGATGAATTATGTTGTTTTCTGCAGCTGTAGAAGTAATGCCTTGAAAACAGAAAAAAAGTATTTGCCACATTTCCTCAGAAAGGAACAAACTGTTCATGCCACATTCATCATTAAGTATATTGTAGGCAACGATTTCAGAAAGGATAGACTACCAAGTAACTATAAATCAAAGAGACAAGCTAGTATTGAGCTGAACAGTTCAAACTTCACAGCTAGAGAAATACAAGAATTATTTCAACAAAATAATTAGCTCAACCACATCAGCTTGAACAGGGGATCTCAAAAATATTACAGCAAGAGATGCTGAAAATTGAGAATTATCATATGCTAATCTGTCACTGGTAACAGGTCATCCTTTAATCAGATTAATCAAATCTGTTCCACTTGAATAAGAACCCCATCATCTTCAGGCAAGATACCCACAGCTTTTTCAGCTGTACACAGTCATGGACAGCGGTGGCAGGGACAAGCAGCAGGATGGTACCCCAACACTTCAGATGAGCATATAGTTTCAACTCTTAGAAGACTCTTAAGTCAAGAAAAAAAATACAACGCAAAACTTTGTCTTGTGCCTCCTGAGACTACCGTGCCAAAAAAACCAGTTACAGACATTTAAGAAAACAAAATAAGCTTAAGGAGAGCAACTCTACACCACAGTAAAATACTGCAAGTGCAGTGGAAATCCTTTTTTTTTTTTTAGAAATGGGGAGCTAAAACAACAAAAGAGGAAGACGACTTGGGGTTTTGGTGTGTTTTTCTTACAATTTCTATTAGGTTGGAACTTTCTTCTTGGGCTGGCTAGCATGGAAGTTTCCAAGGTGAAGTCATCAAGCACCCTCCAGAGGGAGTAAAGTGTCACCAAGAGCCTAGGAAAGGCACTAGACAACAAAATGTGATGAGCACCTTACTGCACATCACAATTTTACACCCATTTTTATTACCAGATGGCTCAGACTGGGACAGATGCCTTTCAGACGCACAGAAGGAATCACCCACACCATGCTCCTCTACTAAACTATAGGTTCAAACAGGGATATCAACCACTCCTACAAATCTCTGGATGAGGAGCTTTGAATAAAGCCATAATATAACAGAAGGTTAAAACCAAAGAACAGGCCCAAAGAACTCAACCTCTTTGTGCACATACTTATACCTTCTGCATACTACAGAATATTACATAATATACAATTATACTATGTAATTAATATTACATACTATACAGTTATTATGTAGAAGTTATAAGCATGTACAGAAAGAAGTGAGGTTCTTAAAGGTTCAAAAATAACAACATAGCTGGGTTTTGGAGGGCGAGGCACCACAGTAGTAATGAGGGAGGAATGAGGAAATAAAAAGGAGAAGAACAGGAAAATAAAAAGGCAAGGAGGGCAGAATCTCAGCAAATGGCACTGACCAAGGGATAGGAAACCGAGATCATCTCAGCAGCAGTTAGAGAGCCATCAAGCCTGGGATATACCCAAAAGATGCCATAGAAAGACTATGGAGAGTCAGAGGGTGGAGCTCCTGATGGCTTTCTCTTTGTTTTCCTCTCTTTGAGGACCAGCTGAGCCCACAACAAGCCCCATGCAGCTACGGGAGACCCCAGAGGGATCATCCTGTGTTCATGCTTCTCACTGACACAGCTGAAATGATGTCTCCAGCTCCTAAACAGATGCTAAGTGACATTCATCTCAAATGTTTACTGTGAAAGATCCAGGATATAGGAGGTATCAACTCCTAATGTAGGCTGTTGACGAGGTTGTTCCATGCAAAGAACAATTATAAGGAATCAGGGCAGGGTGGGAGGGAGGGGATGGAAATTTCAGCAAAGTTGTTTCCAATTTTCTATAATTTGCTTTCCAGCAATTTAGAGGAGACATCTTGTTTTCTGCTATACAGTAGGCCCCTGTCCCTCCCCACCTCTCTGAGAGACTCTCCCCAAGTGATTTCATCCATACTATATTCAGAAAATAGTGAGAATAATGGGATAGGCAGTTCGTGAAAGCAGAAGACTCCATAGATTTGCTGGAATCTCTACAGCTAAATGAACAAGCCACACAAGAAGTCAGCCAGCTAGGAATGGAAAGCAACCCTTAAATAATTGCTTCAAGTAGTGTAATAATTAGTAATTACCAAGGAAAAAAATGTGCAAAGGAAAATACAATACTGAGTGAATTACCCTGTCTGCTTTTCTATCGGTTACAAATTCTTTGAAAATATCAGATATATGCAGTGAATGTGCCTGAAAGAGAGGAACAGTAGTTTCAGAGTCAAGAAATTATGCCAAAACTGATGGCCCAGTAAGATACAATGATTGCTTGAAAAAAATAAAACAAGTAAATGGAATACTAATGACTTTCTAATAGCTACAGCCTTCTAGGTCAACCTATAAGGAGTTTACTCTTGGTTTTGTGCTTGAAACAAAAATACTTTTTTAAAAATATCAGAAGTATTTTAATGTGCAAGTAAACAAAGATGAGCAGAATTTTGTTCCCTTCTTTTACATACTGTTTTGCAGTAATGCATGACAACTTAGCCTGTTGAGTATAAAAATCTCCCATTTTAAAGAAGAAACCTGTGCCTCTGTCACACAGAGCCCTACCCTGTGGCTCCAAGAAGTGAGTGGAGATGATGTGCAGTGGTGAGGAAAAGTGCTGGAAGCTGGAATCAAATCACCTTCACAAGAACTGCTGCTACCCTTATTACATTCATCGGCTAACTGTAAGAAGGTAGACTGAACGGAGATACAAACTCAGTAAATAGATCTATTAAAGAGGTATTTAACATATATTTTGAGACAAATACAAGAGCTGCACCACTTAACAGTCCTCCCCAGGTATCAGAGCCTGGAGCTCACTCCTGGCTCAGCTTGCTGCCCAAGACCAGCTCCCTGGTAAAAGCTGTCATGCAAAAAGTGCTGGGAGGTGCCCCAGGAGGCAGTCTCCCCCTTCAGCTTAGGAGCTGCTCTAACACTGAGGCTCATGCCCTTGATCCCCACCTGAGCTATTCTGCAGCTGCAGTGCAACTGTCCCTGAGCCCAGGGAGGTGCCCCGTTGATCTGGACCCTGGTCTGTAGACCTGGCTTCCCAGCTCAGCCTTGGGCTTGCCTCATCACCAGCAACTTCCCTAGCAACCTCAGAATCGTGCAACAGTTTAGGTTGGAAGGGACCTCAAAGATCATGGAGTTCCAACCCCCCTGCCCTGGACAGGGACACTTCCCACCAGACCAGGTTGCTCAAAGCCTGGCCTTGAACCCCTCCAGGGATGGGGCAGCCACAGCTTCTCTGGGCAACCTGTTCCAGTGCCTCACCACCCTCACAAGAAAGAATTTTGTTCTAGTATCTAATCTAAATCTACCCTCTTCCAGTTTGAAGCCATTACCCCTCATCCTATCACTACATGCCCTTGTAAGAAGTCCCTCTCCAGCTTACTTACCCTTCCAGTACCCTTCAGATACTGGAAGAAACCTTGACTCGGCTGAACCTCATGATCACTCCTGGGTCTGTCTTGCTTGGTTTGCAGTCTCCCAAATCACTTCCCCTTTCACAGTAGCCCACCCTTGGTGCTCTCCTGAGACACACTGAAGAACACGTCCACCGCTTGCTTTGGATGCTGTGGCTGCACAGTAGCAGCTGCAATTGCTCCCCACAGCAACCAAAACCAAAACAATTTTAATATCCTGCAAACATCTCCCCCCATGTTGGCTACAGAAAAAAACTGAAGCAGCAATTGGCTTGCTCCAATATAAGAGCATCCTTCTTGTGTATAGAAACACAGCAAGGAGATGATATTCCGTTTTTCCCCCTGCTCAGGCAGGGCTGAGCCCTAAATCTGTTAAAATAAAATAACTAAATGCATGCTCCACAGATAAACCTATTACACTCTTCAGCAGCAGCTGGGAGAGTTAACCTCAATCTGAAATCACCTTTGGCTCTCTGACAGAGGAGTGACATATGGGCAGCCAGGCCGTCACAAACGTCATAATCGCAGAAGTGTTGGATACGAAGAGAGAGCTTTTTTGACTTAAACAGGTTTGCAGTAAGCCCAACTGCAAGCACACAGTGCCCATGGCATCGTTTAAAATTCTTTTCCCTACAGCTATTCCAGGCTCAGTTCTTTACTATTAGTATTTCTTTCCTCCTGTATTCCTTCAATAGTGAAGATGAAGGTCAGGGGAGAGCAATTCAGCACAAGCTGACCAGAAGTTCAGAGCTCACCTTGCTATGCAGATATAACCAAGGCATCAAACATGAAGGACAGCATCCACTTTCTGCTTGGAATATGCGTCAGACCCCAAAAATCAAACCAGATGGTGATCTACTCCTTTCTGAACACATTTTATTCATCATGAAGTCTATTTCAAGCAACACTGTATGTCACCTGTCAGGGTAAATGCAGATGAGCCTTCCCGGATTTCAAATTCAAATTGATTCACATTTCTAAGCAGGGAGATATAAATGTAGTTGCATGTTTTGGGGCATTTTCCAGCCAAAATGCCATTGGTTTTATGTGACACGCAACCATATCAGGGGACTAGAGGTAATCAGGCTGTCAGGCAGCTTTTAAAGTGTAGATGTCCATAGCAATCTGTGCACTCGTAATCCAAACTTTATGCAGCAGCTGCCTACCAAGGATGGGCAGGCAAGTGAATCCTACATCTCCCTGCCCATTGTCTGCCTGCTTGCTGCCCACCTCTCCCCTGTTCCTAGCAGATCTTTGGTCAGCCCATGGCTATAAGAGGTTTCCATTCCTTAAAACTCAGCTCAGAGAGAGGGGCATTTGCATCTCTGGCAATGGCTATAAGAGGTTTCCATTCCTTATAACTGCTCAGAGAGAGGGGCATTTGCATCTCTGGCCTCCTAGTGGGGGAAAAATTTAAAAAAAAAAAAAAAGAATCAAGGAGCCACTGGTTTTGGCAAGGGAGGACGCCCACCATTGGACCTCACATCAGCAGGCAGAGATGAGGCTCATACGACACCTCGTTAGGGTTTGCCTTTGCTCAGCACCTCAAACACACCGAGCTTGACCTGGGGCTCCCCACTGAGTTCAAACTCCAGGTAAGATCATGCTTCTCATCTCCCAGCCCAGCAAGCCTTCTCCATAGAGAATGGATCAAATGAATGATAAGAAACAACCCAAAGTAGTCTCATCACCAGAATATTGATGGTACTGTAAGAAGATAAAACAAAAAATCCCTGCTGAAGACCAGCCTAAGCGTGTTGAAGCACTGTGGCCCAGGATCCCAGACTTCTTTAAGGATGTTTTTCCCCACATAAGGTCTAATATCTTTCAAATTATTGGTGAAAGCAGATGCAACCCTAGCAGGCATTTGTTTTTCTTTCCCTGTGAGAATTTTTATTTATTTATTTACAGACTACACCTAAGGTTCCCAGATGAAAGAAAACCCTACTTCCACCTGCTTGGCAATGCCCTGAAGGCATCACTCATTCACTTGCAATGCTCACCTCATAACCAGGGGTTTCCACCAGCGTACATCCCACACCTCAGAGGTCTCCAAGGGAGGCACCACACTCAAACAGATGCTGCGTTTAGAAGTGACATCCTTGGCAGCTGGTATTGTGATTATTCCTTAGAAATTCATGTCATTTATCTACCTGTTCTTCTGTGATGGGCAGACCTAAAAGCAACTCAAATATTGATCCAGCTGGGACAGAGATGTTTCATCTTATTTAACACCCTCACAAGCCTCTGCAAGAGGGGCTGGGGTTTAAAAGCCTTATGCAAGAGGATGCCTGGGAAGATGCTGCATCTGCAGCAACCTGCAGCCCTTACAGAAGGAAGAACGACGCTACCAAAGCAGGGAGTTTGGCAGGGCATCAGGAAGGCTGTTTGTGCACACAGGGCTGCAGTGCTGTCTGAAACCAGTATCTCTGTACCTTACCAAGTACCTTAAAACAGCAGGTTTGGCCTGAGAAGGTCAGAGACCTCCTCTGTTGGCACACAGCACACATTAAAGGACATCACAGAGGCTAAATCACATGCAGTATCAGCTAAGATAGTTTAAATGCTGCAATGGGACCAGTGAAATTACAAAAAGTTTCAAAAACAAGGCAAAAATCTGCTTCTTATAATTCATTCTTAGTATTTAGTTCACAGCTCTTGCATTTGAAAGGTTTCCCAGGAGCAGAAAATACGGTGGCCACACATAACATTTAAGCACCTCTTAACCTGATCCAGAATTCAGTTGGCACTTCAGGACCTTACTTAAACTAAAACCTGGATGCCATCCACACTTCTGCCGCTTTCCAGAAGCCATCCCCTGCATCCACAACTCCATTCCTTCTCTGCCTGTTTTACAGCTTTTCAATACCACCCCCTGAAGTCAGGTAAACACAGAAAAAGGTAAAACTGGTTTGCTCTTTCTTCCCAAGCTCTTTCCACCCAAACCCTGGCAGCTCAGGCTTCCAAAATCCATCCTGTTGTTTGACCCGGAGCGCTAACCCTTCTCTTCAGGGCACTCCCTACCTCCTGCCTCTGATCTAGACCCTTTAAGCCATCTCCCATCTTTTGCCCCCAGCTGACACCACCCACACTTTTGACCAAAGCTATGTCTCACCTGTGTAACAGCCCCCACGAGCCAGACTTCTGCCTTGCCTCATCGATTTATCTAAAGTTCTGTGCACTTTCAGATGCTTTCAGATGATGTTCCCCCTTTTCCAAAGCCCCCCTCAGGCTCTCAGGCAAAGTCCTGCAAAGACAGAAGTCACAGTGGATGAAGAAATGATGGTGTTAGAACACAGGAAGAGAACTGCTAGAGAATCACAGAAAGAGTGCACTCCACAACATGTGGAAAAACTGCCATCCTTTTCTCTTGTGCTGTCACCAGGACAGGCTGTTATCCATAATACAGTTTGTGTATAAACAGCAGATACACAAAAGTCTGTCTCTTTAGGTCATTTTAAATCCTACATTTAGATCTCTAGCAAATGCTGGCCTCCCACTGTCACTCACATCAGCATGGCCTCCCTCCCCTACCTCCCCCCATGACAAATGGTCTTTTGACTTGGACTATATGATCCTGAAAATTACCCAAATTAAACTTAAATTATTCTTCATTTAATGACATTTTAAAACATCAAAACAGCTATAATATTTCTGAGCAAATTGCTCCCACCCATTCCCTCAAGTACATTGGTTTTGAAAATCTGATTCACAGTAGTTTCACTTTGCTATCAAGAGAGACAATAAAGCAAAGGCTGAGGTATACCAAGGGCAATATTCGTACATTCCTAAAACACAGAATTTCTATGCTAAAGAAACCTTTAGTTAATCCATTTCTCTACAAGCAAAGAAACTTGATTTATTGCTTGACTTCTTTTCAAGAAGAAAAGATAATTGACAGTATTATACAAATGACAAGCTGAGTTACTAATCAGAGCTGGCATAAGAACAGCTGAAACTGCAGTTAGAAGCCCAGGTTAAGGTTAAAGAAAACTTGTAATTAAATAAATTACAAATTTCACACATGAAAGACAGGCATTTAGCTACATTTGGAGTTTGATAGTTTCAATTATAAATGTAGACAAACTATACTAAATTAATATAATTAAAATACAGAACTGTCAATGTCTATGCCATTAACAAGAACAGATTTATAAATGAAGCTTGAGTCAGAACAAGCCTGAAATTCAGGACATTTCCATCTCCATATTTGTTTCCACCTAGTCATTTTACAAGATGCTATGTGGCCTAATGCTCACTTTATATCTCTGCCATGTGCATAATACGACACCGAACAATATCATTATATAGCATGAAAAACGGGTTTGGGTCTCCCCCTGTAATAGATATCATTAAAGGGGTAAACATGTATATATTGCCATTAAGTTTCAAAAAAGAATACAAAAAGAATCAAGTTTTCCTATTTAAGAAGTACCAATTGAAACCACTAGATTTCCCGGCACCGTGCTTTAGGGACACTAAAATAGGGAAAAAACATCACTCAACTATGGAGTTGGGAGAAAATCACCACCTGCTTTCATAATGCAAGAGCTTTCTTACCTACACAGTCTTATGCTCACGTGGGTCTGGAAGCAACAGCCCTCTGGACCCCGAGTAATGAGGATATATAAGAAATTTTTCAGAGGGTGCCATGGGCTCCCTGCTCTATTCCCCAGCATGTAGTGGGACACACACAGACACCACTGATCAGCCTAACCTTGGGTAACACAGGGAAGAAAACCCTCAAGGTTTTAAACCACCTTGAGCAGGACACCCACCTGAGAGATGATTACCCATGGCTTTTACCCCTCTGCACCTCACCTAGAGATCAGGGACCACCAAGCATGTCTGCTATTCACTTGTTTTTTTAAAGGAGGGAATTTAGCAGTTAGCACCATCAAGAGCTGCTAAGAGAGGCTCAAGGGTTTGAGAGCACAGGGAATGTGGACATTTGGTGGGTATTACCAGGGAAGAAGGGAAGGGAAAGCTTAACTCACAGGGGATAGAAAAAGGCAACCCTGGGCACAGGCTGAAATAATTCTAAATCTATAAGAGGGAAGATTTTATTCAAGAGAAATTGATGGTAAGTACTAACCTGATCCTAGTACCTGGCTGTATATCCAATAAAGGTGGTCCTTCAGCCTAGTGTTTCTGCTGAAAGACTGTGGATCAAAAGGCTAATGCCCATGTCTCTAGCAGCATTATTTGGGCCACAGAGTTAAGATAAACAGGACCTTTCAGCCTGCCTGAAGTACTAGAAACAGAATTGTGAAATAAGCGTGAAATGAGGCACTATCTGAAGAGCTAATTTTTAAGAAAAAATACCACTCGGGAACATAATATTAGCAACCAGACAGTCATATTACCTGCAGAGCCTTGACCAAGTAACATGATGTTTTAGAGTGAGAATTAAAAAAAAAAAGCTATTCCACCATCCTGGTCTGCCTCAAAGCTGGGTCTCAGGAGGAACTGGCACTCCTGTAGCCACGTCGACGCCATGGAAATACAGCTGTGGCATCTGACCAACAGCCACTGCTGGAAAATCACCACCTCCACATTTCGCTGCATGCTCTTCCCCTCATTAGCCTGTGTGAGGCATGAGATGTATTCACCAGCCTCATGGTTCAGTGCCTAATTGCTTCAGCACACGCCGTGACATGTCATCCCCTCTGCTGAGGCGCAGAAGACGACAGAACTATTTTGGTAGCTATTTAGTACATTACTTGACAGCTACACACTTAAGCACCTGTTTTGCTTTCTCACGAGCAAAAGAGTTGTCAGGGTGAGATCTGTCCCATTGTTTAACTGACATTGGCTTAAATTTGACTATTTTCTTGTGTTTGGTGTCTCTTACTCATGTCTTCTTCACGGGGGTTGGGAACCCCACACAGGCATTATCAGCAGTGAGCGTGAAGTCATACCGATCATCAAAAAGGTGTTCCAAGAATTCAGAGCAGTTCAAGGCAGCTCAGGGCTTCCCAGTTTGTGGAGCACCTGCCATCACACCTCGTACCAGAACGACCTCTCGCCGTGATATGCTCTGAGAAACCAGAGCGCCAGCCGCTGTGTCAACAACAACAAGGCTCGTTAAGAGGCAACTTTGACAGTTATTTTTAATATAATTGCATCCTGGAAGAGAGTGTACCTTCGGAGCCTCATCACTGGATGTTGACACAGCCTTGAGCAGGAACAGCAAGATCCACTGGGATTTGTCTGATCATGTCGATAGAGGGAATAAGCAAAGAAACGACTGCTTAAAATGGTAGAAATTAGTACCTACTAATTATGGTAGATAAACATTTGCTGATTCCTTACCTGTCATCACCTGCTAACACTGGATGCTTTAGCCATAGGCTGACTATACCTTTTCCTTTTGAACTTAATTTTTCTCTTTGCAAACTGAGCAATGAAACAGCCCACAGAGCATCTCCTTTTCGTCTCTCACACTCACACAACATTTGAAAGGCAGTAAGTCGTATAAATCAGAGTCATTCAAAGGAACAGTTGTCTATGGCACTACATACCAGCCCTCATTCTGGTCCCACCACAATCAGTCCAAGATTAGTTTAACCAACAAAAAGAGGAATAGACACAGAATAAAACAAACAAATGGGACTTGCTGAGAGAGACAAAGACAAGCAAGCTCTAAAATTAGCAGCCGGGTGAAGTAGGAGTCCCAAGCAACTTGGGCTAAATGAAAACAGTTTGGTTCAACCAAACATTGTTAAGCATTTCTTGCAAAAACAGGACAAAACTAGAACTTTCTAAAGTTATTTGGCAGAGAAAATAATGCCCTTCTCTATAAACAAATGGGATGAATAGTGAGGGATGGGACAGGTGAAGGACACCACATGCCAGGACTGTTCTCATGTCCCTTATTCTCCCACTCACTGGCATACATACAAAAACCCACCCGAAAATCAATGTAGAAAGTATGAATTTCTTCATTATTTCCCACTTCTTTCTGACCTGTAATTAATAATTACTAAGCTATATTACTGGATGGCTTGTCAAGATTGTCTTGCAAGACAGATGACTCCAGTAAGGTTTATACTGCCAAGAATATTTATTGGATATTAAACAAACTACTCCTGACTCTCAGGGGAATCCAAGGGTCACTACTAGGACAGTTAATTCCAGGAGAACAGAGCAAAAGAGCAACACCTGTCAGAAATATTAGCATGGGCTTTTTAACTTGTATTTGTCATACTGTCCCACACTGTCCACCTAAGGGTCCACTGTGCTGTGCACAGGCACTTTCAAGGCTTAATAAGTCTAAAAAAGAAATCGCTCTTTTCATCACTAATCCACATTTTGCATAGTTCATTTCTTTCCTTCAGGTTTCTAATAATTTAACTGTTCTTCTTACCTATTCCCCTTCCATGCTCAAACTCTCTGCATCCTTACATCTCTAACATCCCCAAATGTGCTCACTCTGTCTGCGATGCCCATACTGACTTCTGCTTGCTCTCTGGGGCAGGATGTGTTCCTCACCCATCTTAAAAAGTTCTCTTATCTATCCTATAAAGCTTTTAAGATCCTCTCTTTAAATTATGACCTTAAATTACTAACAGCTCCAGGGAACAAATGACATATTTTAGAAGAAGGAAACCATTACCCTGGGTATACTAACTTGAGGGCCCCTAACCCAATGGATTAAACATCTAAGGAGCCTCTCCTATATGACTGCCTGACCTGTTTCTCCCTCGAATCAGAGTAATCTGCCGCTCAAAATTAGTCATGTTAAATTATTTCAATCCATTAGCATTGTCTTAAATCCGAGTCAGAGATAAACTAAAAATATACTGTAACCAATAGTCCAGATGTCTTGAAAGCATTAGAGGTACTGCAAGTAAACAGTATGCAGACTGATCAAATACATATAGAGCACACACCAAAATAAAGCACATATTAACTTGGATAAATAGTACTTTTGTCAAAGTAGCTCCTACAAATTTGCACAAGTCTAAATGGTGTTTATCCAAGAGTCCAAAATAGCTCCCAAGTTACCACAGCGTTCTACCCTTTCCCAGATTAAAGCATGCACAACTGTTGATCCACGTTGGTGGTGCATTACCATTTCCAAACAAAGCCCTTCATTACTATGAAGGTAGTACTGGAATCTTGAGGAATATTTACCCTGCATGTCAAGTGAGGGTGTGACACTGGATCGGAGTTCTCCACGTGCATATTGTTATTCCCCACATCCCAAAACCCTCAGCCTAACCACACTGCTAATGGTTTCATGACAGCACCAGTTAAAGCTAGTTTATTTTATCCCATATGCTCATCTTTGTATCTTTGCTGCTTCTGCTGCACGTTTTCTCTGCTCCCTGCTTTTGCACCTTAGATAGTCCCTTCAGCAGCAAAGCCTGGTGCTTATTTCCTGCTTCACAAATTGGCAGCACCCCTGTAAAATTTTAAAACATCACTAAAGCTCAGCAGTTATTTATCTGGGAGCTGAAAATACGCAGTCACCCATCTGGCAGTTACTGTGCAAAAGGACAGCAAGAGGCAACACTTCAAGGGTTGCTGAAAATGGATGACAAACTAAAGTAGGAACCTACCAACAATCTGCAAGAGCCATTCATATCAGAATCGACCAAAACCTTTCATGTCAAGTGTGCGTGGCAATATAATCCCCAAATTCCTTCCTTTCCTTCCATTGCCTTTGAGTTTTCTTATTATTCCTTCCCTCCAGAACCAGCTGCATAAGCACTAGCCTTTTGAACTCAGCCTGTAGTCTGCTAACACAGCAATTAGTTTAAGCCCCAAGAGAAGTAGGTGAAAACCAGTAATTATTTGTAGGAGGGATTACGTTGTACTAGTGATAACCAAGATGGCTTTGTTCCTTCCTTGTCTGTACTTTGTTCTTTGGAATATGAATGACCCAAATAATTACTTATTTCAGACTCCAAAGGCAAGCCCATTGCTCTGGTTTGAAACGTGCGTGCAAAGTAACCTAGAATTGTTAACTGCAGCTTGTAATTGCAAACAATAAATCAAAGAGTAAGAAGCAGTACAAAAGGTACCCACACTGTAATTACAAGCCGAATTAATACTTTTGGACTGAATACACCCCCCTCTTCCCACCTGACTTCAAACACTATTTCCTCTCTTACCCATATCCCTAAATTCAGAGACTCACTTTGCTTGAAATGCTGGGTTTTTTCACCCAGCTACATGCTGAATCTCCTTTTTTGATCTAGTCCCAGCAATTCCCTTGTTGGTACAGTGCCAGCCAGGGAGTCATCAGCTGATCCAGGGGAGGTGGGTGAGGTGGTACAGTGGGAGTTGGCCAGCGAGACCTGCATGTCCCCCATGCAGGAAGAAAGAGTCTGTATCTATTTAGTTCCTTTTAAAAGGATTATCTTTCCTTAAATGCAATCAGAGACTCAATCACAAATAATTGACTAAAAGAAAACCTTTCCCTACACACATGCACCAGAGCATAACTAGTGTCAGAGCCCTGAGTGCACCAGCAGGCCCTCAATCACCCTGACCAGCCTCACCTGAAGCCTCCAGCCAAACCTTTGCCCACAGTGCAGAAGCTCTGGGTAAGCTCAGGCTGCACCTTCACTCTTCACCTGAGCTGTAGTGTTGCCTGTCTTCAGTCCCATCTCCTCCTGGATGGGTCTTAGGGCCTATATTGTAGTCATGTATATGGTACATCCATCTCCCCCTCCCCACCCTGCTGCTCCTGTCCCAACCTTCTGCTGCTGATGCTCTGGGTGGACCCCAGTGTTCTTCATCCACTTCACTTGTCCAGGGCTACTGGACCCTGCCACCAGCTCCCTTCTCTGCCCACCCTGCTCAGATCCTGTGGGGCTGCACCCTGGCCAGTACAGGTGCTGGGGTCTCCCTTGGCTTCCAGCTCATCCCCTGCCTTGTGGGGCAGCTCCCTCACAGGCAGAGCCACAGAGGAGCACCTCAAAATCAACAGCGAACTCTCTGGAGACTAGTATTCCCTTTGCATGGATTTTGCAAGTCCTACAGAGATCATAACCACCTGCTCCAGAAAACATCCCCAGATTTTGCAAATCCTACAGAGATCATAACCACCTGCTCCAGAACTCTTAGATATTCAAGACAACTCACCTGCACTTAAACCTAAGCCTAATTTCAGAAAGTAAATTCATCTGTCCCTAATAAAGGATAGGAAGCACCTTTTGTCTCCAACAAGGTGTGAACAGATGTTTGACCAGCATGAGGATGGCACATCCTCTGCATTTCACAGCAGAGCAGTGACATTACACATGTAGTGCAACAATCCCAGCAATATCAGTAGTGTGATAAAAATGCTATTTCCCTTAGTTTAAATAAAAAATTAATCTAGTTCAGTTAACCATTCACTTGTGCTTAACTATTATTTTTTTTCTCTCCCCCAAAAAGTCAGAAGGCAGCTAAATGACACACAGTAGTTCGCAACAGATCTCCTCATAAGCGTAAAGGAAAGAACATGGTCACCCATTGAAAATTTAAGTGCTAAAAAATTAGGACATCAATGACCAAAACAAGACTCAGTGTCACCATATTCCATGAGGTATAAGTATCTACAAAGCTTATGAGGAGAACTGGTCTGTTGAAAGGCTGATATTTGCATAAGCACTAGTTCAGGCATATTTGGGTTACCACCTGCTACAATTTTGACAAGAAAATTAATTACAGTAGGCCAGGATAAAAGGCAAGAGGGGACGAACCTTGCATTGTAGGTGAGACAGTGCACCTGCTTCTCCATCAGGAGCTAGGGGTGCAGCACTGGACTGAGCACAAGGCCTCACCACTCATGTTCCAGCCTACGTGGCTGTTCCATCCCTTCTTCTGAGGCCAGCAACAACCCTTAGTCCCCAGTTTCAAAATGGTCCTTCTCAAAGATAATAGGTATTAAGGGCTATTTCCATCTAGAAGTGATAAATGCAACAAAAAACAACAGGCCAAAGTTTAACGCCAATTACTTGGTTTACAGGGAAGGTAATTATCCTCTGGAAAAAGCTTATCCCGAGGAATGATTGAAATTAAGGCCAGCACCAGAAAGCAGTGTTCTTTCTGAATGACAACTTTTAGCTAAATTAAGTTATTGAGTTCCAGATGCAACAGGGACAAATTGATGGAAGCAAGGAGTAAATGAGGTGAATCAACAGTTCTGTTTAAACAAAACCTATTCCACTGTTGCAAAAATAAAATGTAGCAGCTGTAGCATAGAAAACAAAAGTTATTTCCTAGAGCACCACAGATAATTGTAACAAGTGACACTGCAGAAGTAATATAAAGCAAACTAGATGATTAAATTAATGCAGACAAAAGGTTTACTGCTACATTACATTAATATAGCCCCTGGAAACATGAAATATAAGAGAATGAAAATTCAGAGACTACAATTTGTGAGTCAGAAATCAGACTTCATTGCTAATCAAAACCAACCTCTGGGCCCATCCCACTTTTGCGGGGGTTCTTTTGGGGAACAGAAATAAAAGCTTGAAGGAAAGACGGGCTGTGCCAAATTCTTCAGGAGATCAGATTGAACAAGAGCAGCAGTTTTTAAATCACTGTTTGCCACTCCATTTCTCACAGAAATGAAAGATTTACTATGACATTTCTCATCCCAGTCAGTAAAGATGTCTCAGCATAGCCAGCCCAGAGACCAACCCAGAAGCCATCCTACCTCCTCAACCAGCAGCCATCAGTTCTCCAGCACAACTTGCTGTAGGAGACACTTACCCCTGCAGTCACCCCAACCCTCCAGGAGAGCAATTCTTCCCTGCTTCATTCCTTGCTTCTTCCCCCTATTTCCTTCTTTTAAACTTCATAGAAGTTTAGCTGACCCCGAGAGCCACTCTCTCCCTGGCTGGGAAGGGGGGTGCTCCCAGGAGTAGCCCGGAGTGATGCCTCTGGCAGATCCTGCTGCTGCCCTGCCTTGGGGTGGCTGGCAAGACCCCAGGCAGCACCAGCCAGCCTGTGGCAAAGAGCCCGCACCCCAGAGAAAATCTCCACTTTCTGCCTTTGGCTTATCCTTCCCCCTCTTCTTTCACTGGTTTCTCTTGGTTTGGTCTCAGAAAAGCAAGGTGAGATTTTAGCAACAGGCACTTGTGCTCACTTTCTTCTCAGTGCCTCTGCAGACAAAAGGTTAGAGATGGTTGGATCTAATACCAGGACCTTAAAAAGCTGTCAAACAGATTTCCCCTCCTCCCTTACCCCACAAATAAAAATCCTCTTCCGCTTTCATCACTTAAATATTTTTCCCCCTTTTTCTATAGCTAATAAAAAGATTTAAAAGGATTTTCATGGAAGCAGAAGCCATGCGACCAGGCAAGCATGTCCTCTCTTTGAGCCTCAAGCTGTGCTTTACTGTTCAGTGCCCTGCAGTGACCTGTCTGCACCCAGCCAGAGACAAATGCTGCAGGCTTCAAACCCTTCACCGGCACCGTGACTTACACCCCCCACACTTCTTGGAACAACTTGTATATGTAATTGCTCCCTACCAGGCCACTCATTTCCTAGTGGGGCTTCTTCTATTTTAGCCTTAAGTTATCAAGTATAGTCATGCCTGTCCAAATGTAGAAGCACATGTTTTACTCTCTCACTTCATAACTCCTGATATTTCTTTTAATAAATCACTGCAGCAAGCGCGACTACATACAACAAACGCACTTTCATGCGCAGATATTTACCAAAAGCACATTTTGATGCTGGTTCACAACTCACACAGTGAGTGCCAGAAGTCATTCAGGGAGGGGAAAACTCTTGGGCTCTCTGGAAACAGAAGTCTTAGCCAGTCAGTATAAATTTCAAACTCCAAGCCCAAGCAGTTGAGTCTTCTCACACAACAGAGAAAGCAAGACCTGCTCTGAAGAGGTCAAGAACACTTTCAAACCAATTCAAGAAACACACATCAAATGAGTTTCAGAGCTTGGGAGCAGAAAGAAAGCGTGACTATTTTGAAACACACTAAAAATGAAAATAGCACGTCTGAGATTATTTAAGGTAGCAACCTTAGCACCTGATTTCAAACACATTTGAGAAGCCTGAATTTCAGCAAGTTATTGCTGATCAGCTTCTGGAAAAACAGTTCTTTCCGGAGCATGCTCCTTGTTTAGCGCTCTCAAGCAACACTCAAGAGTCACCCATCAAAGACCTTGGCCTGACTAGCAAAGCCTCGCTCATCTCTCTACACACATCAGCTTGCCACTGCACACAGGGGGTTGAAACACATATTTTGGATTCGTAGCTCACTTCTGTTCCTAAACATTAGACTGTGATTGATGGCCTCAAACAGACATGGCAAGTCCTTTCAAAATTAGAGGTAGAAGTGAACCAGCAGCCATATGCTAGTACTAAAGTGAAGGCTGTCGTACTTTGGGCTTCTACAGCCTATGATATTGGTAAAAGGAGTCATGACAACATTGTGCTAGGAAGTTGCTGTCACAATGAGTCAGCCCTGCTCCAAAAGCGTGCATTACGCTGTCACTTCTGACAGACCTGCAGCTGGAAGATGCTGTGTTCAGGCTGCAAGTCCACCTATCATTTCAATATTTTTTCTTCCTTCCACAGATGAACCTAAGTTTCGTAAACTGTTTTCTTCCACAAACAGATGTTAATATAACTGATTATTTTACTACCTGCAACGGGCATTGTGCCAGCCAAAGCCAGTCCTGTGTCTTCTGGGCAGCAGGTCTCCCTGGAAGAGCAAAGCCCACTGGAGCCATACTTCATAACTACCCAGAACCATTTTAATTTTCAGTTTGAAGACGTGAAAAGCCTTTTAAACCAAGCTCACACATGCAGTTGTCTAGAAAGCCAGTGTGACCTAAGGGGTGGAAGAGACAAAAGCAGGTGTGTTATCTCTCTAGAGTTGTCACCAAGACAAACTGGAAGAATCATCTTCAGAGGATCGGAGTGCACTTTAATTTCACCATCCCCATCTGCCAACAAGGGCAACAGCCGGGAGCATCGCCATAGGGAGGGGAGGACAGGAGGAAGGTTCTGCCTAAACCCAGGACACAAGCAGGATTTTGGAAGGAGATGGGAAGCTACATCGATCCTCCAAAGCCACCGGCCGGGGACTGAGAGGGACCTGCCCCCGCAGCGCTCTCGGAGCCTCTCTGCTGCCTGCCGAGCCCCTCACCGCCGGGCCGAAAGCGCCACCTAGTGTCTGCAGCCTCTCGGCGGGTTCCCCCGCAAAGGTGAGGCCCCTGAGGACACAGCAACAAAATTCCAGGGGGAAAAAAAAAAAAGCAAAAATTCAAGTCCCAGTTCTCTGCTCCCCTGTGGCCCGCAGAGTTACTTTCTCCCACTGCAAGACTGACCACCACTTACACCAGCAGTCTTGTTCTGCTCTACCAAAAAAAAAAATCAAAGCTGTGAAATTCAGATGCCAGGGAGTACACAATCAGACTACACGGGTTGAATTAGTGGCAGATTCAAAGGTTGTCCCCAAGCTACAAAGCAGAAATTTCAGTATCATCGTATACTATAATTTTAATAATCTAATTAAATCTGTTTAGAGCCTGGTAGAAATAAGTAAAATTATTAGAGAGTATCAAATTCTTCTTATTATCTCTTGCTATGCAAGATTACATACTCCTAGGCTTTATTTTCAGAGAACAGTTATAAATACCGTACTGTGGCCCTTGTTGTAAGGATTGCATCTATTAAATATTTATTAGCCTATTGGGGTTAGAGGGGTCTACCTGAGTCAAACAGCAGAAGTAGACACTTTTAGTAATAACTTTCAGAGTGCTTCTGATTTACTGACAACTAATATTCATGCCATAAACTGTTCTTCAACCTGAATGTGGAATAAGTAAAAAAAAAAATTGAAAAAATAAATTTAAAAAAGAAGAGTTAAACAGGTAGGATGTTACATACCAGAACAGCAAGCACAGTCTGGCTCAGTCATTTCATCTTTGTTACTATAAAAGGTATATCCTTGTCTAACTTGATACCTGATGTCATTTAGGTGTTGAGATACATTGAGCCACACTAGAGCTCTGCTTCTTTAAAACCTATGGGTTTCTTGACCTGTCATCCTTTTCCTGCAAAGTAATGTCCAAATGGCATCTCTGACATTTTAAAGTGACAGCAAACAGGCTGAGTAAGTACATTCACTGGAGGAAAAAAAAAAGAAATCAATAACAGAAAAAGAAGGCATTTGCTTACAGTAGGGTAATGAATTCTCGGAGCTGGGTTAAGCAGACATACCATCACAATGAGAAGCAGAGAGTTCTCACTTTGCTTTTTGGCTTTCAAGCAGCAATAGAAGAGAATCCAATACGGTCATTTTGTGAAAGAAAAGAAGAGGTGGGAAGTGAACTGCAAAAGTCCATTTGGGAAGCATATCTGCCCCTTATTATTAATATTACTATCAAGTTTTCCAGTTAAGACTGGAATGCATGTGCCGAAAAAGTCAGCTATCTATTTAAAAATGAAAATAAGTGCAAGTAAAGCAGTCCCTATACAAAGGAGCTTCTCAGATGCTGAAAACTTACAGAATACATCAGGTTAAACCCAAAATTATTTCCCACATTCAGATACCTCATTTCAGTAGGACATAAATGAATGACAGCAGAGAAATACGCTAAACACAAGAATAACATTTTTCCAAACAGCAAAAAGGACTGGAGATCCTGAAGAACAACAGCCTCTGGTCTATTCCTCAGAAACAGTGGACAAGGTTGTACAAGGCAGTTTTGCACTCTGTGAGAGAAGCAATTTCTGAACTAAAAAAGGATATAATTCTGTGTCAGGTTGATTGCCATAGCAATCCACGTGCATTAAAGTGAACTGGATATAATGGATTTCATAGTAGGAACAGTACAGCACCACAGAATCCCAGTTAACCGCACAAAAGGCTGCTACGAAGAGTCACTGCTAAAGAGAGGGCTTCGGCACTCTTCACTGCAGAGGAAATGGATACACATAATTCTATGTCATTTTAGGAGAAGCACCCACCTCCTCTCTAGTGATAAGAGGCTGTCCTTTGATTTGACATGGTAACAAGGAATGGAGGCACTTGGCAACCAGCATTCACCTTATACATTTAGGCAAGTACATAGTCAGCTCTTGCCCTGACACAAACGGAGAGCACATGCACCAAAACCAGCCAGCAGCAAGAAAACTGGAAGGAAGACAGTTTTATTTCCTGTACATTTCAAAAGCATCAAGTGCCAGGCCCCCTGGAAACAGAGACAGGTGTTTTACCCCATGAGAGCTTCAGGGGACAGGTTGAAAAATTGCATTTCTTCCGATTTGCTCTTTCATAACAAAATCATCATACCTCCTGGAGCTCCCACATATTGCTGTATCAACAGGCAGACTTTTTCCTGAAAGACTGCAAGGCCTGACTCCAGAGGCACCTTGGATCCATACAAGTGCCGTATGCAGCATGTGCTAACAGCAGATTTCCTTGCAACAGGTCTTAGACAGACACCACTTTCATATCAGTGGTGCTAAAGCATGGAAGTTACAGTACCAGCCTAGTTTTTCCACAACTGCTGAACCAGGGCAAACACAAATTACACCAATTCCCACCAAGACAGGCTCTGAACACCCAAAAAGGAGCTCTTCTTTGGATGCCTAGAACAAGCTCTCCACCATCTATTCTCAGACAGAAATCCAGCTTAATGACCACGGGAACATTTCACCCAGCAATCGACCCCTGAGGACACTAGTCAGTCTTGCACTGTGAGAAAGGTACCATCACTCCTGATCCCCCCAAACACATCCAGCATTGCAGGAACTTCGTGGAGTTATTAACGCGCACCTCCATTCAGAAAATTTGTTTTTAACAGGAAGAGCACCCAAAGCTGTCAGAACCCCCCAGCATTGCAGAACCTTCGTGGAGTTATTAACGCGCGCCTCCATTCAGAAAATTTGTCTTTGACAGGAAGAGCACCCAAAGCTGTCAGAACCCCATGAGTTTACTTCAAATAGAGCAGCATAAAGAACAAAACCCCCACAAGCCTGATGGGAGCAAAGCAGAGAGGAAACTTCTTGAGTATAGATCTAGGAAGTAATAAGACAGAGGCAAGGGGGGAAACAAAAACAGTAAGAAAGTCTTAAGGTATACCTGGTATCAGTGTCCTTTCCCAGGAGCAGATCGGGAAGTTACAAAGCATGAAAGCCCATCTCCAGAATATCTCTCCTTCCCTCTCCTTCAGTCAAAAAAAATTCCCTTCCAATTCAGCAGCCTGGTATTTGCAAGATTACAAAGGGAGCACTGGCAGGAATATTTAGCAATGACATTTTCACAGGTGAGGAGATTTGCTGAAATGCTGACTACTCACTCAAGTTTATCTTTTCCTCCCCAGTACAAATAGCAGCCACACATCAGTACACTGACTGCATCTGCTTGGGCATATGCCTTGGGGTAATTCAGCTTGAACTCTCAATCAAGCATTATCAATTTGTTTCCAAGCCTTACAATTTTATATTGCATAAAAGACCAATCAGGTGGCACGTACTGGCTGCTTGAGTGCTGATGATGCACCCTCTTTACCCCCTCATAGCTCTACAATGAGCTGCTGGCAATGACTTATCTTTCAAAAGAAGGTAAAATACATAAACATATACAAGTAATTTTGGGATTAATGAGTCTCTACAGGGGAAAAAATAAAAACCAGATATTCCAAAATTGATTTCTGAAAACCAGATTCTGTCACACTCCTTCACTGGCTGTGTTTGCCTTGGGCTCACGGCTAGCAGTTGAGAACAGTGTTTGCCCATGGGGAACAGAGCAGCACCAGCAATCTCCATGCAAGCACACCATGGATCAGGGGAGCTCCTGCTCAGGAGTTCCATCCTGGCTATATTTTATACCCACAGGGGTGCTCCGTGGAGCACAGCTCCACACTCTCAAGTGCCAGCCTCTTGTTCACAGGGAAGCAGAGTGGAAACAGTGGGACAAAACTTGCAGAGACTGAGGAATCACCCTGTGTGGCCACAAGGCATTTCAATGCTCTTCAAGCTTCAGACAAGTCTAAGCCATCAAGCAGAAACAGTCATTGTCACATTCTGTAAATTGCAGGTCACAAAAGGATGTTCATGCACTTTCTTTCACAGGCTTTTCCCCAGAAATCAAGCTTACACTGAGTGTTGCAACCAGGAGCAATTCCCTGTGCTGTCCTTCCTTGTGGATCCGTGTCCCATCACTAATTTCAACCCCTGCTTTGGAAAGATTGGTCCTAAGTAACACACAGCAAGAGTCAAACAATGCCTGTGCTTGTCCAAGGACTGGAATCCAGGTCTGCAATAGGCACAAGACCATGCTTTCTCAAAGCAATGCCCTCTCTTGGACACATCAGAAGCTGTTAGTCTGTGCCATTAAGTCCATGCTATTACAATTCTAATTTTATTTTTGTTCTAAGAGACAATTCTATACCAATAACAGATGGTATCAGTAAGAAACCATAATAAGAAGGTGAAACAGTTATTTACTAAGCATTGTAAGTTACATTGTAAGTTATCCTTCTTGACTTGGGAGCCCAGAACTGGACACAGTACTCCAGATGTGGCCTCACCAGGCCAAAGTAGAGGGAGAGGATGATCTCCCTCGACCTGTTGCCCGTGCTTTTTTTTTTTTTTAATGTGCCCCAGGAGACCATTGGCCTTCTTGGACACAAGGTCTCATGGTCAACTTGCTGTCCACCAGGACTCCCAAATTATTTTACAATTTATTCATTCTAAACAGAATTGTATGAGTATAGATGGTTATAAGTTTAAGTTAACATTGGTTAAATTTGCATTATTTGATTTATGGAAGAACTACACTGAATTACATCTGTTGATTCCACGCTATGCTCACCAGAGTCTTACAAAAGGAACAAACTATATTACAGAAATAAAACTGGCAGGAAAATGCCACAAAATAATAACAACATGGTATTATATTTTATCTTCCCCAAACATTTCTTTATGATTATTTTCTAAAGACATTTATGGTTAAGGAAAGTGCCTAGTTTTAAACTAAGTGATGCTAAATCTGCAGCATGAGCTATAAATTGGCCAGGCACAAATAAGTCATCCCTCTAGAACAAGCATGCAGTAAGTTCTATAAAGTGCTCAGGAATTCAAGTCACTGCTAACAGACAAGGTGCAGTAACTCACTCAGAGGCCAAAAACCCCTCTTCCTATAATGGCCAACAAGTCTGACTCGAAGATTATGATCATAGACCACTTTCAAATTGCAGAGGAACCTTAGCAGCCACCCACACATGGTCTGAGCAGAAGCCTAGTGCAGAATCTGTGTAGTAACAACAGAACTTTTACCCTTTTATTCACTTTAGAGGTCGTCTCGGTACCTGAACATCATAGTCAGCAACACCAAGTAAGGCTTATCATCCTCTCAACTGAAAGAAGTTTCCCTACTGTCATCCCCTCATTCTCATTCCTGTCCCATTCCTCTGCATCATCTTGCCTTTAATTACCTCCAAATCCATCTTCACATAAATTTCACTTAAGTCCCTGCACTCCAGCTGCTAAAACATCAACATAAAGTCATAAGTAACTAACTGTCAGCAAGAGACAACAGAGGAGAAACACAAAAGTCCCACTTCTCAGCACTGATATAAGTTATTCCCCATTCCTAGCATGAACAGAGACACTAAGGTCATGACAGGACAGGGCACGGTGTAACTAACTCACAGCTACATGTTTGTACATGTGTACAAACACATGCTCTAATATGTACCCTATGGCTCAGAAGTCACTGCTTCCTAAAGGAAGCAGTAGAAATTAATTTGTCAGAATCTATTGATGAGTTCTCCAGCAGGAACAGCATCTTAAAAAGGAAGATTTAATCCAGGGAAACAAAACGGAGACCAAATTTTAAAATATAACAAGGATCCATGAAACAGTAAGTAAATAACTCAAGTTGCTGATTAGGTAAAGGCATTTTGGACCTTATTTTGAATCTAGCATAATTCAATTATATCAGACATAAGGCTGGTCATAAATGTGTTCATCTGAATTTATTGCAGTATGCCCTAACAAAGCCAACAACACAACAGGGAAACAAAACTGAAATTCAAAGTAAAGTAGGAGTGAAGGCAGAACATCCACCACCGACTTGAACAAACCAAACCAATTAAAAATCTGCTGATTTTCACAGAAGTCATCTGATGTGATGGAACCCACAGGACTCTTATAAAATGGAAATATTGAAGTATTGTTAAAATGAGCATCACAGCTGAAAGCAGATAAAAATAGCACAGTGGGAAATAACACGACTCCAACTTCCACTGGAGGCAAGAAGGGAATCCATCATGTAGAAAACATGTTTTCCACTACAAATTGAACTCAATTTTTTTTTCCTATCAGAGTGTTATTTGATACAAGTATAATGACCATAATACCACACTTAAACACATACGCTATATGTATTCTCTGCAAGATGATCCCTCACACAGCAGTGACAGCTCAGACCTACATTACTGTACATGTTTAGAAACAGTATGAATTACAAGATTCAAGATGATCCAGAGTCAAGACCTAACCTTCAAAGCACTTCAAGGCTCAGAGAACCTGGCTTTCAGCCATGTACTTGTTGATTTTTTTTTTTTTTTAATCTGCTCTGAGAAAAAGCTGGCCACATTAAAGCTGACCTGCAAGCCTCATTTGCTCAACATTACACCCAGTCCAGGCAGGGTGTGACATCTGGCCAGCTAAGATGGACTAGGTTTGGATACAGCCTGACCAAGTGCATACTGAGCACAGACATGGCTTTAATGACTCCACAGGTACTGATGACAGGGCAAAAGCCAAGCACTTGCTTATGCAGGGTAAGGGTTTAATGCTCAGCACCCTGCAGGATCATCCCCTACTGGGGATACTAGTCACACTAGTCCACTGGGCCAGTTTACATCCTCTTGTAGATAGAAGAATAAAATTGATGACACCCAGTGAAATATTCTCCCAGAACCTTCAAAGTGTGAAACTTCAGCAATCATATATCCACAAAGGCTCCATCTCTCACAGAGAATCTTCTGTATCTATCAAAATTTGCATTTCCTCAAACCACATATTTGATCAGGGTGCCACCTGAATGTAAGAGATAAACCAACTCACATCCAGAATCAAGAGGCCAGAGCCACAGTATTGATTGCTCTGTGTAACAGATCTTCACTAGTAGATGAAGGCAGCAAAGCTCTTAAACATCCTCAGCAAAGAGATTCATACACAGAAAAAATCCAAAGATTTCTTTTGCCCCATTTTGCCCTTTCAGATTATCTCTCCATTGCAGGAGAAGAAAAATGCTGCATGATGTTAACTGGTTCTTTGAGACTTTCCATAGCACCTGCTACAGCATGGATGGGTCACACTTTGCACCTCAGTTGGGGAACACCCTTTTAAGGTAATACTAAAATAGTTAAATAAAACACAGTATCAGAACACCATGGTGGCATCACTGCGTTCTTTTTTATTTCTGGAAAAGATCTAATCAAATAGATCCATTCCATGGCAAAGAGATGCCTATGGGAGAGCCGGCACATATTAGCCCTATACTTGAAAAGAATTAACATTATTATACAGTTTTGTAACGTGACCACCAAAAACTCACAAGAGAAGAGGTGTGGCTTTTCTTCTGCTTCATTCATAACAGCTGAGATGCTAGAAGAGCATTTCAGAGAAAAACTGCACACAATAAATACACACATCCTCCCCTTAAAGTCACCTGTGCTCTTCTATCTCCCCCAATCCCTAAAAGGGTGCAGCCATTCCAGAACCAGTCAGTAGCACAAATACCCAAATAACAAAAGACAAATGACCATAACACTGAATAACTCCACCCAGATGCTTTTAAAGCTTTTGAGTCTCCCAGACCTATTGTTTGGGGCTGTGGAGAGAAGTTCTGTAGTTAGTAAGAAATCCAGTAATGTTTCCCAAGGTCATCTCTGAGCGATCCCATCTTGGAATTTTAATTTAAGTTTTTAATAAAACAATCTGTGCATAGCAGCATACTTCATAATATGAAACAGAAAGCCCTGGATATACTCCCTTTATCAGAAGGGGTTTTTTCCTAAATCCAAAATAAATAAAACCAAGTAATCGTAGCACAGCTTTAACCTCCCACTTCTAACATGCATAATCTTATTTGGGCTTGGCTTAAATGAAGATACAGGAGGAAAGATGTAATAGCAAAAAATGCAAACACTGCAAGGGAGGCAAAAGCCCCACATGTATTTAAATTGCATTTTCCCTGTTTGTTGCAAAACAGTTCTTTTACAATCAACTGTGCTTATCACCTAATCTACAAAAGACATTATACACAGGCTTTTTTTATGTTCATTTGAAAACACAACCAGGGTGCCAATTTAAAAACAAAAGCCATTTTCTTCACCAGCAGAACAGAGCTCCCAGACAGCCATCACAGATGCTCCTGTGGCTACAAGTTCGGCTGCAGGAACACCTACTGCCCCAGCCTGGCATCTGAGTTTTGTGGCCAGAGCTTGAAGAACTAGAGAATGAGACAAGCACAAGCTCTACCTAGAGACACAAGCACCAGCTGGCCCTGGACTACAGTCATCATTATCTCCAAGACCGTCCTGATGGTTAGACAGCCCTTGGTGCTGAGATGGGACATTTGCTGGCTAATTGCTTGGGGAAACTGAACAACAGTAGTTCCAGGACATTTGGAGCTAGCTCAAGCCATCTGTGTGAGGCTGCTTCAGAGACACCCTACCTAAGTGCAACCAGCAAGCTCCCTCATCAGGCTGCTGCTCCTCCAGCCCTGCTTCAAGATGGCACTGTCCCATCTCCAGTCTCTATACATTTTCTTCCCCCCTCTGTTGCTTCTTCCCTGTCCTTAAGCGTCCAGCTGCTATTTGGAAAAAAAATAACTGACATATGAAACACCTGGATGATATCTAAGGATTGCTATGTGTGACTTCTCTAGTAGTTGGAGCTACTTCTTGGGAATCAAGATGCTCTCCCAGGTCCTTGTGGGATCTGGCTGTCGTAGCCTGACAACACCAGGGTTTTTCCATGTGCTCCACTGCTTTGCAGCCTCAGTAGCCATCTACACCCGAGTACAGCGAGGCAAGCATTAAAAGCACTGACAGACAGGAGTGACTAGGGAAGGGCTAGGCAATAGAAAAATCCAGGCTATTGCTCCGCAGCTTCTGCTCTTCTGCTTCTAAACCAGAGCACAGTGCAGAACTGGGATTATTCTGTCCACCTGCCAAATTACTGCTTTGGGCTTTCAAACAGGTACAGGAAAAGACTTCCTATAGGGGCAAACACGAGGCTGTCGTCTAGTGTGCCGAAGCACAGGAAAACAACATTTTTCCTGGCAAGAAAGCTCCTCAGTATGTGACATTATCTGGCTCCTATTAACCTTTAGAAAAATGACATCCTCGTTTCTCTATTCTTTATATCCCTACATAAGCCCTTCTTCTTCCTCCTGCCCTTCCTCATATTTAAACATGCACTGGTAGATTTAGCTGATGGGCTTATTTATTCAGCGAGCAACCTATAAACTGAGACTTTGCCCACAAAACAGTTACAGTTCCTCCAATTTCTTCCCCTTTACTGTAACTGTGAACCACTTGGAGATGCATCACAGGCTGCAAACCACCAATGAAGTGGAATTTTACATTAGTGGAAACAAAGTGGGGGAGAGGACAGGAGCAACAATTTTGACAGTTGGAGCTTTCCACCTTCCAAACTGTGGGATATTAGTAACATACCCAAACCTGCAAAATTTGCTACTGCTGGAGGAGAGGAAAGAAAAACCCTGCAGTATGGTGTAATTAGAAAAGAAAAATGCTCCTCAGAAGAAATGCCCAACTGGCACCAGGGGAACTGTGGGTGTAAAACTCCTAAGTGTTTGAACACCATCTGCCAAGATATTAAAAATGCAATTCCAGGCACAAAAAGCAGCATAACAAATTCAAGAACCTGCTGAGCACAAAGGGTCTGAAAATCATAGCTCTGAGAGGCCAGGAAGAAAAGAGTTGACAAGACAAGAAATGTGTTTCTTGCTGTGTATGGCCGGTCACTGCTGTAAGTGTATACAGTTCTAAAAAAAATAAGCTTGTATGAACAAAAAAGCATATTCTTACTTTTGAGACTCAGTAGAATAGCTGGTTTTGAAGTACTTGTACTTACTGGCATAAGTTATTTATTACATACTGTTTTTCAGTATAGAATAGAGTCATTATACAGTAAATATCCTAGTCCAGAAACACACCCAAGCATTTATTCATGGCTGTTCCTGCCCTCCCTCCCATAAAGTTATTTTCCTCAGAGGCAACTCAGCCCTGCTCTTCAGACAAGCAGTCAGTGTAGCGCACCACCAGCGCTGCCCATTTATATGGATTTAAAATTCAGCCCGAGACAGCAACCACTGAGCTCCGAGAAGCAAACGTGGCCTTGATGCAGCTTTCTATTCCTATTATTTGGGATTTAGAAAGATTCTGATTAAAATTATCTTGGAAGTGCTTGAGTCAGAGGATAAAATGTAAACTATACAGCCGGTTTCAGAAGCCGTTACATCTGAAAGACAGATAAACAAGGGGAAGTCCATCCTACGCAGAGGCTGCTCTTAGCTGAAGGTGAGCCACAAAGCTGTTTCTGAACCAAGCACGGCTAAGCAAATAAAATAAATAAAATATAATAAGACCTCAAAGAATAGATAGTTCTGAAACAGCAGCAACTTGCCCCTAGGTCATGGGAATGAAAAACAACAGGTCTGGCCTTATGGACAAAGAGCCTGCAACCAAGAAGGTGGCAATGGCCTCAAAATACATACTCCCTGGTTCCACCTAGGCTAGGACACATCACACCCTCCTCAGCCCAAAAGCACCCAAGTTGCTCCATGTGCAGGGAATGACCACCAGAGGTGCCCAGAGGGACCACATGAATCACAGCTTCTGCATTTCCATCAAACCCTGGTGGTGTCATGGCATTAAGTGGGTTACAAATGCAGCTAAATTACATGCAGAATAATACAAGACTGAACGTACTGGGAGACGTAGTTCTAAAAACACACCTCAGAATAATTCATTGTGTTGGAACAATTTTCAGGTTGGTTAATTGTGCATTATCTCCATCAATATTAAGACACTTGGCTTAAGCATTATTTGGACGTCTAGAAGTATTGTATAGCCCCTAACAAGCCAAACCACCACATTTGTTATAGCTGTGAAAATGTTAAGGTCACATTTTAAAACCAAGAGACTTGTAACAAAAAAAGAAGAATTTCAGATGGTCTATTAAGTATGCCACATTTAGAAATGGTTCACAATGACTGTAGTAACTGTATTTAATGGATAATGGGTTTTTCCCACCTCTCTCAATACACAAACACACGTCAGTGGTGCAAAAGCAAGAATGACCCTGTACAACGTATAGGCCCACAGATGCATTTGCTAACAGGCCAGAATAATTTTCTTCCATGCCTCTCATATGAGGATGTCTGCAGAACAGAGGTTATTCTTCATTCTGTTGCCATCCTAAGTCTCCAGTTTGTGTAGGGGGAGGGCAGAGAAAGCCTTTAAAAGAAACGGCGAAGAAAATAAACCTCATTCCTTATACTGGTATTTAGGCAAGTATTTCAGCTGAGAAAGGACTGACTCCCGGACTCTCAATAAGGCTTTTAATTAATCAATCGCTAATTCATGAAACCTGAATAATTGATTCAGTACATGGCAGCAGCACCCTCAGAGAGAAGAGAGAAAGCAATGAGATCAGCTCATCTGCTCATACTCCCCACCCCTGGCAAACCTACTGTCTGTCACCCCATGGGTGGCATCCTCAGTAATACCTCTGTGCTCCTTGAGAAAGAGGTGGGTACCAGGCTTCGTACTGAGATCAGCTCAGCATTAAATTAGAGCACCAGGATTTGGTGCTAAACTGTCTCATCACTTGACTGGCTCAGCTGACCTTAAAGCCTCAGCTTTCTGGGCTCAGAGATAAATGGCTTTAAATGTTTCATCCAAATTCCTCCTGCCTTCCCTCCCAGGCATACCAGGCCACCTTTCACTGGGGTCACCTGTCTTTTCAGCTACTTCAGCAAAAACCTGGATAGTCCAGTTGGCCAAGTACTGCCTGCAGCAAATAACCAGCGTTATCACAGAGCATCTTCTCTCTATTGCTTTCATCAGCAAACAGTGATTTCTTGACTCTAAAAAATTGTGGAGAAGTAGGTATATAGCAAGACTAACTTCCTTTCTGCCAAAAAGTCACCCCACGGTCTCCCACAGTACTAGCAGGCTGCAAGAGCGGGTGAATGGATATAAGACCATGGCCCTGAGCACAGCACATCTTGCATCTCTTGCACCCATGCTCACCAACAGCTTCTTAAGGCAGAGAGCTGATGAGAGACACTGTGGAGAGATGAGGTTTCAACTTGCAGCATGCTTGTTAAGAACATTTTTGCTCCATGGTCCAGTCCACAAGGCTTAAAGAACAACTTGCTGCTTGCAAAAGAAAATTAAATACCAGAAGAACTGTAGGATTTCACTGTACATTTGGAGCTTTATATTTATAGGGCTTAGAAGTGCTTTCTCCCTCCAGAGGTTCAGTTACCAGCAAAGAATTGCAACCTATAAGTTTTAGGTACCATGAAAAACAATCTACTGTGATCCAAAAATCCCCCCTTATATGCCAAATCCTGTTTCCAATGGACATTGGATGTTGGTTGTCTGCGTGTATGATTTACAAAACTTGGCAAACAAGTTACCTTGGCTGTTCACCAAGACAGGCACAGAAGAGGCATGAGAATCAGAGTTGAGGAAAGACTCCAGACCAGAGGGAAGCAACCATCTCTGTATGGGATGCACAGCCATGAATCCTTTACTCAAGTCAGACCACCACCCCCATTTATTTGACACACAAAAAGCGTGCGTTCTTTCTTTGTCTGAGGGGACCTGGGTCACATCACTGATAGGCTGCAGACATGGCAGCCTTGCAGCTTTCTTTTCCATTGCCCCAGGATTTGCTTCACTTTTGTAAAGTACTGAAATAAGTGTAGGAGCACTCCTCTAAACCTTCCCACTCCTGAGGGACTGCCTGTGCTCACGACAGCAGACATCAAGAAAAGGACCCCTCCCTACCCCCACAAAAAAACCCTCTAAACTGAATAATGTCTGTAATCAAAGTGTCCATACAAACACTGCTCTTGATTTAATGAAATATTGATGCCCACATATTTGCCTGTGCACAACACATCCGCAGATGCAAACTGTATCTATTCTCAATTGATTGCACACCGCTTGCTAGTTGGCTTATTCCATCTGAAACTCAGAATAAAGATCTTCATTTCAAACAAGGGCAGAGGACCCTGCTGCAGGGTAGAAAAGCAGAGTGCTGCTGCATCTACTTGCTTACAGTGCCTTTATCACCTAAATTGGACACCCTCCCCCCATTTTCTTACTACCTTTTTTTTTTTTCCCCATCCACAGACTAAAACATCAGCAATAAAGATTAAATTATCCAACTTCTCCCATACTTCAGCTAGTGCTGCTCTCCATCCAGGAGCTAGTCCTTTCTGTGCTCATTGAGGATGGGAGACACTGAGCATCAGCTCCTCCCTCACCAGGAGAGGAAGCCTGACTCCAGTGCCTGGTGATCCTGGTCCTTACTGGGCAGGATGGGAGACCTGTGGCCTGTTCCCATACACTCTCGTGTTCAGCAGAGGGCACACTGATGGGCTTGACCCCAGGCTTTCCTTTCTCTAGGGAGCAGGTGAATGATTCAGCTATGTAAGTAATCCTCTTGCTATTTGGAGTGATTAGTATTTAAATATCCTGTAGAAAGAACTCTTCTCAACAAGAGTGGGAGCACAAGAAGCCTATCTCAGTACTCCTTATGGCCAGGTTCACTTAGAAGTGGAAAACATGCATTCAGAGTCCTCCAGCAGAAAGAAAATTAAATCCTAGGGCTGCCTTCATTGGCTGAATGCCCTACCTGCTGTGTACTGCAATGAAGTAACAAGGGCAGGCGGAAGGAGAGCTTCTGAATCACACGCACATCATCATCCAGATGCAATGTCTACTTTGTTATCAGCTACTTATAAAATAAAACAAACTTTTATTGTGCAGAAAAAATAGCCAGAACAATCTCTGGGCCAGAGGGGAAAACATCCCTGTAGTTATAACAAAGCATTACCAGCCTAGGCAGTGAGACTATGCAGGTGAAATTCCCATTAAATTCCTAGAGGCTGCAACAGACAACACTTCTATACAAGCTTTATTGCCAGATAAATGAGGTGGAAGAGCCATCACTGGAAGTAAAGAAGCTTTTAATGCTAAAAAAAAAAAAAAAAATAATCTGGTAAATTTGTTCATCAGCAGAGGCCCAATCCTGTCAATTTTGTACTAATTCAGCTACTTCAAGGATCAGACCTTGCAGCTATTGTCTCTACCCTGTAAATATGCAAACTGAAAGACTTCCAGACTTGCTAACATATGCAAAAGTAATTGCTTCAGAGACCCTAGATAATGCAAACAAATAACATGCCAATTTAAATGTCTGCTTCTCTTGCCTGTGAGCACACACAAAAAAAAAGCTGTCTCAGGGTTTTACATCCAACTATCTTAGATGCCAAGGAGGAGATTTTTTTAATGACGTTTTCCCAGGTAAAACTATGCTTCCTATATTTACAGATCCACAACACAAGCTCCCTAAACCAGCCCACTGAAAAAAACCACCAAAACCACACAAAAACCAAATCTGCCTCAAGCTCCAGGACCAGCCCCCCTCAAACACCTATTTCACTTGCAAGTGGTATTTTATACATATTATTGGTGGGCAGGGGGTGCAGCAGAATAGTTTGCAAACACTTTAGAAGGTAAAGCTCATGGTGGCGTACCCCAGCACTGAGTGAGGTTTGTAGACAGAGGGCTGGGAGCTGCAGCTGGGGACAGTAGGAAGGTGGGTGCTCCAGGCTGGCAAGAGGGAAGATGCGAACAAACAGTGGAAGCCAAAGGAGGGAGCTGCTGCTCCAGGGGAGATAGAATCACAGAATCATCTAGATTGGAAGGGACTTTAAGATCATCTAGTCCAATCATCAACCTAACTCTGACAAAAAAAAAAACAAAACCAAAAAAACCCCACATTACTAAACCATGTCTCCAAGCACTATCATCAACCCATCTTTTGAATACCTTCAGGGATGGTGCCTCAACCACCTCCCTGGGCAGCCAATTCCAATGCTTAATAAACCTTTTGGTGGAAAAATTTTTCCTAATATCCAATCTGAACCTCCCCTGGTGCAACTTGAGGCCTTTTCCTCTTGTCCCATCGCCTGTGACTTGGGAGAAGAGACCAGCCCCCACCTCTCTACACCCTCCTTTCAGGGAGTTGTAGAGAGCGATAAGGTCTCCCCTCAGCCTCCTTTTCTCCAGGCTGAATAACCCCAGCTCCCTCAGCCTCTCCTCATAAGGCTTATTCTCCAGACCCCTCACCAGCTCCGTTGCCCTTCTCTGGACCTGCTCCAGCCCCTCAATGTCTTTTTTGTAATAAGGGGTCCAAAACTGGACACAGCACTCGAGATGGGGTCTCACCAGTGCCCAGTACAGGGGGACAATCATGTCCTGAGTCCTACTCACCACACTGTTCCTGATACAGGCTAAGATGCTGTTGGCCTTCATGGCCACCTGGGCACATTGCTGGCTCCTGTTCAGCTGACAGTCTACCAACACCCCCAGGTGTAATAATCTGTGGGGCCTATCAGGGAGGGAAGTTTTCTTTTTACATCTTTCACCCGGGTCCCAGGGAGGCAGCAGACCTCCCTGAAAAGTGAACAGGTCTGCATATCGGGCCTTCCAACTCCCTTCAGGATGGAATCACCTACAACAATGACCCGTCTTTTTTTCCCCGTCCTGAGCATGTTTTGATGCTGGGTTTAGTACGACTTAACCCTGGCGACACCTCTGTAGACAGTGAATTACCCTTCCCATCGTGATTGGGTTCCCTTTGCAGAGCCTCATAGTTGTTTTGCCCGGTGACTGGGGAGATGGGGGAGCAACTGGGGAGACACACCTGCTTCGTTGGGCAGGAACTCATTCCCAGAGCCCCCTATCCTCTAAGTTACCTTCTTCAGCCTGGCAGAGAGAAGGCATGGAATCCTCTGAAGTCTGCCTGCTTGGTTTCTGCTACGGGAGGCAGGGTGCAACTCTGGTAGTCCTCCTCCTTCTCGCATTCCCTGGTTTTCCTCAACTGAAAGCCTCCCTGAGCTCCATCAGTAAATCGGAGCAGCCAGGGGAGCGAATGGGGAGACACACCTGCTTCGTCGGGCAGGAACTTGTTCCCACAGCTCCCCATCCTCTAAGTTACCTTCTTCAGCCTGGCATGCAGAGCCTCATAGTTGTTTTGCCCGGTGACTGGGGAGACAGGGGAGCGAATGGGGAGACACACCTGCTTCGTCGGGCAGGAACTTGTTCCCACAGCTCCCCATCCTCTAAGTTACCTTCTTCAGCCTGGCAGAGAGAAGGCATGGAATCCTCTGAAGTCTGCCTGCTTGGTTTCTGCTACGGGAGGCAGGGTGCAACTCTGGTAGTCCTCCTCCCTCTCGCATTCCCTGGTTTTCCTCAACTGAAAGCCTCCCTGAGCTCCATCAGTAAATCGGAGCAGCACTTCTACCTGGGCCTATCTCCCACCGGCGTGCCCACCAATGCCCACTGACACCGGCACAAGGGCAGGGGACACCCCGAAGCCCCACATCTGAGTGGCAGCCTGTTCCCACAGGAGCTCTGGCTGGGAAGCTACCTCAGAAGCGGTGCGTGCCGAGCCCACAGCTGCCATGGCCCTCTTCCGTGTGGAAACCATCACTGTTCTGTGGCCGAGCCGGCAGTCCTTCAGCCCTCTCCAGGCTCCCTTGTGGTGATCCCAGCTGATTCCCTCCCGCTCCTTGCTTGATGGGTGCCCAGCGACTAGGCCCCTGAGCCTCCTTTAAATCTGCCGCCCTTCCCTCAGCGGCCCCGCCCCGCGCGCGCCACCGCCCCCTCCCCTCAGCGGCCCCGCCCTCAAGCTGCCGGCTCCCGCCACAGGCCGCCGCTCTGCCCGGCTTCAAAAAAAAGCCCTCAAAAAGTGCTCCTCACCGACACTTTTTTGCCTCGATTCCCTTCTCCGGTGCAGATTTACCGCACCCAAGACTGGTCTCCTCAGGGAATGACCGTTAAGGCGGTTACGCCTCGTTTAAACCTGCCGCCGGGGGTTTTAGGCCCGACCAGGCCTCTCAGCAGCCCGCCCTCAAGCTGCTGGCTCCCGGCATAGGCCAGCCACTCTGCCCGGCTTCAAAAAACCCTCAAAAAGAGCTCCTCGCCGACGCTTTTTGCCTCGATTCCCCTCCCCAGTGCAGATTTACCACGCCAGAGGCTGGTCTCCAGATTCAGGGGCGCTGCTGGGTACGAGCTCTCAGGGAAGACCACTCTTGGCATGGAGGCCGAAGCTGACTGAGCAAACAAGCCAAGGGCAACTTCGGATGGAGATCCGTGCCAGGTGACACGAGGGTAATGCAGACCACCCCACCTTCTGGAGGACTGACTGCAGGAAACAGAATGCACCTGGTGATATTACAAGGGTCTGACAACTCAGACACACTCCATCCCAAAGTCTGCAGCTGAAGCTCATGACCGCCAAGTCTCTACTTTGTTTTGCTGTGAATAAATTGATAAGTAGTCTACTGGCAGGGAGGCAGCGCCGACGCTTTTTGCCTCGATTCCCCTCCCCAGTGCAGATTTACCACGCCAGAGGCTGGTCTCCAGATTCAGGGGCGCTGCTGGGTACGAGCTCTCAGGGAAGACCACTCTTGGCATGGAGGCCGAAGCTGACTGAGCAAACAAGCCAAGGGCAACTTCGGATGGAGATCCGTGCCAGGTGACACGAGGGTAATGCAGACCACCCCACCTTCTGGAGGACTGACTGCAGGAAACAGAATGCACCTGGTGATATTACAAGGGTCTGACAACTCAGACACACTCCATCCCAAAGTCTGCAGCTGAAGCTCATGACCGCCAAGTCTCTACTTTGTTTTGCTGTGAATAAATTGATAAGTAGTCTACTGGCAGGGAGGCAGCATATTTTATTTTCCTCTACTCGGAGCCAAATACGGTGATTCAGTACCCTATTGCCATTATTTGTTGTTCCAACAGCTCTTCAGTTGCAATATGACCACAGGGGCAAGACCCTCCTGACCCAACACAGTTTTTTTGTTATTTTGGTTTGGGGATTTTCTCATTTTTTTAATTTTTTTTTTTTTTTTTTGGTTCTATCGAGATCAAAAGCCTTAACTTACATGAGCATCTCAAGTCCAGCATTAAAGGATGACAAATGCCTTTAGGTGCACATGCAGGACATCAAAAGCCTTAACTTATATGAGCATCTCAAGTCCAGCATTAAAGGTTGACAAATGCCTTTAGGTGCACATGCAGGACACCACAGCTCTTCTTACATCAATATCTCTTTTTCAACAAGGTTCCTGCATAACTGAGGAGTTGCTCTGTTATCTCTTGCTAACTGGACTCAGAAATTGGTTCATAAATGGGGGAGGAGATTCATCTGACCCCTGTCCAAATGCCCAAATAGCAGAGGAACAGTTAAACACTCGCACTTCCTAGGTGCAACGCTTTCAGTATAATTTCTGACTTAAGATCCTAGACTTAAAAGACTCTGAAGCTCAGTACCCTGACCTAGCAAGGAATGAGAGCCCCTAAGTCTCCTCAATGCAAAACAGGACTCTGCTGTTTCACCAGGTTTCACTGACGATGCATATGATAGTGTTTGTGCAACTCTCTCCAGCATCTTCAGGTACTGCAAAAACTTATTTTTGCCAGGGTGCAGACATGCAATACAGAAAGGCCTTGAATCACAACTGAATGAGGGGGAGTGGGGGAAAAAAAAAGGAATACTAAATGATTCCTCATTCATTGAGCAGGACAAACTTTCATGACATACATGAGGACTGCAAAGACAAGCTTCCTTCCTTTAGCATTCTTGGCTTTGCAATCCTTCACTTATCCTTAATATGGTTCCCTTTCCTCCCTCCATTCCCTCTCCTATCTCTTTCCCATTCCTGTTTTCTATGGAACAACTATCCCATTCCATAACAGCAGCCCAAGGGGTATTTGTGACATGCCTTTCTAAGAAACAGATCAGAATAGAAAAATCCTACTGGCAAGCACATTAAATTAATTCATCTCTCTAAGGTGTTTTCATTTTGGACCCTCATATCTAGTTCTGTAGTGGAGATGTGTTTGCTTTCTAAACAAAGGAACATATTTCCTCCCAGTCAGAAGAATTAGATACGAAATAGAAATTTAACACTGCTCTCCAGAAAGAGACTGAGGAGATGTTCTCTAACTGTGTGCTTATTTTATAGTATTTGCCTGCTGACAGGAAAGCTTTCAGTTCTTTCTACTGTCATAACCCTATCACATGCCCATATGAACAGATTACATGATATTTTCATTTGAGCCAATTTCTCCTGTTTGTGCAGGATATTAGGCTAATATTATTCAGCACGGTACGATACACGTAATGGGAAATAAAGTTTTGATCTCCAGCCTTCCCGATGGTTTCACTTACGCTGTAGAAAGCAGTAACCACACCGATGCAAAGTGGTAAATGATTTCTTACAATAGCACTGGGTACCTGACAGGCTAACAGCTTATATGCCTTATTCATTACAGCCACTGAGCTGTGCCAGGAGAAGGGCTCAGTCAGAGATGGGAAAGCAGTGACAGCAAGGCATCAGGCCATTAGAACACAGAATTTCCACTTGGGCAGGAGAAGAGTCATTAATAACGACAAACGCTCCCTTAGAAGGGCCACAGAGACTCTAGAGGAGCGACAGGGAAGGTCCAGGCACAAAGAGCCAGATGTGGAAAACAAAACGGATAGAGATGATACACTAGCATTGCTCAAATAGGTAATGCAATGCAACTGCTTTCCCACCCATCAGTGACACCCACCTGGATTAGCAACAGCAGGCAATTCAGTGAGTTATCCTGCATCACCTCTCTGTAGAGAGGTTTCAGTTCTAACACTGGCGTGTTATAAAATGCCAATATCTGAAATGACGTTTAGGACCAGTTTCCCCTTTCATAATGTCAGTTTGGTGGGGGGGTTTTTTGGTGGGTTTTTTTTTAAGCCAACTCCTACTGCCATTTTCATGTCTAATTAAATTAGACTGAGATTCCCGGCGCAGCTTGTTAGAGCACACCGAGGCTCCAGAGCACCCACAACACCCTGACAAGCGTCTGGTCTGAGGAACCCCACAATCTCACAGCCCTCTACCATGTCCTGCCACTGCTCCTTCACAGCATAAACGGATGGGACGAGAGTCTGTGCAGAAAACCCCCCTGCCACAACCCCATCAGTGATCAAACGAGTTTTGGGCTGGTTGCCCATACCATAAGGGAACAAATAACATCACGGAACAAGTTATTTAAGTTTCACAGAATGATTTGGGTTGGAAGGGACCTTAAAGATCATCTAGCTCCAACCCCCCTGCCCTGGGCAGGGACACCTCCCACCAGACCAGGTTGCTCCAAGCCCCATCCAGCCTGGCCTTGAACCCTTCCAGGGATGGGGCAGCCACAGCTTCTCTGGGCAACCTCTTCCAGTGCCTCACCATCCTCACAGGAAAGAATTTCTTCCTCATATCTAGTCTAAATCTCCTATTTTTCAGTTTAAAACCAATATCCCTTGTCTTATGTCTCTGCTCCTTGATAAAGAGTCCCTCCCCATCTCGTCTTATGTCTGATAAAGAGTCCCTCCCCATCTCTCCTGTAGGCCCCTTCAGGTACTGCTGTCAGTGTTAACAAGGCACAATGCAAAGCAGGAGGCAACACGCAGGCTGTAGTTCCTGTGGTCATCGTGACAAATCATCCAAATAACTTCTAAAGCCTGATATTCCAACACTCAGCCTTGTGATAAATGATTTTTCCTCAAACAGGATTCCAATTAAAGTTTACAATTTATTAAACGAGTAAAGACAAGCAAACAGCGCTGGGTGCACCGGGAGTCTCCGCTCAACCAAGGCACACACGTGCAAGTCCCGTTTTGGGTTTATATCGCTTCTCCTAATACATATTCATACAAAGGTTGGCCTATGCTAATGATAGGTGTGTCTTCTTTGGCGCATGCCCTCCTCACCTTCTGGAATCTTCTATGTGTTTTCCGTGGCTCGCCCCCAGGATGACCCCCGACTCCAGGCGTGCGCCCCACAGACCCCTCCCGTTCAGCACCATGTGGCCAGTAACAAAAACTGGTTTCCTTAGGGGTTCTTACAAGAAACAGAAACTACATACATACAATCCCGCTTCTCCCAAGCCCATGGTCATACAAGGACAAACAGAACAGTTAAAGATATTAACAGGAATCAGGTGAACACATTTCACAGCCTGTCTGAGGATCAGCCTCAAGCCTCAGACCTGTGATTTCAGAGAACAGGTGTAGCTGCACTTCAGTAGTGGCATTCTACAAAATACAACCCCTTTATAGAAATCTACAGTGCGCAAAAGATAGAAGTCCAGGGCCTGGTTTTGGTAGATGCAGTGGTATTGTGTCAGAAGGAAGAGACTGCAGTACTAGTGTGGATGGTGCGTCTCAGGGAGGAGCGTTCTGCCACACATCCAAAGGATGCAGCATTGTGTATTTGTCTGACCTGAAAAACCCCATCCAGCAAGCAGGAAAACAAAGCCCAAGACAAATGCATTTAATGCTTCTCTTTTCTTCAGACACCAGCGCTGCGCTGAGCACCCACAGAGCTCTGCTTGCTCAGAGTGGAAACAGAAAGCTACACTCCAAATAGCAATATGTGCTCAAGATTCCAGCCTCAATATGAAAAGACTCAGACTGATAGGAAAGAGGATGTTTCAGGTGACCCAGAAGTAGTTCAAGAGGCATTAAAAAAAAAAAAAAAGGAAAAACCTATTTGAACAATTAAGTCAGCAAACAATTAAGCCCCTCCCCTTACTCAGCCCCTTGTTAGCTCAACATACATGCAGGAAATTATCCCATCAGAAGGGATCCTGGAGAGCAGTTTTTGATAAGAAGGTACTGTAAAGATGGACTGAATCAGTATAAGTACATTTCATGAAAATTAAGATGGATCCCAGATGACACTGTGGAGCTGAGCTGAACAAAACACAGCTCTGCTGTAAGTCCTCTGTGGATGGCAGGATGCTGTCAGCTTCAGCTAGCAAAGTCTGCAAACAAGAATGAAGACTATCCTAAAAATACGCTCACACTTGAAATAGAAGATGGTGGTGGACGCACCCAACTTATATTGATAAGGGCAGGAAAAATAAAGAAATATAATTATTTACATAAACCCCTACTGGTGACTGCACAATAAAAACCTCTCTCGTGTTACTGCTGACATGTTTGATGACAGAGGGGAAAAAAAAAGATGTCACCTGAGCGCTCATCACACCTGCACACAGACCAGGGAACCCCCTAAAGCCAGCACATCACCCCCTCCAGGGGTTAAATGCCCGTATGTTCCTGCACACAAACAAGGCCAAATTAGTTTCAGGCTGGGGATCCCAGACTGGGCTGCACTGGTAGTTCTCGTGGCACAGCTGCTGGGCAGCTGCAAGTTAGTGTGGCATGTTCAAGAAAATGGATTTTCTTGGCATGGCAACAGCTGTCTGAGTTATGCACTGAGACTTACTATGGCAAAGCCCATTTTCCCCTCCGTTAACATACCAAGCACGCCGCTATTTGAAGCGAGTATCCCAGAGATAACACACACTGGAACAATAAGGTAGAGTCATTTTTATTATGTATTACTGACAGAAGGAATATCTATTTGCTTTTTAGCTGCACAAGCTTGCTGAGCTCTTTTTCACTAGGGACTCACTTAAATATTTCCAAAAAACCCACCCATGGTGGAAAGGAGGTCCTGAAGTGTATGATTTATTTTTTTTTTTTAAAAAGCAGCAAGGATAAAGGAAGCTGGAAGCCCAAATGGTGGGTGAAACACAGCTCAGCTGAGAACAAGAGTGTTCTCCAGGGGAGAGAGGGGATCGATTGGTCGGTAATTCCAGCTACAGGGAACAGAAGAGCCCACGGTGCTGCTCTAACAGCTGGTAACAACCAACAGCTCCGGGACAGTGGCCCCACGCAACCAGGGACACACACACATCCCAGGGATGCAGTGGGGGACATCACCCCAGCAACCCAGGATGCAGAGGCAGAACCCGCTGCAGCCCTTTGAAAACAGCTGGCTGCTATTGCTGGCAGCACATGGGGGAAAATTAAAAAAAAAAAAAAAAAGAAAAAAATCACTGTCAGCCCTTGTAATTCTTATTTGTGATGTGTGTACAACTGGCTGATCAGTTTAATTCCTCTTTATCTGCATCAGGTTTCTTTGAACCCGCCAGGCATCTGCTGCTGCTCCTCCCAGCCTTATCATTTTCTCTTTCTTTCTCCTTCTGCCTTCTTGGGCGTTTGCCATTTGTCAGTTTTTCCCCTTCCAATTCCCTGTCACTCTCCCTTTAGCTCCCCCCAGCCCCATCTCTTTCAGTACGTCTTGTTTTTCCAGAGAAAATCATGAGTTATTCAGACATAAAAATCTATACGTCTGTTGGATTAAATAAACACCAGGATGTGTTTGACTCCGTGTAAAGAGGATGTATACATATCCTGAACCTTTCTGCCCCTTTAATACGGTATCCTAGGCAACCTGAATTTTCATGTTGGAGATACAACCATCCGAGCTTTTCTTGTTTTAATATAAAAATTAACCTTTGCACATCAGCTGAGAATTTCAGAAAGCACATAACCTGATTATGCCCAAAGCCCATGAATTATTCATTTGTCTGCAAGTAAGAGAGATCAGATTTAATTATGTTTGAGGGGCATCTTCTATAGAATTAAATGTTGAAATCCTCATTTGTCTACCTAGCAGTTTAAAACACAACCTACATTGGGCTTTAAATGTACATACATATGCATGGCATTAGCTCAGGGGATATATAAAGGGAAATTAAAAAAACACCAATACCTCCATACTTATAAACAACAGACACGTCTGCTCAAGTCACTTGAATATTCAGTCCAACACAACTTTATCTCCGTTATTACAAAATGAAAACAACAATAAGTTAATAATACCAAGTTATCCAGACTGTGGCCATGGGTCATATAAAATGTTTGTGCACTCTGTTTATAAGATCAGTTTCTAAAATGACTATAGATCCACGTTAGCCATCAAAAAGTGTGCATCAATCAAAGTAACAGCCTCTTGTCACATTTGGCATGCCTTAAATCAACTTCAAATGAGACTTTGATTGTTATCAGTATTAGTTGTCTGTGTAAGCACTTTACAGAACACTCTGATACACTGATGAAAAGCACCTTACAAGAACTATAACAATAAAATAATATAAATGCTTCCACCATTTCAAAGGAACTCATTGCCAAAACTTAAGATGCACTCTGTTTTTCCCCTTTTCACAAAAATTATTTAAGGGCTGACTCACCACTGCACCAGTCTAATTTCACACACATGTAGCCTAGAAGATTTCAGTGTAGCCATTCCCCAGTAAAACGAGAAGCCTATCACAGCTAATCAATCTCACCTTTTCTCTGTGTTGAGGGGAGTGGCTTTAATTGTGAAACCAAAATAACCTACTGACAGGGAGCACCCTTCTGATGGCCAAGTGACCGACAGCCACGGTCACCCTGTCCCTCGCCCTGGCAGCCAGTAATGCATGCAACAAGCAGGCAAAGAAGTTGCACTGCCTCAGTTTCTCTACTTAGAAAAGTTGATGATACTGAACTTTTTTATATAGCATTTCATGACCTACTGAGAAAAGGTCTGTTTAAGGGGCTGGTATTCTTCTTAACTGCTTACAGAGTGAATTTCTAAAGCCAAACAGAGAGATCGCTTTTTGTTCATATTTTCTGGTGGCTTGAGGTTTTTTCTTGTTGTTGTTTTATTTGTTTTAAATGGAGTTAAACTTAACTTGTGTATATGAAACTCTCCCTAGATGTTTGGCTTCTCAAAGGGATATAGGAGGGGTCTGGAGAGTAAGCTAAGCACCCGTGTCTTCCAAACATCACAGCTTTAAAGCCTGCAGCTGTCTCATTCTGAACATACAACTGCACTTACAAAAATTCATTTGAGAAACAAACATAACGTTTAGCAACAAATAAAGGATAAAACTCTTCCCAGACCTCTGCATAAAACAGGCAATTCAGAGTATCTGAATGAGACAAAAATAGTAAACCTCAGCTGACAATTTACCCACACCCTTCAGGTGGGGACAGGGGTTTGTGTGTGGCCTCACACATGTGTCACCAGATATATGATGGAGGCAGCAGCCCTTGATGGGTTTGAACTGAATCAATGTTTTAAAAACCAGATATTTAAAAACCCTAGGCTGCCTAAAATGTAATAAAACATTTACTATTTCATTACTCTCCCCCGTCACTACTGGGGAAAACGAGCAGGTGACAGGAATTGGTATTAGATACGGGTCAATACTGCAAAAATCAGATCTGGACTTGGAATCCCCTGAAGACTGCAGGAATGAGATTCCATATTTAATAACAATATACAGCAAAGGTTCTTTTCTCATTTATATGCCTAGGACAAAAGCAGCCATTATTTTCAAAGCCAGTAGCCTAGATCTAACCCGCTGCTATTTAAATCAGCAATCTAATTTCAGGACAAAGTGAGTGCCACAGATACCAATTAATTTTATCAGCTCTCACTTAGTCTTTCTTGACAAATCTTGGTTGTGAATCACCAGTAAAGCAAAAATAAGCCAGCAGCCCTATATTTTCCCCAGTCGCTTTCTCTGCCATTCAGCGAGGAAGGCGGCCACAGCACCTTATGGTATTTTGTTCCAAACAAGGCACTTTCTCAACACAGTAGTCTGAAGAGGTGCCTACACTTGGGATGAAGTTTGGTTTATGCTGCAGCTGGTGCCTTGTAAAGGACAGGGACTGTCCTTTACAACTGGCCATCGCTGCCTAAAGGTTCACCGAGGGAACAGTTGTCCCCATGGCTAACCCCGCTGGCTGCAGTCAATCCTCAGCAGCTGGAATCTCAGCATCCAGCTAAAGCATCTTTGTTTTCAGCTGCTGAGCACCCACTTGTGCTCACGGAGCCAGCAGCTCTGAAAATGGGTGTGTGATTCTGCCTTCAGGAGGCTGGCAACAGGCCTCTGAGCAGGACTGGCAGAGCTGGTGGGACTATGCACAAATACGTTGTCTGTGGGTTTATCCCAGGGTACAATATAGAGTGGAAATAGGTATGGTTGTAAAACTAGAAAATACCCTGAAAATTGCTCCCCTTCTCCTATCTAACACCTTTTTATACCAAAGCCTCACATGTAATGTAAATTGCAAGTCTACCCTGATGGGTTTTTTTTTTTTCCTGCAGGATGCCTTCTTGCAGTTTGTTTTCCGTTGCAAGGCAACTAAATGGCCAACATTATATTTTAATACTTTAATATACAACATTTCATTGTGTTGTGAAATATTAATGAGTCCTCGATGCATCCTTACACAACTGCTGTAGGTGTCTAGGCTGCCTGCTTTCTTCGAAACTGCCATGCTGCATAAATTTAGGTTTTCTGTTGCCTCTCTAAATGTATCATTTTCTGAAATGAACTCCCTGCCTAACATAAATAAGAAGTCTTCACATGGCAGGACTCAGAGTCTGAGCACAAGCATCTTCCAACCCAAAGTCTTGCAAAGAATCATCAAAGGATTTAAGGATGCACAAATATTGACCTGACCCCTGTAGCGCCCAGATAAATACTATGTCTCCTCCATTTATAAATCAGGATATTGCATTATATAAACACGCTCTTTCAGAAGCCACAGTTCAAACACACCCATGTAGCCAGGCATCCCAGCACCAAATTCAGCATCAACTGAAATCCCAACAGTACTTACACTCATGCAAATATGAAGCCTCAACAAGACTTTAAGCACGTGCTTAAAGCTAAACCCATAGTGGGTCTGGCTGAACGGAGACCGATTCAAACACAGGGGCCGATGCACCCTCCCGAGCTGTGGGGACCCGGGGGCTTTTCCCTGCTGACAGCACTGGGAAGGCACCTGCAAAGGACTTGTCTGATTAGGGACAGCCCATGTGGCAGGGCACAAGGGTCACACCAGTTTCTTTCTGGTTTGGGGTTTGTTTTTCCTTAATTAAAGGAGATAAATTTTTCCTAGATGGAAAGATTTGAGTTTCTGACGTTCCCAAGAGCCTTATCCATCTGTTCTAAAAACCTGTTTGCTTGGATCCTCATTTCCACTCCTTTCATGTTCCTATTGCTAGGACATGTTTGGTTTGTTTTGGTTGGGTTTTTTTTACTGCAAATAACCTGCATGATCCTCATTTCATACAAGTTTAGTGACATTTCACTACTAAAGGGCATAAAAGCCCATTAACCACTCCAGACAAGTTGCCAACACCTGTACAAGGACTGGCACCTCACCAAATCCTAGAAGATTAACAGCAAGAAACCAAACCCAAGAACCTGTTACCATTCTCTGGTAACTAATTGTAGCCCTCCAGCAGCAGAGCTTGTATTGTTTGTTTTACCATCAGCCCTCCAAATCTTTTTGCAGTCCATTCCTTTTTCCCCTCTAAGCTTGTCATCAAAAATGCCATTGAAGCCATTGTTTTACATAGTCTGGCAGGCAAACTCTGGAGCCCTTACTCCAGCTTGGTGGAGCACAGGCTGGAAGTGCTGCTGTACCACCTTCAGCCACAGTGTACTCACATCCTCACTGCCAAGGTGTGCCTCCAATATGGGGCTGGAGGTTACAGCCATTTACATGGAGGTGGGTTTTCACCAGAGAAAAAAAAAATATATAAAAAAATCGAATAAACACTAATTTTACTTCTCTTCTGGTATGGGCATGGCATTTAGTTCTATATGTCCACCTGAAGTTATGTCACGAAGGAAGTTATATAGAAGTTGGGAGCCTACTAAAAAAATCGAATAAACACTAGTTTTACTTCTCTTCTTGTATGGGCATGGCATTTAGTCCCACATATCCACCTGAAAGAAGTTATGTCATGAAGGAAGTTATATAGAAGTTGGGAGCCTACAGGAGAGCTGGAGAGGGACTCTTTGTCAGGAACTGTAGTGACAGGATAAGAGTAACTGTTTTAAGTTGGAAGAGGGGAGATTTAGATTAGATACTAGAAAGAAATTCTTTGCTGTGAGGGGGGTGAGACACTGGAAGAGGTTGCCCAGAGAAGCTGTGGCTGCCCCATCCCTGGAGGGGTTCAAGGCCAGGCTGGATGGGGCTTGGAGCAACCTGGTCTGGTGGGAGGTGTCCCTGCCCAGGGCAGGGGGTTGGAACTCAATGATCTCTAAGGTCCCTTCCAGCTCTAACCATTCTGTGATATCACCTGCACAGGTTTGGTTATAGCTGCCTTTCTATCCAACACAGAACAGAGGATGCCATACCAGGTCCCTAGAAATATTTCAGATGAGTGAATATCATGTACCACAAGTCAGAGAGTTATGTCTCTATCACCTGAGTAGAACAGTTATAACTTAGTAAGATAACCTATAAAATTTACTCCACTTTCTAAGTACACATGCTGCAATTCTTCCCAATACAGGAAACCACACTCATGTTCTGGAGGAGTTACACACACAGAGCCATACCCACCAGTGCTGTACAGTCACATTCAAAGTACAACCATTTTCAAGGTGCTTTCTCTCCAAGACTGTCACCTTGCATAAGCGTTTGACAGCTGATATCAACCTTGACCCCAGCAAAGTTTCCAAGCCCTCAGAGTCTGCTGCAAATTAGGACAGCTCACGCTTCAGGAACCCGCTTATCAATGCAACATCCCATCAAACACAACAGAGAGGAGAAAATCAGTACATTTTCAGTGCCCAGCCAGGAAAATGAGACCACTCTCCCAGCACCACCAAAGTCAAGCTTCAGCACTGACTTTAAATGCAAAAGGTTTTCTCCAGCTCCTCCCTCCGAGGAGCCTACAGCACACAGCAGCTACTCACCAAGGAACAAACTCACTTTGTGCTCCAGAGCTCACAGGGGCATCTCCTGAGCTGACAACACCTTTTCCCCCTGGAAAGCCAAGACACTGAGGTCCCCCAGCCATGGGGCAGCTGGTGGAAACCAGAGGAACTTACCTCACTTTCAAGTAAGAGCAACCACAGCAGCCACCAGACTTACTGCTTGCAGGTGCGTGGAAATATGAGCTGCCACAGGTGTGCATGTTTATACAATTAATGTCCCTTTCACTGATGAGTGAGAGAAGAAAGCTGGGAGGGCCCTAGTTCTGGTTCATACATGAAACCTGTGAAATAGCATGACAATCTTCACAGGGGAGGGGAGAGCTGTAGCAAACTCCCTGTGACCCAAAAATGGCTAAAACCTAGTCTTCAGAAGCCAGAGACTCTTCCTGGTGCTGCTGCTCTGGGCAGAGGGATGCTTACTTCTTCTGGATGAGTAAGACCAGTGAGATCTCTCAGCTGGCTTCTTCCAGCAAGGTTGACCCACTAAGAATAACCTAAAATAGAGATGTGTCTTGCAAGCTTGCAGGGGCAGTTTTCTTCTGTCAGCAGCTACCACACTCCTTCAAACTGTCTTCCTGATGAACGTTGCTTGAGAAGGGGGTGCGGATGCTCTCACCTCAACTGCTGAGCTGGTCCCTCCTCTCCTTGGCCAGCCTGAGAAGCAGCAAATTTCTGGCTGCTGTTGCAGAGTAAAGCCTGCGTGCAGCACAGGCATACCCCCATGGGTTCCCACCAGTGCAAAGCACCACCTGGCCCAATGGAGATATGCTACTCTTTCCTGCAACACCTCCTTGGCCCTGGGTGCAGGGTCCCAGATTGTCCCCCAGAGCATCAATTTGCTCCCAACCACATTGCAGTGTAGTACCTCGACAGCTTATCATCACACAGGTACCTCCCATCTGGAATATACGCCGTTCCTGTCTCCCAACCGGAGTCTCCAAGCAATCCCTTTGCAAAGGATGCTGTCTTTTGGCATGGTTTATGTAAGCTTTTTATAAGCTTTTATTGTTTATAAATACTTAAAGGGAGGGTGTCAGGAGGATGGGGCCGGTCTTTTTTCAGTGGTGCCCAGGGACAGGACAAGAGGAAATGGGCACAAACTGGAATAGAAGAAGTTCCACCTAAACATGAGGAGGAACTTTCATTTGAGGGTGGCAGAGCCCTGGCAGAGGCTGCCCAGGGAGGTGGTGGAGTCTCCTTCTCTGGAGACATTCAAACCCCACCTGGAGATGTTCCTGTGCAACCTGCTCTAGGTGGACCTGCTCTGGCAGGGGGTTGGACTAGATGATCTCCAGAGGTCCCTTCCAACCCTATATCACACTCTGATTCTCTGTCTTACCGTTATATCCCTAGGACGTGTATGGCATGGAGCACACAGGACAGTCCTTCAAACTCAGTGTCTGCTTAGTGAAGTTACACTCTCCTGGTTTTAAAATTCTGGAGTCTTATCCTGTGGGTGTTTGACACCTTGGAAAGTCAATCAATTTGTTGACATCACTTGAAAACAGACTGAAAAATACAAAATAGGAGGTTCCGATGTGCATGATCTGTTCAAGATCATGCAGCCCGAGATGAGGGTGGAGCTAGTAAAGACTGTCTCCTCTCTGAAAGCACTCTTGATTTAATGAAATTGCAAGTGTTTGAAAGCAGTGACCAGAGCTCAGAGTAGCAAATTATACCTACAAAGGTGCTTTTATGACCCCATCCAGCTCCCCTAAAAATCAATAGGAGCCTGCCCAAGTTTAGCTCAGACCCTGAAGACAGATTACCCTCCTAGCTATGTAGGGGCGATCCTTCACACCGAAGCTGTCTGAGCAGAGAAGAAAAGGGAGAAGTTATTTCCCCATCAGACATGGTCCCTGGGCCAAGTGTTCTGTAGCTCTCTGCTACACGGGCACGGCAGAGCTGCCCTCTGCTTTCCAAAAAGTTGGGCGTAGGTCTGCATGGCGCAGGTTAGCACAGATTTCACCCCGACTCAGGTAACTGCATCTTCTTTCTTCTCTGAAAATACAAAAAAGAGAGGCAGAAAAATATTAACCTGGCATTTAAAAAAAGAAAAAAAAAAAAAAAAGCAGAAACTCAAAGCCATTTCAGATTTCATGGATAAAAAATGAGGTGTAGAGGCGGGGAGAGGAAAAGGAACGCACAGCTGCTCTCCTTAGCCTTTTGCTCTCCTGTCTGAGAAGGTGCTAATTTTTCCTGCAAACACCATCATTCTGCCTACCCCAGCAAGGAACAACGCTGGGCTCCTCGCTGCTTCTAGAATTTACAGAGCTCATTAAAGTTACCTGGAGTTAGTTAACGCTGCTGGTCCCTAATCCTCTCTGCTCGCTTTCATAACTCTGCAGTATAAAAGCCCTTTGAGCTGTGGGTTCCCTTTCGCTGTGTTCCCCCTGCAGACAGGCAGCTGCCCACTTGTTGGGATGAACTCTGAGATCCTATTAGGAGGACTTCCCCTTCTGCAGAGCATCTCTTGTTCACAAAGTCTACTATCTCAGGTAATAGCTAAGTGAAAGCTGGGTTTGGAGTGATCACTATGAAGACACGGTAGGTGGCAAACAAGAAAAAGGTTAAGACTGTGCTCCCGATTCAGAAACCTAATCCAGCTGTAAATTAGCTCTGCCTCCTCACAGCTTCCCCCCCAAGCCCCCAGAGAAGCAGGCATGGTCCCACCACAGCCCCACCGACCCCTCAGAGCTTAGAGAGGTGGTACGTGAGCTTACAGTCAGTGCCAAGTGACAGCACAAGTGTGGTTTCCAGTCTTTTTTTCCTGATCCTAAAACTTCTGCTGATATGTTTATACATTGTCAAGTTGTAACTTGAGACACCGCTTTTAAAATCGTTCTTCTCGGGCGCAGAAGTCAGGCTTACATCAGAGTTTCTGCAACATCAGGAAACTCTATGCAACACGCTCTGAAGGTTAAAATTCTCCCCATATGGCTTCCTCTGGTCTTCTGGTCTCCACACCTCTTCCCAAATTCAAAGCTCATGCTCTCGCAACTGGATGGAAGGGAGCGTGCCGCTTCCGAAGCCGGGTCGCTGGACAGGTGTCAGAGCTGATCCTCTTCCAGTCTGAAACACAGGGAGCATAAAGTGAATAACTGCAGTAAAATAAAAATATAGTGGATCTGATAAGAGCTCTCCAACATGAATATTTTTTTTCCTCTGACATTATTTATTAATCAAGAAAAGTGGTTGCTAGCACAATGAAAATTCAATGTTAGTGACTGCAAAATGAGCATTATTTACTACTAATAAAAATGTGCAGTTTGGTACAGCTTAGTACGTAAGCAAATATTTGAACATGCAAAATTCACAAGTTAAGCAGGTTTATACAGAGAAGAGGATCCCATTGATTCTGTAATTCATTGTCAGCTCCTGAAGGAAACAAACACTTTGAACCGCCTTCCCCAGCAAACAGGATGGAAAACTGTAAAGCTGTGAAATGCACCACTTGGTAAATTCATCTGTGTAGCAGGTAAAACCTGAGCTGTTTTCATACGCCTGACAAGATGCAAAGTTAGTTATTCTAGGCCAGTCTTTGAACAGAACAAACCTATCCTGGAAAATTTTCATAACGCGTCTCCCAGTGTTTGATTAGTCTCAAACACCTCCCCGATCCCGGTTCCTAACCCTGTCAGATAACTTGATATTCCACATTTTGGATCGATTGTTTTCTTGAGGAAAAGGAAGATGCAGATGTGGTTTCCAGTCCAGCTTTGGGGCAGTATGCCTGTGGCTGATGGGCAAGGAGTCGTCTGCAAGACCTTAAAAATCTCATTTTCCTTCTGAAATTCCTGCCCTGCCATCCCTCTCTTGCCCACCTTGTAAAGAGGAGCACCGACCACAGCTATCATGGTGGGTACTGAGAAAACAGATTTTTGTATACAAGGGGACCAAAATTTTTACAGAAATTCTTTTTACAGCTGGTATTTGCAATGTGCTACGAGTCACGTTAAAATTAAATTACAAAAATATCCCTCAGAATGAAAGAGACATTTGAAACTGGGGTTTAATGTGAGTTACAAGGCCTAATTCCATTTCTCTAGTTCACAGATGCAACTCACAGACGCTTTGCTTAGAACCAGCACTATGTAATTGAGGTGCAAACTGCATTCGTTATAAAATCATTACTCCAGATCAAAGTTGTAAATGTTCTGAAGGGATTATGTTGTTGATACACCTGTCACTGAGTAACAGAGACAATAAAACCTCTTGACTTTGAGTCATGTTGATTTATTAATAATGTTCAAATACAAAGATTCGCTCTTTGGTAAGTGTAAAGATGGAGACAAAAAGCAGTAGTGGAGTGAAACCAGTGATAACAGACATCACTTTGCCAAGGATATAAAAAAATTGGCTCAGCTTTTAACCTAATGACAACTCACAGAATCATAGAATCGTCAAGGTTGGAAGGGACCTTAAAGATCACCTAGTCCAACCATCAACCTAACTCTGACAAAAAAAAAGAAATAAGAAATAAGCAATAAAAAAAAAAATAAATCACTAAACCATATTCCTGAGGACCATGTCAACCCATCTTTTGAACACCTCCAGGGATGGTGCCTCAAACACCTCCCTGGGCAGCCCATTCCAATGCTGGATAACCCTTTCTGTGAAGAAATGTTTCCTAATATCCAACCTGAACCTCCCCTGGCACAACTTGAGGCCATTTCCCCTTGTTCTATCTCCTGTGACTTCAGAGACGAGATCGACCTCCGCTTCTCTACACCCCCCTTCAGGTAGTTATAGAGCATGAGAAGGTCTCCCCTCAGCCTCTTCTCCAGACTGAAATTCAGAACGCACATTGCAATTGCTATGAAATTAAAGGAAAAAAAAATTATCCAAAAGATTAACTCCTGCAGGTTTGTTGAGTGGTGGGGTTTTTTCACTGATAACCTCTACATCTATGTATTCTATACATCTGGAACTCATTATCATGCGCTTCGCTCTTTCAAAAAGCATTTAAACATCCTTTTTTTTTTTTTAGAATACATAAATGAAGTCCTAAATTCTTTTGTACAATTGTTCAAAAATGGCACACATCAGACACTGATATGAGCATCATATATTCCACTATGGCAAATGTACAAATCTGATCCCCATTTCTTTTTAAGCGACATGAGCTCATGTTAGAAGGACAAAAAAAATCCCTTTCAGAAGTAGTGTGTGCAGACGTAGAAAACTCAAGCAGACTTTAAACAAGTGCATGGTATAACTTGCAATGAACTTGCAAGTATAAAACTGCAGCATGAGAAGACTTATTCCTACCAACAATTATGTCTAGTAGCTCTCCTCTGCTGTCTGCTAATTGCCATAATGACCCAGTGCTGGGTCCCTGGCAGTGTCATTGCCTCATGCACCAGCCCCGCACCCTTCCCTCTCCTCTGCACCATCAAGACTGGTGGGAAGAACTGCCTCCTCCACCCCCCGAAATCCGTTAGAATAAATATTAAATAATAGCCTGAGTCATCTATTATTGTTCAAGTTATTTTAACCTAACTTCTCTTGATGTTTTAAAACCTGCTAAGAGTCCTAATTAAATTTTTGGACAGAATGTGTGTAAATCGTGTTAGCTTGCGTGCTTCAAGGTGAAATGAGACACCAATCCTTGGGAACCTTTGTTTGCTCAGTTTTATGATATGTAATGGCAGATGTTCTCATCATGTCTAACGTTGCTAAATAATTAGGGAAGGTATTTTTGAGCAGTGTGCTCAAAAGTACACAAACATGTCTGTAAACAGGCATTCGCTCAAATCCAAACTGGAATATTCTGGAGTAACATCTCCTAAGGCAAACCTGATATTTTTGTCTCAAATATGGTCAGAGAGACCTGACAGCAGAATTAGCAAAACTTCATCAGAGTGCAGCCTCCAAAAGGACTTAGAAGCACAGGATCACAGAATGATATGGAGTTGGAAGGGATCTCTGGAGATCATCTAGTCCAGTCCCCTGCCAGAGCAGGTTGCACAGGAATGTGTCCCAGGTGGGTTTTGAATGTCTCCAGAGACAGAGACTCCAGCACCTCCCTGGGCAGCTTCTTCCAGGGCTCTGCCACCCTCAAAGTCAAGAAGGTGGCACAGAATTATAGAATGGTTTGGGTTGGAAGGGACCCTAAAGATCATCGAGTTCCAACCCCCCTGCCCTGGGCAGGGACACCTCCCACCAGACCAGGTTGCTCGAAGTCCCATCCAGCCTGGCCTTGAACCCCTCCAGGGATGGGACTTTGCGCAACCTGGTGTAGCAACTTGGACTTCTCTTCTTCCACTGGCACCTCTGACTTCTTCCAATAAAAGTCTCATTTCTCACTCTCTTTTATGAAGTTTCTTGCTCGAGACCAACATCCCTGTGTCCCATTCCCATTTACAGAGACCCCCCTGGGGCAGCCCTCTGCCAGCGCAGCACAGTTGAGGTCACCCACAATAACGTTCCACATCTAATAACCTGAAGGTTTCAACCAAATCAGAAATATTAAACCAAGCCTTTTTTTTCCAGTTACAACATGAATATATTTAAAGGAATATATACCTAAGAGATTATATCAAGTTCTTTCTAAATGTACCTTGTAATGTCCCAGTCAAGCCTCATAACTTTTAGAAAGTTGATTTAAATTCGACTCGCAAGAGGGAAAATAAAGGCTCATTTAAAAAGGGAGGCTTGCTTAAAACTTACCTACAAAGGAGATTTCTGTCTCTTTAGATAAGCGCAGTACGATAATAACATGGATTGAACTAAAGTTGAAGCAGCCTGAAAAGCATTAAAGGAATCTGCGCCAGGCTGTCTGCCAACAGCTTTCAATGGCAGAGAGAATAAGGGGAGCCAGGAAGAGGTGTCAGGGCTAAATTTCTGGAAAAGAGAGCCTGGATATGAGAAAAGTTTAAATAAGAAGGAAAGAAAGTAGAGGAGAAGGCATCAGAAGCAGCAGAAGACAGCTTCCGCCTTTTCAGTGAACTAACAAAAGGGGCAAGTTATGGAAGAAAAGGTTAATTTAATTAACAAAATACTCAGGTGCAGACATTACTTCATGTCTGCCGGCCGACAGGAAAATAGGAACAATTTCTGATCAAGAGTTTAACATAACCTTTTCATTATTAAAAGGTGGTATTTCATCATCTCGTTTGTCTATTTAGCAACTGACGGTCACGGGCGGCATCTCCGCCGTCCCTTCCCCGAAACGCCTGCTCTGTGGCGACGTGGTTCCCAGGAGTAATTGCCTGACCTTTACTTCAAGAACAGGAGCGTGGTGGAGCAACAACAGCATTTATAAAATACAACACCGCGTCTAATTGAGAGCGTTAATTGGAAAAACAAAATCGCACGTGCATCCCTTACGCCCAGAGAGGATGCGCCTGGAACTCCTTTCCATCCCTGAGCAGACTCAATCTATTCCTGTCAGGGTGGGTGGGAAGCCCCTGGCGTTGTCTCCAACGTGCAGCACAGGAAAGTAAAAAAAATCAGGATAATCTTGCATTTGGAGACCTTTTTCCCCCTCTCTGCAGCCTTTCCTTTAGTCTCTCTGACTGAGATAGATGTGAGTTATGCACGTGGACCAACTTGTTGATGGCCCTTGGTTGGCCTGCTGACCTGGGTGGGGAGAGCTCCTCCTCCTTTGACAGTACAACAGCCCAAGGAAACAGTTGTTTTCAAAAATGGACCAATTTTGTGATGATTGTAGCTGTTGGTGAGCAGCCAGGAGTCAAAGGGACCTGGCTGAGGAGGAGTGAGGGGAGCGGCTGCAGGTCACTGCACCCAATTCCCAAAGGAGTCCGCTAATCTCAGCATACAGGCTGTCAAATGCCCATCTGTCACCAAAATCATATATTATTTAGCCATTTTTTCCCTAAAATGATGATTAAAAACAATGATCTAAAATTAAGAAGATTGATTCCTAAAATACTGCTCCAGGCATGACAAATAACTTGCACATCTGAGCCAAAACGAGAGCATACGGTATGAGTCAAGAATCAACTGTCAGTCTTTAATACATAGTCAACTGGAAAATGGCATCTGTGGTTTCTTGTGTGTGTGTATATAAATATATATATATATATCTCCTTTTGTTGTGCCTGAACCTGATATCACATATTTCTGGGAACCAGTTAACACCAACGAGCACTCCAGTGCCTCCGAACCCTTCTAGAATTGCTTCCCCGTTTGGATTACCCAGAGAAAATGAAGATCATTACTTCAATCATTTCTGCCTTACTTATGAAAAAAAAATCTAATTCCGTTTTGCTTACTCTTTATACGGTTCAGGCGAAATCCCATCCTGAGGAACGAGCACCTTCTGTGGCAACGCTGGGGCGACGCTCCCCGCAACGCTGAACGCTTCACATTGCAGAGGGACACCTGGAGTCTCCACTTTGCAGGCTTTCTCTCTAAAGGAAGAGGCATTCTTTATTTATTCACTGTATCTCTGCATTTTTTAATTTTTTTTTTTTTTTTAAGATGTTAAAGATGCTACTCATTGCCTGTGCTGGGAACCAGTCGTTCCCAAACTTTCTGTAAAATCTACATACGTCACCCGATCCTTTGAAGTTCTAATTATGTAAAAGAAACTGTGGCTGTAGGGGCTGCCACCCCTCCCAAGAAAAGAAAAAAAATCTCATGGCATTTATTACATGTTGTATAACGCTTGGTACATACATTGTTTTAAAAGATGGCTCTTGAGATGGATCACACAAGAATAAGTATTCTTCCTAGAATCAGAGAAAATGAGAATATAAATTCTAAATATTGAAAGCGTGAAGAAAAAAACCCCACTTGTTTCTTCAATTCATTGTTTTAAAATCAGAATTTTCACTTAACTTCCTAATCAAGAGGCTGAAAGAGGGGAGAGAGGCATCATTTTGAGCTAATATTCACAGCTTCTAAAGTCCTGGAACTAACATCCGAATGGCTTCTGTGTTCCGAAAGATTTCTGAATTTAAAACTGGTAGAGGAATTGTGGAGACAGCACAGTGCTCCGTGCAGATAAATGAAGAACAACAGTTCTTGGCCAAGTTATAGTTTTGGTCTTTGTGGAAAAGCCTGCTGGTATCTGCAACTCAATCTATGTCGCCATTTGAATGATAGAGATTTTAGAACGGTCTTCTTTTTTTCAATGAAAAAAACTTTTAACATCCAACAGATCTTGGTGGAGTTGTCATTGCAAACAAAATCCAACACCTAAATTATGCCTGACTTGATTTCAGTAAGAACCTTATTGCTACAGAAGCCAAAGCACAATTAACGCAGCTGGCTAACGACTTATAATTATGCTCCCAGAAAACGAGGCAGGGTCCGTTTCATAGCTCGGGACCTTTTGTAATGTGTAATTGAATACAACGTTGCCTATAGGAACTATATAATATGTACTACACATTTAATGCTATGTAATAACTACAGATAAGTATTAGTTAGTTCCCTGTGTTGAAGAAGGGGGTTAATGCTGGAATTCCCAGAGGCAAACCCCAGTTTGTAGCACTTACCAAAAAAAGACAGAGGTCTCAGCAAAAAGCGTAGGATAATTATACTTCTATCATGCCGTGAAGCAAAAGCTCAGGATTTTAGCACAGTCTTGCTAATAAAAATGTGGCTTCTCTTGGTAGTCTCCCAAAAAGCAGTAAAGCCTGTTGCACTCTTGTAGCTCTGATGGTGTTTTCAAACACGAAGGCAGTAGCTTTCCAAATCAAACCTTAGCTCCAGCCAACCACCCTCATGAACCGCGTTCAACTTCACTTCCTGCTTCTACAAAACAATTCCATTCAGCCGTATCTGCAGTCAAAAACACGAGTAAAGATTTTTAAGAGTCATGTTTGCTTCACTTCAGTCATAACATTCATACGTTTTACCTAATGTCATGCCCTTTTTTGTGTTGTAAAATGCAAGTCCTACATTGGACTGCAGCAGAATTCAGCTTCTTGGGAAACTCTTCCCTTGCACACTTGCTATTTCATGTCATAATTGCCTACTCTGAAGATGACTGCACACGGATCAAGTCACCAAACAGGTCTTTTAAGGCAGGAAAGAAGCTGGAAAGTTGCACTGAAACTTTTGGGTTTGTTACCAATTTCTAGGTACTGCACAGCTCAGAAGTTACACGAAGTGTAAAGGGAAGAGATTCTCTCTTTTTCTTTTCCTGGAAGAACACAGCCCCTTCTTCCTAAAAAGAAGCCCAAAGTCGAGAAAAAAATGAACTCTTTCCTACAGGGACGATGGTGAGCAATGGAACAGCTGCAAGAAGTCAGTATCTTCTTGGAGCCATTTTTTCTTAACAATATTGCAGGGGTTCAAAGAAAAAGCTTAAACTTTTCTAAAAAAATAAAACATTTTACTACGTCACCTTTCACCCCCGTACTTCACTAAATAAGGACAGGGAAAGACCAAGAGGAAGGACAGCACAGCATACACATAAACCAAACTGGTGGTTTCTGTTACAAAGATGGGAGTCCACTTCCAGGGGCAATCAAATGAAAAGTACTTCTGATTCTGTAGTAAAAAAAAAAAAAGAATGTAAATAATCATACTTTTTATAAGTAGAGTTTCAAATAGCAAAGGAAACAAAAGAACTCCAATTAAATTTTCCCAGGCAACCCCCTTCATTACTCAAAAAAACCTTATGCCAATTAGTATTAAATAGACTATTCCAAAGAAACTCCTTTTTAATAACATTAACACAATTTCAGCACCTTTCAAAGAAGAATTTTCTTAGAAATTAGTGAGTACCAAAGGCATTTGAGCACAATTTTTCAAGAACAATTCACGTGTCATATGGCAAAGTCTATATGTTAAATCTGCTTTTCTGGAGGGTGGCATTTGCAGACAAAGAGCTATTGAATTGTTTTGGCTGACCTCATTTTGATTATAGGATTGATGACAAACTGTAAATATTTATGATGATAATTTCTGGGGTTTGTATTTTAATTACCATCAAGTGCTAAGATAGCAGGATAGACGCTTTGTTATAAATACAAATCAAATTCCCAAACTCATAAACAAAGTCAGTGGGATATTGTGTAGAAAATGTAATCAAATAATATTCATTATCTTCTCTTAAATCTTCCAAGAGGCTGAACAAATCACGTCAGGAAGCTGCAGTGCTGATTTACATTCACTGCCCTTACTTGGTTTCTCCCACCTGAGCTCCTCCACCCCGTTCCTGGAGCGCTTCCGTGGCAGCTCCCACCTCCCGTTGGGTATCAAAGGTGGCCAACGAGGAGCAAGGCCACCTCACCACCTCCTGGTTCCTCACCTCATCTGAGCTGGGAGAACTGCCCAGGGAGCGTACGTTTGTGTGGGTTCCCCTACAGACATGCTTCCAACAACACCATCCCCTGGTGTTCACACGGATGGGGGCTCATGAGACACTATCTTGGTGACTCTCCACAGCTTTCAACGTGGTGCGCGCACGTCAATTTGAAGTGGACGCGGCAGCCCATAATAAAAATGCCCCCTCAAAACACACCGAGTATGAATTAAACACCTGGAGGAGTGAAATGCATTCAAATATATATATTTTTTTTTTCTAGGAAGTGAATTACTATTTCTGCTCCCCAGTTTCTGGACATGGAATTACCATCAATGATGTGACCTTCTGTTGCTATTATGCATTAGCATGAAGAGCTGTTTCCCACTTATATTCTGGAAACCAGTGTATATAGAGGGTTTTTTTTGGTAATCTTACTGCTTACCAAAGGGACTGGTGTAAACCCCAGCAGCATTCTCTTTGTGGTCTGAAAGATTTTGCTCCACAGCTGGAGGCAGTCCCTCCCAGCTCGTTAATTCCAGGGTGAAATTAAGGGCATCATCATTCTCAGGGTAAATCCTACGTAACAGAAAACTCCTCTAAAATGTTAAAATTTTATACAATAGCATAAAAATAATAACAGGAACAATACCCAGAAAGCTTTGATATTTCCTAACAAATCCTTACCAATCCACACCCTAAGGACAGAAAACCACCAAAGACAATTCTAAAAGTAATTTTGACAGTGTAACCCTCCCTAATGCAATTAGATCTTTCTCTGTTACTTTATAAAGAGAGTTAGACTGGAAGGAGAGGTATCTGCTTACAAATGTACGTGCCTCTGCAGGAGGCAGTTGGCAGCACTCTCCTCTACAGCATTTTGTTATTCCACCCCAGCTCTAATAAGGTCTCCTGTTACCAGGGCATCATAAATGTTTCCATCACATTTGGAGAAGGAAAGAAAAGTGCCAGATCAAGTATATCTAGCTTTCTTTTTTTCTTTTTTTTTTTTTTCTTTTTTTTTTCATAAATACAGAATTAACCAGCGTTTCAAACTCTCCTTCCACAAGGGATTGCATTTGTACATTTTTGGGATTGCATTTGTACATTTTTCAGAAATAGGTCTGACTTACATCTCAAATCCTTACGATGTGTGAAGAACTTTTAAGGGTGGCTTAATTGGGTAAGTGGGTAACGCAGTGGGTACCAGCAACTGCTAGGGTATGATGCCTGATAAAAAGCCCTGCAACTTCCCAGAAGAGCATCCTGCCTAGATGTACACATTCCTGAATTTCCATCTAAATGGGAAACTAAATGCTCTAAGTGCACAAAAATTTCAGACCAAAAATCTTTAATAATCTGCTTTTTTCAAGAGATCCATGTCAAAGGTTATTTTATGCACTTTCTAGTGTAGTTTTTATTTTTTTTTTTTCTCCTTTTTCAACATGAAGGGACTTCCTGTTTGACTGCAACCAGCAGAAAATCCTTTTTTTATGCAATTACCAAAGAATATATAGGGGAGAGACCCAGTTGCCCAGCTCTCTTTAAGCAAATGGTTGTCAGTGCACTGGGCTGACCAGCACGTGGTTGCACAACTGTTTTGCACGGTGAGCCCCAGCCAGTTATTCAGCCTTTATCCATGTCATTCAGCATCTCTAATTGTCCTGTTATTTTCCAGGATAAAATAGCTAATATTGCAGTTGAGTTTCCAAAGGCATCGGTCTTCTAAGGTTGTAATACAATAAGCCCTATTTTAAAAAGGGGATTTTTCAAGCAATCCATATAAAAGCATTTGTGGGTAACGTAACAACAAATAAAAAAAAGCATTACAGACAATGTAAACGGGCAGCCAGGCAAGTCTGTAATGAAATTGCAATTGTGTACTATGTTTACTTTTGCAACTACACTTAGGCTTCTATATATAAATAAGATCTACAGAGCCACAGATACATCAAGCTTTAAGTCCTCAAAATGCTGCTTAGAAAGGTGTGAATGCCAATGAGTGACAGAATTTCACTGAAGGTAAACAAAAACTACAAAGAGCATAACACCAATCACTTAGAAACATTTTTAAATGTTACTTTTAGCTAAAAAAGGTTTTCTTGAAATACATTTTGACCCCTTAATGGTATCTGAAATAAATCTATATTTAAAACTAAGTAAATCTTAAAATCCCAGTCTTTTCATATAGTTAAGTAATAATTTTAATGACCTTATACAACTTAAATTATTGTGGTGAAAGCTCATAAGTATGGAAGTCTAAGCGTCTTTTCATGGATAACAAGCAAAGAAAATTTGAAAACTCCATCATTTAAAATACAAGCTTAATTCTATAGGGCCTAATTAAGAGCTGAGCATTACCGTGCTGTTATTTCTATGTGGGAAAAATACAAATATCAGACTGGTATTTTTGCCTGTTGTTTTGTTTCACATGATCTCTGACTGGACCCATTTCCCTCCCTCCTAACCCTGGTGAAGCTTCAGTTTACTTTCATTTTCTCTCTCTTCACACCTCTTTCTACACATTTAAAATTATTCAACAAAATTGGGGGGCTATTACAACACATTCAAGGTAAGGATAAAGGCTGCTTTTCTCCAGGGTAGTAATAAAACCATTTTCATTACATCTTTCTTTCTAAAAAGGGAGAAGAAATTTGTTTTACTGCATCTAGCCTTCACCCATTAATTTTTTTATTCCATTATACACATTTCAGGAGTGTGATTCAATCAAGAATCATAGAATCATAGAATTATATTAATTCAATCAAGAATCATAGAATCATAGAATTGTTTTTTATAAATGCAAGATGAACTACATTCACTGCTATCAAAAATTCGTGAGATACCATGTTAGAGTTTGAGTTTAAAGAAGATTTTAAAGCCTTAATGACGATGTTTCCCTTCATGAGGCACACTAGCCACTTGTGTTACTTCATAATGCTGAGGAGAACTGTCTGTGAAGCGTGAACTAAATTGAATACCAGCAAAATATTAAACGAAAGACAGCAACTAGCCAAAGACCCCAAAAAATTATTTTTCAAATGTATTCTCTACCACATGAAAGTTATTGATTACTCTGTTGCTTTCCAGCATAAAGCAGTCTCGTGTGTGGACTCAAGTCACCATCAAAAATCTGTAAACTCTATCTCTAGACGGTACATAAAGCTCAAAACTCCCCAAAAGTGGCTGAGATTTGAGCCTACATCTTGATCCGAGCTGTGACAATATTTAAACCTTTGAATAATATTTTATGCATTGAACCTGTTTGGTAGGAGGACAAGGAGGACTTAAAGACAGTAACGTAATTTTTTTAAAATACTGTGCTTTGCCATGAATTAATTCCTGTAGAGTTAGGAACAAGAATGTGTGTTACTAAGTGAAAAGTCAATGATAGGGACCTGAAGGCAGCTCGCTGACCTACCATATGTATATGTGTTTATTCAAGAGGAAGATTTTTATATTCTGTCATTTTTTCCTCTGCAATTACAGGCATTGCATTATAAAACAACCACTAGTTTATTTTCTGTTGCGTAGCAGGGGTGTGCCCATCACATGCCATGCAAAAAATGATTTGGGCTGTGACCTAAAAGAATTTATCATTCAATAATTTCAAGTCCTCATTAGAGCTTTATCGGCGTTGAACGGATATTCTGCTTTCATGGCACAGTGGTCTTGTTGCAAGAATAATGAGGCACAGAAGGTATGAAATGGGAAGAAGGGGGAACTTTAGTTATAAAAGCACGTCTAAAACTTATGTAGCTTTATTTTCATGTGCAACACTAGCATGCAGAGAAAGTAAATCAGTATTTTCCAATAACTCCTCCTTACTGAATCATAGAATCATAGAATCATAGAATTTCCCAGGCCAGAAGGGACCTCCAAAGGCCATCTAGTCCGACCCCCCCACAGTCAGCAGGGACACCCCCAACTAGACCAGGTTGCCCAGGGCCTCGTCGAGCCTCTCCTTGAATATCTCCAGGGAAGGGGCCTCAACCACCTCCCTGGGCAACCTGTTCCAGTGCTCCACCACCCTCACAGTAAAGAACCCCCTTCTAATCTCCAATCTAAATCTGTTCCCCTCCAGCTTGAAGCCATTTCCCCTCGTCCTGTCACTACAGGCCTTTCTAAACAGGTTCTCCCCAGCCTTCCTGTAGGCTCCCTTCAGGTACTGGAAGGCCGCTATTAGGTCTCCCCGGAGCCTCCTCTTCTCCAGGCTGAACAACCCCAGTTCCTTCAGCCTGTCCTTGTAGCAGAGGTGCTCCATCCCCCTGATCATCCTTGTGGCCCTCCTCTGGACCCTCTCCATCAGGTCCATGTCCTTCTTGAAAGAATGTCCTTCTGAAAAGAATCTAACTAATTAAGAGTCTGTTGGATTCAATTACAGCACCAAGCCAAGTCCCCAGAAGACGGCGATGGGTTGATAAGGCCTTTTGTAAGCACAAAAACCAGACTGCAATTATGTTCTACACGGCTCCTCTTCAAAGAGCCGAGCTTCCCAGAGGGGGTTTCAGCAAGGTTGTTTAGCTCCTGGATGGGAACCCCACCCCGCACATCATCCAGGTACTAAAGGTGTAACTGTCATCTCAAGAGCTGAGGAAAGAGGGCAGGACAACTCTTCACATCAAGCAAACACACCAAAAAAAGAAATTAAGTAAAGGCCAGCACAGTAATGAGCAATTTCAAACTGGGAGAGGTAAACTTACTCTTTTTGGAACTCCATGCACCTGAGCATATGATTTGTAGCCAAAGGTTAGGCACTTTTCAGAAGCTGGGCTGTAGCCTTCTTCAATTAACATTTCCAAATGCTTTTCATCACCACCAGGAACTGCTGAACACATGGGGATCCCTTCGTCTGCTCCTTTGTCCTGGATCCCACCAGCATTAGCAACTCCAGAATACTGCAAATATTTGAAGTCAGTAATTATTTGTGAGGTTATGGAACAATTATATTTTGATTTTCTGGTCATTTCTCTGTCATTAAGAACAAAATCCTATCTTAAGAACAAAAGCTGACCTATTTTGTCCATTACTGAGCTTGCTTAAAAGAACAGCACTTATTCAATAATATGATCATACGAAACACTGATTTACATCATAGACCGGGTGCAGAAATATATGTAAATTACATTGACACATACAGGCTCAGGTGCCTCTAAAATCTTGTATTCTGTTATTCTAAGTAGGCAAACAATAAACGTGTTTTAATTAGAACCGGATATTTGATATCACCCAGCAATCCCTTTTACAGACAGACCGAGTGCCCGTGGTGCACATTTAGTTCCAGGCTTCACTGGAGTTTGGAGGTGAAGGGAACATGTCAGCTGCAGACAAAATGGACATTTCCTTCTATTGAAGAGCATTCTCACCCCCATCCTTCCCAGCTAACGAGGATTAGTGGACAAACACTGGTTCCTTTGATGCTCGGATTTACGGATGCTGCTCGGAGATTGCACGCTACAAAGGCAGTATTTGATTTAAGGATGTTTCTAGCACTGGCAATTTTGCCAACCCATCTTTCATTTCCGAAAAGTTGAAGGAAAAAAAACAAAAAACAAAAAAAGCAGGGCTCTCAGTATCTGCTGCAGCTTGAGCTCCTCACCAGCCTGAGGAGAAACCTCGTCTGAGACACGGCTTCAATGGCAGCTCAGCTGACGATGCCCCTTTGCTAATGGTTAAGATCAAGCATCTGCTGATAATTTTGCTGGTAGCAGCCTGTCTTAAATATCTTTATTCCTAAGTGCTGCTAGCCACGTGCAAATCGTGGGGTTCCTGGGAGAGGCTTCTCTTTGGTGACCTGCTACTCTGGGAATTGCTTTCCACTCTCGGTTTTCGGCTGCAAAAAGCTTCTTATCTCATAGGGACTGGGCACCTCAGCAAACACAGCAGGGGGCTGCAAGGTCTGGATCCACCCTTTGGCATGGCCACCCCACGCTGCGGTCCGTAGGGTGGTGGCTTTCCCCTTGGCTTGGCAGTTGATTGCTTGCACGTGACAAAAAAAAAGCCATGGTAGATCACTACAATTGCACAGCACAAAATAAGTCACACCTTGCCCTTAATTGGTAGTTAGTGACTTCCCCATTTAGCAGTTTGACCACAGCAACAAGGGAACCCCTCGTTGGTCGCCGCTGGTGAAGCTGTCACTGCCCCAGGATAGCAAGTGACCTTCCTGGCTTCTATACCCGTAGCTCAGGGCAACAGGTTCCCTTGTTTCTAAATAGGAAAGAATTATCTTATCTTCAAAATTCAGTATTTTGAAGAAGACTTGGGGCTGTACACCTTCTCCAGGCCAGCCCGATGGTCTGCTGAAGACACACCATATCGATCATCCTGGGTTTAAGATAGTAACATACTACAAAATGCAGCGCAGCAAAAAAATGTAATCCTTAGATATTAGTTACTTATGGTGCACGATTCAAATTACACTTCAAATAAACATAGTACAGAGGAGAAACACCTTCTCCACGTAGAGGACGCTGCCATTATTCAATATGCCAATAATCTTCCTCAGCTAACAGATTGTTGGGTTCATATTTCAAATTATTAGTAGTATACTGCACGTTAATAATAAAAAAGCACATAAGAAGTGGAACTATGAGTCGTATTGGTCGCTTGTTTCAATCTCCAACCCTGCTAAAGCACTACCTGTGGTTTTCTGCTCCTGCTGTGAAAGAAGGGAGAGCAGGGGGTCACCTGTCCCCCTCCCTGAAAGATCAGGGCAACAGCAGATCAACAACTGGTGAGGGTTGGCCCAAGGAAAGGCAATGGGATGGATGGGATCTCTTTGCCATATTATTTTTATTTTTTTTTTAATATATATTCCCCCCAGATCTTGACAGCACAGTATGATTTCTCTGCTTACGTTAAGGCACCCCAAGGGTTGGCCCAAGGAAAGGCAAAGGGATGGATGGGATTTCTTTGCCTTATTATTTTTTTTTTTTTTTTTTTTTTTTTAATATATATTCCCCCCAGATCTTGACAGCACAGTATGATTTCTCTGCTTACGTTAAGGCACCCTCAGGTTTAACAGCAATACATTTAATTTTGGTTGAAAGGAATAATTGCACTTAACAAGTTTTATAAGTCGGTGTGAATGAAACTCTTGCTGTCACTTACGGACCAGAGAGAGATTTTCTTCACTGAACGATATCCTATTACAGGAGCAACGTCACCAGAATCAAACCACTTTGCTAGTGTTACTGAGGGTGATTAATTATACTGCGAAATTTGGTCTTTAATCTATTCACAGGTTTGATTTCCTATTTCTTGCTGTTACTTAAGGGAAAATGTATCAACTTACTGAAACAAAAAGATTTAAATAATTAATAACGGTTTTGCAGACCTGCTTGCAACTAAAATTAAATTGAAAATCTCGAAATTTGACATTACAATGTCCAGAAGTAGAACTAAAACTGTAAAACTGTATCTGATGACAATTCAATGCAAGTTTAAAAGCCCGAGCTAAATGAACGACAACCATTACCATGTGACAGAAGCTTTCTTAAATTCTCTGCTTAAGCAGCAACAAAGCTGTAACTCAAAATCATCATCACATTCCTTGCTTGCTCCTTTCTCCAGGACTACTTTTATTTTCTCAGCGTATCCTTAAAATAAATATTTTTGCTCTTAAAAAACACTGGGGAACCAAGAGCCAATTTTTCCACACACACTCAAAACACAAATCAGAAAAATGCAGTATATTCAACACTACAAATATAAGCTGAAAAATTTACGGTGGAACAAATTAGACAAATTTAATTTAATTTTTAACATTTTCTCGTTTACCCAATAAATAGAAATGGAAATTGAATTAGTTTATTAGAACCATTAAGCTAATATATTTCTGTTCTGGAAATAGGTCATATATCTCACTTAGGAAGAGATACTAAAAAGAATTATTTCTCAAAAAACTCTCGTAACAGATTCACTTCCCAAATATAATAAATGAACTCGGAAGTACATGCAATATTTATAATACTTAAATAATTATTGCTTCCTAACAGCTGATGTGGTCTCAATACCCTCTTTTAGTGCATTTCAACCTCATTAGCATTTAGACTGCCTTACAGCTGTCAGGATAGGTTAGGGAAAAAAATCACCCGATAACAATGCAAAAAGTATACAAATTATCATTCATAAGAAAGCAGCAGGTGGAAAGGAGACGACAGACTTACAGGTCACCTGAAATGAAGCCTGGTGCAGAGAATTTTATCCACACCAAGGATGGTGGCTGGTAACATTCGCTCCGTGTTGGAGCAGATCCCTTCCAACACCCCCGGCCCTTTTCCAGCACCTTCAAGCACAACAAGGGAAAAAAATAATAAAAATCATTCTTATTAAGGAGATATAATTAAAGGATTCAGTGCACAACTCAATGGTTTTGTCACTAAGTTCTCACTGCAATAATCATAATTCTTTTGCTTGTACCCTCCCCTCTCAAAACCTAAAGTGATTTCTCCTAAATGATCATGTGGCAGTGATTAACAGGATGTTTGTGGTCTGGTCTAAAAACCAAACACACACACACACCCCCTCTGCCTTCCACCGTGTTTCATGTAAAACAAATTATTTTGTTTTATTTTCCTGCTTAGAGACAGGACAAAATATCCCAGGCTCTGAGATGAAAATGAAGGTATAGGCAGCGATTGCAGAAACAGTAAGTACATTCCCCTTTCGTCAGGAGGCACAGCAATAGAAATCCCAGTCAAGTAAACTTATCAGTACCTAATTTCTTACCCTCAGAATTAAGTCACTTTATTTTAAAAACGCTCATTACACCCCAACACAACATTTATATGTGGAAGTTACCGCAAATCAAAAGAGGTAATCACTTGTGCAAAGCAGTCAGAATTAGTGTTAAACTTACCATCTGATGATACCTAAGAAGTACTTAGAAGAACATTATCTCTGTGTGCTCATAAGAAAACGCTATTTTTCTGATTAATTAGAATTTCATCAGACCAGTGTAAAAAGCAATTTGAAACTGTAGGAACTTCCTTAGGCTTTGGCATGGAATGTAATGATCTGGATATGTAGCAAGTAACAGTAAATTGCAGCAAGAATTTAGTGACAAAACTAAACATTTCAGGCAGTTTCCTCACGCCCATCGTGTCCGACCCAGATGTTGCCAAAGCAAAGTACGGGTAAAAAAGGGGGTTTATTTCTGATTTACACTGTAGGTGCCGAGCACAGAATCAGCCCTATCAGCACTAGAAACAATTCCTTATTTACCTTAATATTAAAGAGGATGTGTAAAATGTAACTGCATCTGCTTACCAATACAAATTGAGATATAAATCAATACATGAAAGACACCCGCAAGCTGTTAAGTCCCCAAAAAGGGACCACTGATACAAATCAATACAGGAAAGACACCTGCAAGCTGTTAAGTCCCCAAAAAGGGACCACTGAAAGAGGGGGAGACGCTTCTCTCCGTAGATCTACTACTGATTCACCCTGTCAGACACTGTGAATGTTAAATGTCTCTGCATTTTGCAAATTTAAGATATATTTCTCGGCGCATAAGGCCTTTGCATAAGGTGCATAAGACTTTGTGCAGCTTTTCAGAGGGCCTGAAAGTGGAAAGCAACAGGACGTGTAAGAAGTCCCTGTTGGACATCACAGGATCACCCCAGTAAACACTATTTCACAGGATGTACCTTCGTCCCACCGGTTACTGACCCCAAACAAGATCACTATGACAGCTATCCTTCTCGTGCCCCAGCTTTCTTAGAAAAAAGAAAAGAAGGAAAAACTACATCATTCTGCCCAGAGTTCTGTCAAAAAATGTTCCTTTTTTTGACACAAGGAGCATTAACAATTGTGGACAGTGACAGACTCCCCACTGCCCCAGCCGTTCAAGCTCTCATGGACCTACTATGAGAGATTAAAAAAGCAAAACCTTCAAGATGAGGCAAGGGATCGGACCTGATGAAGTCACAGCCTTCTTAAAGAGTCTGATAAGACCTCTCCTAGACACCAAAGGCTTTCCCAGAGAGACCAATAAAGATTAAAGGTATCATCCATCGCATGAAAACACTATAAACCTCGGCCCAGGAGCCTCATTTGAGCCTTCCTGAGATGCCCGAAGAGGCATCAGTAGGCAAACGTGACCAAGCACTGATCCTAAAGCCTTACATCGTCCTGGCGCAGTGCTAAGTCCAACCCAACCAGCTCATGAGCAGCTCAGTCTAGTAACCAGCCTCCACCACCACGCACAACGGCCTCCTAAGGGCCCAAGCAGCTGCCTTGGAGAGTCACAGGATCACAGCATGATATGGGGTTGGAAGGGACCTCTACAGATCATCTAGTTCACCCGCCCTGCCAAAGGAGGTCCACCCAGAGCAGGTTGCACAGGAACGTGTCCAGGTGGGGTTTGAATGTCTCCAGAGAAGGAGACTCCACCACCTCCCTGGGCAGCCTCTTCCAGGGCTCTGACACCCTCAAAGGAAAGAAGTTCCTCCTCATGTTGAGGTGGAACTTCTTATACTCAAGTTGGTGCCCATTTCCTCTTGTCCTGTCCCTGGGCACCACTGAAAAAAGACCGGCCCCGTCCTCTTGACACCCTCCCTTTAAGTATTTATAAGCATTGATCAGATCCCCCCTCAGCCTTCTCTTCTCCAGACTAAAAAGACCCAAGTTCCTCAGCCTTTCCTCATAAGAGAGATGCTCCAGACCCCTCATCATCTTTGTAGCCCTCTGCTGTCCCCTCTCCAGCAGTTCCCCGTCCTTCTTGAACTGGGGAGCCCAGAACTGAACACAGAGCTCAGAACTGGACCCAGAAGTCAACACGCAAAAAATATCCATTTTTATATGGAAGGCGCAACTGTTTCCCCAGTCGTTTTCAATCTCTCCCTGTAATCTCTCTTGTTGAAATGAGATAGCAAGGGACCAGCGTGGCTCGCAACGCAGAGTCAAAAGCTGGCAGCCCACCTGAGCAACACCAAGGTTTTAAGGAGTGATGACCGGAATGATCATAAAATAAAACAAGATGTCACAAACTTTGATGTGCGCTGCACCCCTCAAAGAGACAGAGTTCTGGAGCCTTTGGAGTGAAGGAACAAATAAAACTCCTCCTAGGGGCTCTCAGACAAGCTACTACAGCAAAACATAAAGGGCATACATATACTGCAGATATTCTACTTTGCTACAGAAAAGGCTATTCAGTATTTTGGTAAGCAGTACTTTTATAGGTGTGTATATGGGTCTAGGTCAAAATACAGAATTTTATTATTATATTATGTTATAGTATAGAGTACATTTTTGGATTCTCTTTGAGTAGCAGGTAAGACAGGGTGAGCTGAAGCCAGTGGTCCCAAGAAACGAGCAGTGAAACTTCAGGGAAACCCCCACACTGAGGAGAACACCTGGGGAGGCTCCAACAAGGGTAGAAATAGATTGTCTTTGAGAGACGATTTGGTTGATCAAAACAGATGAGAAAACAAACAGAAAAAAAAAGGGTTCAGCAGACGGTGAGAAGCAAAAATGTGCTGGAGCTGCTCGTGCCTATTAGAGGAGCACATTTCTACTGCAGTCAGCAGAAGCTGCAGATGCCAAGTGATCTTTAAGGTTGCTCCTAATAAGAAAGTAGAGAGTATCCCTGCCTGGAGGTGACAGGTGTATATATAAATATAAATAGATAGATATATATATTTTTTCATCTTCCAGCAAGATCTGCTGGAAGGAGAAAAGTTGGCAACTCTCAAACCAAACACAGAGCAAAATGCTGCATGAAACCCTGTTGCCACGAGGATCCAAGAGATACCTTACGTTCAGTAACCCAAGCTGATTTGACAAAGGCAAAGCGTATTTCCTGAATGCAAAGAGCACCAGTGTTTCTGGATTTCCCCATCATGAACATCATTTCCAGCTTAATTAAATAAATCCTCTTCCAACCCACACTCATGAAAAAAAAACAGATGCTGATGATGCAAGAAAACTGGACTAAGTGAATAAGAAGACCAGAAGAGCTATAAGTAAGAATCATTATCATACAAGTAAGACTGTCGCCCAAGAGGCCCTCCCACCTTCCTCAGCATCTCCTGTGCTTCCTGAACGGGGGAACAAGAGGCAGGAGGAGTACAGGACACTGTGGATGAACAGTCAGGTTCTATATGTTCTTCCTCATCCCTCTGGTATTGTTGAGGAGTCACCAGTTCACCACCAGATTTTTGGCCGCAAAAAGTAAGGCTGGGACTTGATATAACATCGATACAACAAGAGGAGCACAGAGAGGACAGCAGACAAATCTCAAAACTCAAACATTACACTCCAGGGACATACAATTCCTGGGGAATGACTGCTGAAATGTATTGCACTGCATTAAACTAGCAGTCCGGCAAGATGCAAACAAATATTGATGCCCCAAATTCTTGCTACATGTACATTTAGAGACTAACAGAGGGTCAACCTACAGACCCCGCTTTAGACTTCTTCAGACCATGGGTCAATGTATTTTATACTATTTTCCTACACAGCTGTGTAGGAAACACCATTGTAGTGCATTTAATTCATGTCTGATGGCATTTGGACTTGGCAGTACCGGGCACGCTGCCACTAGTCTGGAGACATCAAGTTTGTACATGAGGCAGCTTTTCCTCCACTTGGTTCTCTCCAAAGAAAAGCCTCGTGGATACCACTTGAGCTTCCAGCTGCTTCCCTTTCCCTTTTTCTCCCCATTACCCCACTGGGGCATGAAAAGGATTCACGACACCATAGCTAAGCAGCTTTTCTTCCTTCAGAGCACCATTTACGCTATTTTTATATCCTTCTAAATATTTCCACAACCAATACAGAACCCACTTTGCAAGCTGTGCTGGAAATTACACTTACATGGGAGTCCCGCTGGGATGGGTCCACCCTTCAGCAGGAGGTTCCAATAGATGCTGTGCTACGGAGGAGCAGGAGCTGATCAGCTTGACCGTGGGGAGAGAAGGGATGCTGAAAAGCAAGATAAAATGCACTCAAAATCAATGCATCTGGGACCTTCTCTGTGAGGCACTAAGCATAAAACAGGAATGAAATGTAGTCTGTGTTTGTCTTCACAAATACAAGTATTTCAAGTAGGAAATACCTGAAAAAGCAATGTTGACTGCCCTCACACTAAGATACGCAAAATCCTTCTGCCTTTTCCAGCGTAGATCAGATGACAACCAACAGCGACACTTCCATCAGGAGCAGCACCACTTCTCCTGGCCTGAGATCCTGCTCGCCCTGAGAGGTCTCTAGAGGTGGTCCAGGTGAAGAAACCACAGGAACGTAGAGCACAGTTTAATCGCCAATGGAAACAACAGCAAACAAGAACAACTTTTGAAGTTGAAGTTAAGATGTTGTAGCTCAAACTTCTGGGTTAATTTTTCCTTCACCATGTTCAACGTAATCAGTTCTGGTTTGAATTTCAGCACTTTTGCAAAAACACACAGTACTGCTCTTCAAGACTGTTTTCTTATCAGCATATGATTACCTGCTCCGTGAACTTCTCAACAATAGTTTCTCTTAGCCAAAGGACATTAGACTGGAGATAAGTACTCTGATTATTTTTCTTGATGGATTTTTAATCAATAATGCATTATACATCACTGTAATTATTTGTAGGAACATTCTGGTTTGCTCAATATACTTTTAACAAAGGAACATAATGGAAAATATACAATTCCTCCTACCATCCGTAATATTTCTTATCAGCTTTTATAGCAGAACAACACGGATTTCTCCGAGGCAGGGGTGGAGAAATGGAAATCCAGTCATAACATTTTTGGTTAGACCTGTTAAAAATCTACCTACTTTAAACTCAGAGAAAATAAAAGTGAGTTTCTCACCCATTTCTTCCCCATGAGACACAGAGGCGGTTTTGCAGCAGGCAGACAAATACTCAATGCAGTGAACACCTGAGCTTATGAAGCTCACTGGTTATGTTCCAAGAAATTCCCTAAAACTTAAAACTTTGCATTGTTATTCTTTTTTAAAAATAGTAGATAATAAATCATAAACATCCACATTGCTCTAGCATCCCTCTCCTTTCACGGAGCCCTGCCTATGTGTTAGCATATCAGAAATGATTGTAGAACGTTTAGGTTTTTTGTTCAGGTTGCTTTTTTAAGAGCATTTATCAACTTTGAAGTTTTGGACACTGGCCAGGAGTTCCTGGGCTGGGCCAGGCTTCCCAAGTTGTTGTCCATACTGCTCAGCTGCCCTACAACACGCCTGCTTCAGGAATAGCAAACCCCAATGTTGTAAGACCACGATAAAACATCCCAAAGAACATAGCGACTACCTCTCCATAGAGAAAAAAAACATTCCACCTGGCCACCCTTTTGAAGTATTATCCTGAAAACCTAACTTTTAAAATATGAATATATTTTAGGATTAACAACAAACGTGCTCGCTCTTTGCATTCCTGTCTCGTTTCCTCCTAACCCAGGCGAAACCAAAAAACGCATTTAAAGAAAAGTGATCTGCAGCTATCGCAAGCCTTTTATTTCTCTGTAGGTACAAATAAAATCTGTTGTATGACAAACAGTGCCTGGCTTCTGAGTAGCCAGGGCATCTCAAACCAACCCTCAAGCAACAAGGAAAGACGTAGCCGTAGCCCGATTTAAACTCCTTCTATGACAAAGTGACTCACTTGGTGGATGAAGGAAAGGCTGTGGATGTTATTTACCTAGACTTTAGCAAGGCCTTTGACACAGTGTCCCACAGGATTCTTCTGGAGAAACTGGCTGCTCATGGCTTAGATGGGTATACTCTCCGCTGGGTTAAAAACTGGCTGGAGGGCCGAGCCCAGAGAGTGGTGGGGAATGGAGCGAAGTCCAGTTGGCGACCGGTCACGAGTGGTGTCCCACAGGGCTCGGTCCTGGGGCCAATTCTCTCCAACATCTTTATCAATGATCTGGACGAGGGGATCGAGTGCACCCTCAGCAAATTTGCAGACGACACCAAATTGGGTGG
>NW_015092359.1:3007848-3042027 GCF_001431845.1 Calidris pugnax
AGAGGGACATTGAGGTGCTGGAGCAGGTCCAGAGAAGGGCAACGAAGCTGGTGAGGGGTCTGGAGCACAAGTCTTACGAGGAGAGGCTGAGGGAGCTGGGGTTGTTCAGTCTGGGGAAGAGGAGACTGAGGGGCGACCTTATCGCTCTGTACAAGTACCTGAAAGGAGGCTGTAGAGAGACGGGGGTCGGTCTCTTCTCCCAAGTTACAGATGTCAGGACAAGGGGCAATGGCTTCAAGTTACGCCAGGGGAAGTTCAGGTTAGATATTAGGAAACATTTCTTTACTGAAAGGGTTATCAGGCATTGGAATGGGCTGCCCAGGGAGGTGGTGGAGTCACCATCCCTGGAGGTATTTAAGAAACGTGTAGACATGTTTCTTCAGGGCATGCTCTAGTGCCCAAGATTATTGGTTTGTCGTGGGCTGCTGAGTGGGTGGGTGATGGTTTTTTGGTTTGGTTGTTGTTGTGTGTTTAGGTGGTGGGTGGTGGTTTTTTTGTTTGGTTTTTTTTGGGTTTTTTTTGTGGTTGGACTCGATGATCTCTGAGGTCCCTTCCAACCACCACAATTCTGTGATTCTGTGATTCTGTATCCGCACCAGCAGAGGGAAAATAAAACGTCAGGAGAAGATCATCTGGAGCAAAGGCAACCTCCTCCCTTAACGGAGAACTTGTACGCGTGTATTTGAGTACAACCTTGCTCTGTTTGTATGCAAAAGGCACGCTCCTGGTTTTGTAGGCAGGTAATTTGTCAGTTGTGAGGAGCAGTTACAGCATTTGTTTAGCGTTGAACTTATCTCGAGAAAAAAAAAAAACACCACCTCCTGCCTTTAAACTCGTGCCACATATATTGGTGGTGCCAAAATCGCTACCGTCTGGCTCGCTGAACGCTTCAAACCAAAGACAACCCAGAGGCTCAGGCTTCCATAAAGTGGGAATACTGGCACCAGCACCACCGCTTCTCTGGAAGGCTGAGGGCTTCCAGCAAACATAATGCAGCTCATATTGTGAATATGCAAAAAAAAAAAAGAAAAAGTGATTATATTCTACAGTTTTTGAACAGAGCAGCTATCTGGCAAAAGATGCAAATCCCACTTATAGACAAATACATACACCACAAAGAAAACGGCTCTCTCAATTATCACCAAAATCATTCTTTTCCTTTAAGGAAAGAGACGTTAATGAAAACCGCCTTAATCCACTGCAGTGATTTTCGGTTTCTTAGGTTTTGGTGACACCTGGTGGCTCACAGGAAGAGTCTTAAATCAATAAGCACCTACGTGCTCCTGCTCCACCAGCTGTATCATACCTTAACCTAGCTTGAATAATGACTTGGCATTTCTATTACTGCAAGCCAATATGCTCCAAAATTTAAAAGAGCGGCCGCGGAAGTCTTTCACAATTTCATCCTTGATATAGTAATAGGTACTGTATGAACTATTCTCCCCCAACTGCTTCAATCCCCTGCATACATTGGGTGTTAGTGCCAAAGGATTAATAAAAAGACATATATTTGCTCCATAGAGCCTCAAGCTTCTCAACCACCCCTATGAAATCAATCCCACTTCTTAAAAAAAATCAATAAAAAAACCAAACCCAAAAAGTTTGCCTTCATACCTCAGCTGGCACTGGTTAACATCCCCCAGGTAACCTCACAAGGGGAAAAAAAACCTAAATAAGCACAGACAGCAAAGTACTCTCTTACCACATCTCCTCTCCTTACGTCGCAAGTGAGCGGCAGTCCCTGCACGCCAGCGTCACCATCTGTCCCTGACATCAACAGGAGTATCTCCTTGTCCACACAATAAATGGAGCAACTTTAATAAAACGTTGTGGCCGTGAGGTCAGCTGCAAGTATTAAAAGGTATTTATTAAAGCAGAGGAGCTCTTTGAAACAAATTAGCATGGAAAACTAAAATATTTGAATATTTTGGAAAAAAAAAAAAAATCTATTTACTTGGTACACAAGTAACACTACGGTGTGTTCACTCAATATTTTATAAGGATATTTGCAGTGTATTTTTGTGTGATTCTCCACACATCCCAGACCACAAGAGAGGCACTTGCAATCCAGCAATCTCACGGAGCCTTCAGCAGTGCACGGGTCCATGCGCCACTCTGACATCACTCACAGAGCTTGTTTTAAACTCCAATCTCAGGTTGACTTTTTCACCTGTACGCTGATTTTTGGATTGCCACATCTCTTGACAGGGCCTCCTGCAACACCTTGATTCATCCTCAGGGTTTTGCCACCAGCAGGTCCAACCAAGACACACTTCTTGGATGCCTGTGACAGCGACTGTGACCACCCACCCATGTCACCTCCAGAGCCCCGGTGCACCAGCTTGCACAGCTGGCACCCCTGGCTTGTAGCACGGGGTGTCCAGCAGCCCAAAAGACCTGACCACAAACTTTTTCCTGTTTTAAAATCTCTTGGCAACCCCACCCCAGCACCTGTGTAAGCACTTGGTGTTAATTACCATTAAACCTGGAGGCTTCCAAGGAAGAGCAGGGAACCTCAGCATCGATGGGCCTGGCAAAGGTCCTCGCAGGGGGTACCACAAGCACAGAAATCCACAGGAATGTCAGCTAAGGGGGGTGACAGGCACAAATCATATCAGAATATCAGGTTGTAAAGGACCTCAAGGACCATCTGGTCCAACCTTTCTTGGCAAAAGCACAGTCTAGACACCCTGGCCCAGCACCCTGTCCCGCTGAATCTTAAAAATGTCCAACGATGGGGAATCCATCACTTCCCTGGGGAGATTATTCCAATGGCTGATTGTTCTTGTGAAAAATTTTCCTCATGTCCAGTCAGAATCTCCCCAAAAGTAACTTGTACCCATCACCCCTTACCTTTTCCATGTGACTCCTTGCATAAAGGGAGTCTCCATCTTCTCTGTAGCCACCTTTAAAATACTGGAACATGGAATAACATTGAGTTATTGAGCCCGCACCAAAATTCAAGTGTCCAGCAGCACATTCCACTCTGGAGGAGCTGTGGTCAGCACACAAGCCTGCACGGGAGGACCATAGCACGCATGGAGATGCCCTACCCTCACCATCTGTCCCAGCCAGGGCAAGCAGAGATGGTCAGAACCCCAAGAAGCCACGGGCTATCTCCAAGCCCTGGTTTCTCTTATCCACCAAGGCTATTCTGCTCTGATTTCATTCCCATTTACAGCTGTGGCTTCCTAAAACATCCTGTGCCAATAAATTGCCTGATGCAGTTACAAGGAAAACAGGGGCTTTTTGGCTGGGTTTATACCAGCTCCATCAACCCTTCCATGCTGGGTGCAGGAGCCCAAGGTCAGCTGCAGCTCAGCATTTCCACGGCCCATTCTCAGGGATGGGGACGTTGTCATCAACCCCTCAAGCTTCAGCCTGATTCCTCATCCCTTTAAAAGGCTTCAGCTTGGAGCTCTTTATGCCAGCGTGAACAAAAGAAGAGGAGGCCAGTTTTCATAGGAAGGATTTAGGACGTGGCTTCATTAGCCCAGCAAACCATGGATCGGGGAAGAGGTAGGGTGCTCTCCTCGTATGGTACTGGGAATAGTGTCACTTGTGATAAAATTGGGGCTGGCATGGAAATGAAATGGGTACTCCAGGCTAAGGGAAAGTGACCAGCCTGAGGATTTCATGCCGTACCTCAGACAACTAGTTTGTATTTTCACACCACCTGTTCTGCTTCCTACCAGGGGGCTGCCATCTCACTTTCACTGACAACCAGATAGGTAAAAAAGATTGAGGAGGCTCTTTTTTTAATTGCTGGCAAACCTTTGTTGCTTGCAGGGCCCATACGTATGTGCAGGGAGGTGATGGCTAAGCATCGTTAACCACACAAGCAGGAAATCAACTGAAAATGGGCATTTCTAAGGACAGGGCAGAAACGTTCGATGTGGACCAGCAGCCAGGGAAGAGCAGACACCTCGCACCAGCTTCAACCTGCTCCGGGAGGTCTGGTTCCCCAAGTGCAGCAAGTGCTGCTGGATGGAAACTGCCCTCCTTCCTCTTCTGCAAACTCCATCTCGCTCTGCTCAATCAACAACACTGTGATCGCTGGAAGGACTGCAGATCTGCTTTAATTGCAAGTCCCTAAAAAGAATCATAGAATGGTTTGGATTGGAAGGGACCTTGAAGATCATTGAGTTCCAACCCCCTCACACCAAAGAATTTCTTCCTAGTATCTAAACGCACCTGAGTGTTTTCCCTGCACCACCATCCAGCCAGGTGAGACTGCATTTTTGGCTACTGAAACGTGGTTTGCAGTGGACTGGAACTCCCCTGGAAGAACCATAGGAAGGTGTATTTTAGTAAAGTGCAGTAAATTTTTTTGATACCGAGACCTGTCATCACACGGCCACCAGATTGGAGCAGAGGGAGCTACAGCCAACGTGTTCAAACAAGGCTTCTCCAGGAACTGGCATCTCTGTAAATCAGACCCCTTTTAATTCATTGTCTGCACCAGCTTCTGAAACTGGAAACTGTGAGCTTATCCATTGAGCATTTACATCAATAGCTAGAAGTTATTTTGCCTTTAATTCATTTGTATTTACACACCGAATTAAAATTATCCAACCATTTTTCCAAACAGCTTTGTAGGAGCATCACTTACACTGACTGTTCCATTCTTAAAATCCTACTTTTTAAAGCAATGTAACCCATAGATTCAGTTTCTGAATTTAGATGTTTGCAAAACACCGACAAAACACTTTTTTACTGTTATAACTATTGTCTGTTTTGGTTATAGCAGTCAATGAAAATTAGCAGTACATTTTCAAAGGAGTCCCAGCATAATTTCTGCTTACCAGGTAGATCTCCCTGGAGAGTTCTCTAGTGATAAAATAAGGTTGGAAGTAAAATAGGACCTGTAGTGGTGTGTCTAAGTGGGTTTCGATGCAGAATGGTTTGCAGACAGTCCCCTGACAGCTAGTACTTTAAACAGATAAGGAAAATATCTGTGTTCAGATTTAGATTGTCTCCCAGACACCTGCTGGGAATTTCAAATGGGAAAACCCAACATGACTTTCTTGCAGACCTCGCTCACATATAAACGCTACCAGCTGTTTGCAGAAATCCCACCATGAATCACTTTCTGTAATTTTATGCACGTTTGTTGTAAAGGCAGAGGATGATTCTTGCCCAAATTCACAAGACGGCGCAAGGCAAAGAGACACCAGCACCAACACAGGAGGAAGCAGAAAGGAATCTGAAAGATTTAACCAGGATCCTTGAAGCATTATCAGAAAGACGGATGGCCCCAGTACATTGATTTTTGGGGCGCTCCCCAAAACGGCCACCCTATAAGTTCTGCCTGCAGGACTTTAACCTGAGGGCAGCCAGTCTGCAGCTGGTGATCAGATATCGCACCAGGATAATGAATCAGGAGCTGCTTTATGAGAGGTAGCAAACATGAGATAGCCATCTTCTGACTCTAGCCCACGAATGACAAAAAAGTGAACTCTGGCAAAACTGCTCTGTGAACTGGGATGGGAAAATGGAGAAAAGCCTCTAAGTCTAAACCTGCAGTAAAGGGAATAACGAGCATCAACTTATCATTCATTCATATTGTCCCTTAACATTTTATAAACACATGAAACAAACATGCCTTTTTGCTAAATAAGGTTGTTTTCAGCATTTAGGAAAAAGTAAGTGACATACCTCCCAACTAAAAATCTCATCTATTTCACAGATAACAAAAGCTCCCCCAGGTGCTAGAAACCAACCAAGCCCAAGAAACACCAGGCAGAGGAACAGATACAAGTCTCCTGGTTTGTGCTTACACCTTGCTACAAGCAGGAAAAGCCATGGGACAGATACCAAGTTTCCAAGCCATCTGGTGCACTCGGAAAATTGGCCTTTCCTAAGTTCTGCTGCCAGTAGCAAGAGGGCAACCACTTTTGCTAAAGTAAACAGCACTTTGTTTAACAAAGTGGGGTTGGCGAGTTGGATTTTTCTTGAATCCTGAAACAAATCATGGTGAATGAAAACGCGCTGGGCACAGGACAACAGGACCTGTCCAAAATATAGAGCTTTCCTGGGTGTCTCCAGCTCCCAGGCCTCCATCACCACAGGCCATGACCACATCCCAACTTATGGTGAGCTTATCCTCTCATCTCCCACGAGGCAGGAAAATGCTATCGATTAGAAAGGAGAGACTTAAGAAAGACCATGCAGTCTGGTCGCTCAGAGAAAGCATGAGCAGGGAGCCAAGCCAGGTCACCCCATCTTTGACCAATACCACTTCTTTGGCCTTCATTTCTGCTCAAACGTAGCTAGAATACCACTTCCCACTTCCCCTGAGATGTATTTATAATACTTACCTTTATTATTCTGTTTTAGTTTGGCTCCTACCAGCTTACCTTTTAGGATGCAAACAGACTGTGGGGCTTCCTTCACACCGTTAATCTTCTTCAGAAGAAGTCGCAAAGCAAGACCAGATTTTAAATATGCTGGAGCAAGCAGGACACTAAAGCTAGATGAGACAGGTCTGAGGGCTAGGTGGTTGGCCAACAACCGTATCGACACTGGAGAGGTAGGCACTCACTGTCTTCCTGACTGAATTTGCCCTTTGCAGCCAGTTAAGCACTAATGTGACAACCCCCTGTCAGGCTGTAGTTCCAGACCAGGGAGACTCTGAAGGGATGAGACACAACACCTGTACCTGGAGGTGACAAAGCACTGCTTGTGACAAGGCTGTGACTTCAGGCAAGCTCAATTACATGTAATGGCTAGGTGAAAAACGATGTAAGCTCTTAAAGGCAAGACTAAGTGTAACATTTCAGCCTCACCTGGCTACTCACCATTCTTGATAAACGCGAGGTGTGTGGCTTGCCAAATCTTTACTTGAGCTTCATGTATTTTAAAAAGCCACGTCAGGGTGCAGCTCTGAAATTCTCCTGCCTTGGTTTCACCGAAACTTTACTAAATAAGCAGTTAGAAGCAAGAAGCTGCAAGACAAAAGTTTAAAGAGAAAAACCACAGCGGTTGGAGAGTCTGTGGTACTGTAAATATGATACGCATTTGGATTAAGAACAACTATCATCAGAGAGTTAGCCCTATAGTCAGGTAAAGACAGCGGTGCAAGAAGCATCCCAGCTGTGATGGCAGCCACAGCAGATGGCTAGTGAAGACCATAAGGCCAAGGCAGGTCTGGAGAGTACTCCATATAAAAGGTACCACCACCACCTCCGAAAGAAGCCAAAGCTGTAATGATTTGCAGTTTTTCATTTTCCCTGAAACTCCCTTGGATTTAACAGCCACAGGAGAGCAGTTCTGCAGCTGTTCCTCAGCTCTCGCTGTTTGCCGGCAGCTCCCAAATGCTGTTCTGCCTCTGGTGAATCTGAGAGAAATGTCAGCAGGCACACGACAGTCAGCATACAGTACCTAAAGGACTTTGATGTGCTGAAAAGAGCAAAAATTTCAGGAGAAAAGGAGCAAAGGAGAGGCGGATGAGTTCCATTACTAGACGTTTCTTGGCCTGTAACCTTTGCTCTGTGGCACTCGCTCAGGGAATGCAAAACACAAACACCAACAGGCACTCAGCTAGCATCATTTGTTTAATAAAGTCTTTTCTGTTTTTAAAAAAGTTTACAAGACAGATGTGTTCCACATGATAAACGACTAGCGGCTGATCTTTCCTTTTAACAACTTAATCCATGCAGAAAGACTGGACTGCCTAACTTGGTGTTACGTAGCAGCTGAACAATATACCAAAATATACACAGATCTACACGCTGCCATGGAAACAGGGAGCACATGACACCATAGAGTGAGAATCAAAATACAAGCCTGCTTGGATAATTTTCAGAATTCAAGTGTAAGTTTAAGGAAAAACCCTGATTCGTTTTTGAAATGGAGCTTATGTACTGAAAGTTCTGCTACAATCTGCCTACAGTCACCCTTTACTCAGCAGTCATGTGAAAACACATACACAAAAATGTTACAAGTCCTTTTCACTACTGATACTACACATCAACAACTGAATCTGATAGCGTTGCTTTGGTTGTTTCAATACAGAATGATATAGGTTTCTAATGTCTTAGATCTGTTTTCCCATTTTCCATTCTTTTTCCAAAGCCGTTGAAGAGTGGTGCTGAGGTGAATGTCTGTTGGGTTTCTCTTCAAGAATCCAGTACAAGAAACTGTGGAAGGCAAACAAATAGCAACGTTACTACAAGCAGAGTAGAAATAGAGTCAGATGCCTTCCAGTCCCATAGAGAAAAGTATCTTAACTGTCACAGCGTGAAAATGAATGTTAGGTTATCAGTATATCACATTTTAGCAATGTTCAGCTCCTTGGAATTTCAAATGCTACTGGTAAGGTCAGACTGACCAAAGCACTCTAGAAAGCCCACAAACTCCTGCTCTCTAAAATGTTCTTATTTCAACACACAACCCAGAAACAGTGAGGGAAATCTTATACTCCCGTATATCCTGCTATATTCATATAGCAGCAAGACCAACAGTTGCTAAGAAATGGTACATCCTCATGTTATTTTCTAAGGACACGTTCTCCTTCCCAACGTGCCTACTCATCTCCAATATTAAAACAGGAAGGTGCACTGAACATAAAGCCCAAGAGAGCAGAACTCGTGTGATTCCAGCTGGTGTATGATATGACAATCCACGGAACCATTTCACATCAGACTTGGAGCTTCTCTCCATAAGGCCAGCAAAAAAAGAGCCCACAGACAGGAAAGTTTCTTTGATCCCCTTTCCAGGCCAAGCCAAAACAAATTTGCTAATATTTCCAATGCCTTACGCAAATTCATTTATATTAGTACCACATAGATAATAATAAAACTTCTAGAAAGCATAAATCATCCCCCAATGTCTGACCACCAGGGAAATTAATGGAATTTAAAAAAAAAAAAAAAGGCAACTTGCTGACCCATGCACGTTATTGAATTGTATAAATCACAAGCCAGATGGAACTCTAGGGATGGGAAAACAAGTGAAAAGTTAGACCTTAACTTTGCAAAGCTGTTAATAATTAAACTGCATAGCCAGCTCAGGGCTTCAGTGGGCAGATGAGGGGAGTCATACTTTCTTGAGAGCCCAGACGTGTTTGAAAGTTCAAAATCAGCAATGTAGATTTTTGGGGGAGGCGGGGGGAAGGAAGGCAACGAAAACTGTGTCCTGAAGACTTAAAGCTGATTGGAAGAGTATGATAAATAGGTATCTCCAAATGAAGATAATCCACGAAAAGGGATTCAGGTCTACATTCATAGAGCCTAATTCAACACTCAGGTCCAGGCACGTCCTGCAGGTCAAGTGTCTGAGAGGAAAGGAAATCCCATTTCTCTCACTGAATTCAAGCAGCAAGTCTGGCTCTCCATGCCTGGCCTCATGTTCTCATTAGAAGGTGTATGAAATGGACTGTTACCAAGTCATCCTGAGAAAGAACAAACTGAGGAGGGAGGGGTCAGAACCATGATCAGAAGTTGCATTTCTGGCCTGTCTCCAGCTTCTAAGATGTTTTTCACTTCCTTTCCTGAGGACTATGTGTTATTTGGGCATCAACAATGGTGGTGGCTGTTGCAGAGTGACCTGCCTGCTAGGCAAAGGCAGGGAGAGAAACACAGCCAGGTACCTCCTCTCTGAAGAATACAAAGCAGGATTCCGAGTTAAGTCACTCCTGTGTTGTAAGACCAAAACTTTTGATTTCCTGAGTCAACCTGGAAAGAGTCATGGCTGGGCCAGAGTCACAGATATATGCCTCCAGCCACGAACACATCTGGGAAAAGGTTTTCACCCACTTCTACATTCTGATGTGCCGACCGCGGATAAAAGTGGAGGTTACCTATCAACGAGATCATCATCATTTCACTTTTCAGCACTTCTAATGCAACTCTCTGTATGCAACCCCTCACCCAGGGTTAGAGACTGCCAAGCAGGAGGACACAGCTTTACAGGGGAGTAGAAAAGCCAAACCTGAGGCCTGCTTTGGATGAGCTAAGGCTCTCTTTCCGAAGACACATCTCCTTCTGCTCCGCTGCTTGCGCTGGGGTCGTCCTTGTTACGGGGGGCATTTCTTTCTCTACTTGACTCAGAGGGCACCTTGGTTCTGGTCTTCTCTTTTCGTTGTTGCTGTTTTTCAAGTTTTGTCAGCTATTTACAAAGTAAGGAGAACGAGAGAACACTTAATGGAATAAAATGGAATATTTCTAAAAAATCGTAAATGCGAGCATTTGTCAAAAACTTGCAATTCACAATCACAACACCAATACCTATGTCAATAACCCAGAAAAGAAAAAAAAAAAAACAAACAAGGCTTAGATTTTCAGATATTTGGAGAAGCAGCTGAATTATCATCTGCTAACATGATCATCCCTCTGAGCTGTGTGCACAGTCAAAGGACTACCCTCTACTTTTCAGAGCTCTCCTTCTCCCCCTAAAACAATCTGCCAAACTGGAAAATAATATAACACAAAGACCAAAAGGGGGAGCTGGATTCCACCAAACTCCTCTTCTGTTTTGGGTCTTAAGTGGCAGTTTTGTAGTTTCAAAGTTGCCAACAACAGATGTATCCCAGGTTTGTCCGAACAGCATACAAGAATAAACTCATTTTATTCTTTATTTGGAGAAAGAGATGCATAAACCTTAGCATTACCCAGAATAATCATTTCAAATCAGCTTGGACAAAACCCTCAGACAAAACCCTGCCATCCCTTGGTAGAAATGCTTTCAATGCTGCTAAGAGAGTCAAACTAAGTTGCACACAGTGTCTACATCTCTTTCCCAGGCTTCACCAGGTTCTGGGGACACTACAAGTTGATAGCTACTTAAATCACTATACTTTGTGTAGTTTATAAAGTTGGTTTATTTCTGTAATCTACTTATTTTCTCAATGCTTCCACAATAATTCCCCCACGATAAAGCACGCTAGTCATAAATCATCATTTCCCGGACAGAAGATCTCTTCTGTGGTGAAATCTACATAGAACCAAATAAGATAGATTGTGTGTGTCAATTGTGGCTTACAGAAGATGCACACAAAGATGTAAATCTGAGCTCCAAGTCAGTAAGAGCTAAGAGCACAGACTGCAGAGCCTTGGAAGGATGCACAGCATCCCCTTGTACATACACTCCCTGTATTATCCCACATACACCCCCTCCCTGAACACCTGCACACACGGACTGCTAGTCTGACACACAATATCCTTACCTGGCTATTTCATAGCTAAAAACTAGTTTATTTTTACTGTGTGAAATGACAGAGCACAATGATTTGTTTGCTTAGCGTGATCCAGTCCTCAAGTCACATGTATATATTTAACAAACGTGTTGGCATGATATGGGCAATATTTTAACTCACATGTTAAACGCGCACTGCTCTTCTTGCCAACAAACCTATATACGCAGCACATGAATGTTAAAGGCAATTGAGAAAGTGACTGCAGCTGCAGGAAGGGAAACAAATGTTTGTGAGCCCTTATATTAAAGAAAGGCACTGAACTTTAATTAATAGCCCCACGGTCTCTACGGAGTGTCCAAAGAGCCACCAAGCTGTTGAGGGGTCTGGAGAACAAGCCGTACGAGGGGAGAGGCTGAGGGAACTGGGCATGTTTAGTTTGGAGAAGAGGAGGCTGAGGGGAGACCTCATTGTCCTCTACAACTCCCTGAAAGGAGGGTGTAGAGAGGTGGGGGTTGGCCTCTTCTCCCAAGGGAATAAGGACAGGAGCAGAGGAAATGGTCTGAAGTTGTGGCAGGGGAGGTTTAGATGAGATATTGGGAAGAATGACTTTCCTGAGAGGGTGGTCAGGCACTGGAACAGCCTGCCCAGGGAGGTGGTGGAGTCACCATCCCTGGAGGTATTTAAGATATGTGTAGACGTGGCACTTCAGAGTGTGCTCTAGTGGCCAAGATTGTGGTTGTTTGTGGGTGCATGTGGTGTGTTTTGGTTTGGTTTTTTTTGTGGTTGGACTCAATGATCTCAAAGTTCCTTTCCGACCATGAAGATTCTGTGACTTGGGGTTTATTTTTGCAAATGGTATTGGGGTGATCCAGCTGCTGAAATCAGAATTGGGGTTTCAAAGGTCTTCATAGTACAAAAAAGTAACGGAAGAGGGAAGGCAAACTACATTAATTGCAGGCTGCAGAGATCCGAAAGCACAGTTCCTAGGTTTCAAATTACAGATTTGTACACATTTAAATAAGCACGTGAGCAGGTAGTGCATATTCATTATTACTCACGGGCCCTCAATCTAGCAGTCAGTAACTGCAAAGTATCCCCCAACACCAAGCCAAACCACAGTCTAACCTGCTGCAAGAAACCTATAAACAGCTGTTGCAAACTGTACCCCCTTCTCATACTGCAGCACCGAGGCTCTGAGCAGTGACCCTTTTTTGACAATAATGACACCCAAATAAATGTGTTACCTTGTAGTTCTGTAACTTATAACTCCATGAAACTTCATTGTTTCGGTAAATAATGCGATTACAGAATGACACGATATTGCCTCTTCTCTAAGTAGTGTTTCTTATTACTTGAAAGAAGAAAAAGCCTAAGATAAGTGACACTGATAGTTTAAATTGAGTTACCTTTACATTTGAGAAGTCTGCAAGCTAAACCAATAAGGGTAACCCTGGATTTTCAAAACATGAAAAACAGTAGTGTATTCACACTGTGAACCTTACACTACGTTATGGAATACAGAATCCACATCCAGAATGTATATTTGTTCCTATATAATTTACATATAGAGGCAGAAATGGCTCAATACATGATAGCAAGTAGCACTACCATTTCAAACATGCCTATACTGGCCATTTTTTAACATGGTCTTGGGGGCAAAGAACATTCTCACTAAGACTTCTGAAGTATATATAGTTTATAAAGTTTTATACATTTATATGCACATCTGGTCTGATGTACAAGGGGACCATATTCTCTGTTGAAATAGGAGTAGCAGGCATTCATATCCTAGAGTAACCAGTAGGCAACAGATGGTCTCCAAAGTTATGACATGTATATTTATCAAAAAGGACCTCATAAGTTACCTACTTCTGTAACTAATTAGTTTGAGAACAACGTAGTGCAGAGGACAAACAAAACAGCAGACATAGATAAAACCAGATTCATCGTTACACTTAGCTCTGTAGCAGAACTAAAGCTCTACCCATGACTACTCAACTACGTCTCTTCCTCACTGGCCAACATCTCCAACAGATGGAGAAAAAGCAGGAGGAATAACTTTGGAATACCTAGAACAACTCCCAGATTGGGCATGATCTCACAGCAGCATTCACCCAGGTCAAAGAAAAATAACACAAGTTCATTTAGATGAGGGGACAGGATAATTTGATAAACTGTTTTAATGCGTATTTCATAGAAGCGGGATTTACTATTCTTTTAATTATTACAAATTAAAGCTAAAGATCATTTATGAACTGTTTAATCCATCTAAAACTCAGAGAATACTTAAATAGATAAGGATTTGTGTGTACCTATGGACATAAACACACACGTGCATGCTCTACAATCTGTGCATACACCGTAAGCAGTCTATTAACCAAAGTTCAGACACAAAGATTAAAAACCATTTCTCTGTACTCAAAATACACAGTCTCATTGTTACTGTGCAGGCAAGAAAAGCACTACCAGCCCTTCAGCAGTTAGCCTGGTCTGACTCACTGCCCAAGGTCTTGGAAAAATTCCCAAGCCAAGCAATTTACCAGGTGCATGGCTTCCCCTCTTGTTTTCCTCAACCGCTCTTTATCACCAGTGACACAGATAACCAGTTGAGGTCCCTTTGGTTCCTCTTCCTCACCAAAACGTTCCATATAACAAAACGAACTCACAGGTTTTAGATTTGTTTCTTATAAGCAAGCTCAAAAGCAATGCAGTTGGAAGAAGAGAAGCATCAAAGCTGGCAACAAAAAATGTCAGCTGACGGTGCCAAGGAAAGGACTGTAGTTTGTTTCTCATAATGGTGGGGACATTCGCATGGGAAGGAAGACAAACTAGGTGACAAAAACCAAATTCCAAGACTACAGGAAAAATCCATTCGCTGCAGAAGGAGGCCCTCACTGTACAGCCACATACCATAGTTTAATAGCGTAAAATATTTGACACAATATTCCATGACAAACCCCATCCTTCCCTAAAATGAAAATGCAAGATGCAGCAACAACAATCTTGGGGAATTGAAAACACCTTCAGCTACATTATATTAAAATGTTCTAACTGAAAAGTGATAGAAAAGTTAAAATACTAGATTTGGGTTCTCTCCACATTCAGCAGAGAAATTACTTTTGGCTATACAGCGATGAGATGTTTTTAAGGCATAAATGACAGAATATTCATGTGGAATTTGTTTAACGGATTTTCTACAATCAAGACCCTCCTGCCATTTAAAAACGTAAGTTACTTACATGTCAGTCTTGAGAAGTTCCTCTCACTCAAAACACTGACATTTCCAAGGGGCATGACATTATTATTTACGCCTCAAATATACCAAGTGTGTGCATGCTGCTTTACAGTACTGATACAGGCAGGTTCAGGAGCAAAGATCTGCTGGTTAAGACTGGAAACTACAAGGCTTGTGATTTGTACTGGAACATTAGGAAAAATCCTTTTTTTTCCCCGGTATTGTAGCCAAGAGTAAAGAGAAATACTTGATCTACCCTCACTCTCAAGGACTACATAAGGTACGTAGTCACCATTACTGAACTCAGAACAGAATCACCGCATGTGTATATTGACCTTATCCCATTTTATGCCTTTTTATTTTCACATTTCTTATCCAGTTTCTGATCTGTAGCTTTATTTTGCCTTTCAAGCAAAATTTCTTGTATATCGGATTTACCAAAAAGGTGCTCTAAGAGCTCAATTAAGTGCCAGCTATTTTTTCTTTTTCTATCATTCTAGTCACATGTCCAAATTCCAAAATAATGACAAATCTTAAAAAAATGCCCAGCACACACTAACTACTGCTAGTGTAAGAACCTTCTGATTTACTTCATAATTTCAATTCATTTGCTTACTATTAAATCAGATGACAATGGAACCGAACAGTTCACAACAAATTGAACTGTAGTAGCTTCCCCTGCTTACTAGGCTTTCACAAACATGATATGTTCTCATTTATGTATACATAAACACATATTTTTTATATATATATACACACACACGCATATCTATTTGTTGTATGAGGAGGACTCTTTTTTATTTATTTGATTAATTGTTTTTAATTCTGTAAGTGATTTATTTATACCCCTCTAGCACAAGGAATATAAAAATACATTGGGATTAACTAATCAAAATATATTTTTACTAATTACATTGCTAAGGAATTATAAAGATCAGATTACCAATTACAACCACAGACTATCACCCGAAAAAAAAAAAAAGAGGTATTTCACTGTCACATCCAATGACATGAAAGAGCTATTCAGCAGCAATTATTTGTCTAATCTCTTTCTGTTAACATCACATTAAACACTGCAAGATGGTTTATTTATCTCTTCTTCCTAAAGCAGAAAGCAAAAAGATAAAACCCACACCATCTCTACGCGTCAGTTCCCATGCTACAAGCAAATCAACAGACTGTGTGACAGCCAAAAAAAAAAAAAAAATAAAAAAATGCAACGACAGGGAAGCGAGAAGAGAATGACAAATTTAAATGGGTTTTTCCTCATCCCACATCTTCTAAGATGGGTGAGAGCTGATGGCACACATGTCATACAGTATCAAGAAAAGGTGCTTAAGAGTTTCAGAAACAGCAATGCCTCCAACAGCGTGCGTTAAGGTCCCGGTATGAGCTGGAAAAGATACCCCACTAACAGTTAAAAGAGCTGCCAAACCCCAAGTAAATGGGGTTCTTTGAAAAGTGGCATAGATTAAATTCTTTGTGCGTCCAAAGCACACACAGCTGAACTGCTTTATTGGTGTTTGTGCCACTGTAAGAGCTCAGCCATTTCTGTGACAAACAAGAATCCCCCACATCAGGACTTGCAACAAGCTGGAACTGAGGGCAGCTAATGAAAAGTGTGTGGACACCACGCTGCAGAAGGAAGGTAAGCAAATTTACATTATTCTTACTCTCTTGTAAGGACTGTCCAGAAGCCACTCAGCACACAGGAGAACTCGGTCCACCTCTTTGTAGGGTCACAGTTTCAGTAAGAAGATACTTGGTGCAACCTTGCCTTAGGATAAATAAATGGCAGTGCCCTAAACATATCCTGCACAAGAAGCCTCATTTTTGCTGATGAAGAATGAGGTTTAAGGAGGAAAGGAAAGCAATCAGGAGGTGAGACTGAAGCAGAATCATTCACATTAAACTGGGAATTCACGCCAGACAAAGTTTGAAGACCAGCACCCTTCCCAGTCTTCAGTCCACATTATGGCTACCAGAAGGTGTTGTCAGGTGGAAAAGGGAGGAAACTGTGAGGGCAAAACCTTTAAACAAGCCAATGTTCCCCAAGAAACAGATGGGAACTTGCAAAATCCAGCATGCCCTTGTAATTCCTCTTGGGTTAATCTACACTTACACACAGGACAGCAGAGGTAAAAGCTCTCTCAGTGTTCTCAATTTCAGTCAGAAACTGCACTGCACCATCCTTCAGTGAACCACCTACCTTTACATCAATGATTCACACCAGACTGCTTGAGCAAAAAAGACTGGTCACCAGCTTTCTCCTAGAGAGCAAGACACCACAGGGCTCTATCTCATACTCACAGGCAGCAGGACACGATGCTGCCACCCATCCCACCACTAATGTCCCCAACTGCAGGCTGTAATAAATGCCTCTATCTATACAAAGGATACAGCCACTTGCAACTGAGACAGAGCCATGAAAGAGCTTGGAGAATTTGTGCAGCAAACATTGCTCAGTGGCATAAGGGTAATATCTTTTCCTATTTCACAAAGATCTGGAGGGGCAAAAGCAGAGAGTCAATATTTAGTTCCACAACTAAACCTCAGCCTTAATAAGTGGCAAAAGCAGAGAGTCAATATTGCCTTAAGTTCCACAACTAAACCTCAGCCTTAATAAGCCTATATCATAATCACGGCACCTGAGAACAGTGGGCCATAACTCCCTTGAGGGTTGATGAACAGTTCAAAGGGGACATCAAAGCACTTTGTTTCTTTGCCATCCAGCTTTCCACAGACTCTATTTCACAGGCAAACCAGGCAGCAGCTCAATTCCTCCAAGTAGGGATGTGACTGCTAACATCTACAATCATTCCTCACTCCAAAGACGAGAGCTGCTGCTGCTAATTATGCACAGTTTGGGCTGAGAACTCTTTGTACTAAAGCTGTGAGCGTACAGAAAAGAAAGACCAGGAGCAGATGCAGTTCTTTCAGGGGCTAAAACATCACAAAAGCATACAGAACAGCATTTGGAGGTAAAATGAAACTGATTCCAAACCAAGATACCGTAGCCATTTAAAGCAACAAGAGATGCTTCTTTAGGCTTTCCCATGCTCTTTTCCCAGTAGGCTACAAATACCTTTAGTATGATATTTTGAGATATCCAGAATTCCCAGGAGATGCATAATTCCCACCAATTACAGCTACCAGTTGCACTGCAGTTATCACAGAACCTATAAGCAGGCTTTAAGAGAGCAGGTAAAAACCTGGTCTAGCAGGAGGTGTCCAGGCCCAAGGCAGGGGGGTTGGAACTTGATGATCTTTAAGGTCCCTTCCAACTCTAACCATTCTATGATTCTGTAAGTAGCTGGCTGAAAAACCCAAATGTCTGATTTTTAATTCAGAAGAGTGATGGTCAGATGACAACTCAAGGACACACTTGATCAGCAAAGTGATTTTATCTTGCTGGTCAACTGGTCAGGTAATTTGGTAGGTTCACTGTACACAGGACAAACTGCAGCTAGAAAGAATAGAATCGAATAGAATCGAATCAGGAGTGGAGTGGAGTGCCCCCAGCACAGCTTTGAACCATTCCCATGCATCCCATCACTGGATACCAGGGAAAAGAGCTCAGTGCCTCCCTCTCCACTTCCCCTACTCAGAAAGCTGTAGAGGGCAATGAGGTCACCCCTCAGCCTCCTTTTCTCCAAAGTAGGCACACCCAAAGCCCTTAGCTGCTCCTCACGTCCTCACAGGACATTCCTTCCAGCCCTTTCAAAAGAGCTCAGTGCCTCCCTCTCCACTTCCCCTACTCAGAAAGCTGTAGAGGGCAATGAGGTCACCCCTCAGCCTCCTTTTCTCCAAAGTAGGCACACCCAAAGCCCTTAGCTGCTCCTCACGTCCTCACAGGACATTCCTTCCAGCCCTTTCACCAGCTTTGTTGTCCCCCTCTGGATGCATTCAATATTTAACATCCTTCTTAAATTGTGGGACCCAGAACTGCACACAGTACTGGAGGTGAAGCCACACTGACACCGAATACAGCAAGATAATCACCTCTTTTGACCAGCTGGTTATGCCATGTCTGGTGCACCCCAGGATGCAGCTTGCCCTCTTGGCTGCCAGGGCACACTGCTGACTCACACTGAGCCTTCTTTATCCAGCACCCACAGATCCCTTCTGCAGGGCAGCTCTTCAGCCACTCTTCTCCCAGTCTATACTTGTGCCCAGCATTACTCCATCCTAGGTACAAATCTACCATTTGTTCTTGTTAATTTTCATGCCATTGATGATTGCCCAGTGCTCAAATTTATCCAGATCCCTCTGCAAGACCTCTTGTCTCTCAAGAGAATCAACAAAACCTCCCAGTTTGGTATCATCAGCAAACTTCCTAATGCTGCATTCAACTCCTGCATCCAGATCACTGATAAATACATTGAACATAACTGGCCCTAGAATTGAACCCCAAGGAACACCACTGGTGGCTGGTCACCAACCAGATGTAGCCCCATTCACAACAACCCTTTGAGCCCTGCTCTTCAGCCAGCTCTTCACCCAGTGCACAGTGAACTTGCTCATACCACAGTTGGACAACTTGCCCAGAAGGATGCTGTGAGGGACAGTATCAAAAGCCTTACTAAAATCTGGAAAAAATACATTCACCGTCTGCTGTTCATCCCCTCAGCGGGTGACCTTATCGTAGAAAGATAACAAATCAGTTAGACAGGACTTTCCCTTCATGAACCTGTGCCTCATGGCTGCATTGTCCCTTGCAATCCTTTGCAAATTGTCCTGCTTTTCAATAGCAGCCACTAGAACCTTCTCTGTAATTTTTCAAGGTACTGAGGTTAGATTAACAGGTTTGCGGTTTCCTGGTTCTTCCCTCATGCCCTCCTTATAAACTGCAATAACAATTTTAACAAGGTTAAGTGAAATGCTATACAAATAGGGTTGGTGTGGCCTTGCTGAAGAAAAGCTGGTGGTAACAATTCCTCCCCCCTCTCTTTCAGCCTAGAAAAGTTGGTCACTGTTGTGTTTAGAGGATGAGAAAACCTCGTCACTACTACATTTGGGTTTCAGCATAGCCTGTGGTGGTCCTCAGCAGAGTTACCTCTTCACTCCAAACTTAAATTCAGGACTTAAATTTGCTGTTCTCTTGCTTCTGAGAGAGAGGCAGCTCTCCAGCTAATCATTCCATCCAGCCACCCATGTGCAAAAGCCCCTAAATGTCAAGAAAATTCACTGAAAAAAAGGTGGTCCAGACACATTAAAAACCTAGCTAATGAGCCATGACTAAACAGCAGCTTTTATGGTAAGCAAGAATAAACTGTAAAAAGCTGTTTTGCATTACACATGCACGACCTTTACCAGGACAGCAGGCAGATACCAACAGGCCAGAGAACTGAAGAAAACAATGCATTTATCTCAATTTTCAGAGGCTGCACTGGAAGCACAAAGTCCTCATGCCTCAAAAAACGTGTACTGCTTCATAACAGGAATGCAACAAATTTGCAGAGAAGGCACAGCCCATACATACACCCTTTCCAAACAGACCTTCTGGCTCACTTACCTGTTTAGGGTCAACAGTGGCAGCCGGGGACTCCAGTTCTATTGTTACAGGACCATCGTTCTGGATGTGTACCTGCATGTAGGCACCAAACTTGCCATCTGAAAAGGGAAGGGGCAAGAAGTGCTGAGGGCTCTTGGAAGGATAACAGATGCCAAAATCTTTACCAAATGTGCTACTAAAAAGAAATAAAAGCATACATAAAAAAGGACAGCCAACCAGCAAACTGCAGAAAGCTATTAAGAAAAACACAGTCTGTGTGCATCCAGATACGTGGTCTGACATTGAGATGATAAATGCACAGCTAAGTACAGAAACATCCACAAAACAAAAGAAGTCTACAGATAATTGAGGTGCTGACAGTTCAGGCTGGGCAGGATAGTTCTCACAGACAGGAGATGAAATTTTAAAAGATGTAACAGCTAAGCCTAGGGATCCAGCTCAGCTAACTACTTGATGTTTTGAAGAAATCTTATATATAGGCAAAAGATAAAAAGACCCAAGCCTACTCTGAAGCATTTGTGAATACTCTAGAGCAGGGGGCACTGGGGTGCAACTCAGTCCCAAAGTGCTACAGCAGTTTCCACATTCCCGTTTGCAACTTCGGCCGTTCTTTGCCAAAGTTTGGCAAAAATGCAGAAAAAAAAAAACCCAGTGTCTACTCCATCAACCCTGCCTACTTCACAGGAATACACTTCTGAAATCAGAAATGTCTATGCCATTTGTCATCAATGACATTTATTATCACACCAGCTAAGGCACAGACCACATTTTTGGTAAGCATTTGAGAAGTTTCCATCACAACAGACCCATGACACCTTTATCCTGTAGAATCTACAAAAGCCATCCCTTTGTATGCTCTCTTCTCACATCCCATTTTTCTTTCGACAAACTTCCTTGCTGCATATCTTCTAGGCCATTTTTCTTTCTACAAACTTCCTTGCTGCATATCTTCTAGGCCAGCTTTCTACTCCTCATCCCACCCCTGGCAGTGCCTGCTTGACCTTCTACTCCTCATACTCATCCCACCCCTGGCAGTGCCTGCTTGACTGCTCACTCCCACTTATTTTCTTCTCCTGCCCTGCACACCTGAATAGCCTTTCTAGATCTTCCAGATGCTACAATACCAATTGTAATGCATGGAAGAGAAAAAGGTGTAGTGCAGCAAGCAGACAGCAGTTAGCCAAAGGCTGAAACGGTCTCTCTTACTGGGAAGGGAGACCTGGAGCCCGCTCAAGAACACAACAAAGACAGCTTTCAGTACCACCTTGGACACTGCACAAAAACATGCTGGAAACCATAGGCTCAAACTTCAGTGGAGCAACCACCTGCTGGGAATATTTACATGAGACTTTGTATACCTACACAGCAGCTTTCCGTGGCAACACGGGATGTCCCTGACTGAACAGAGGTCAATACAAACTGTCCTGATTCTTCACAAACATGTCTCTGGGGACAAATAGCTCTGGAAGAGTTTTCAGTCTTTCCCTGTCATGTCCTGTAAGTGATACAAGTCTGGCATTTGCTTAAAAGAAAAAGGAAAAAGAAAAGGCATGTTCAGGCCTGTCCAACACATATGGGCCATATCACAACAGATATTGCCCAACTGCTTTTCCAAAGGGTATATGCCACAAACCACCCCATAAACTAGAGATACCAGCTCTGGCAAAGCCAAAAACTCTAATCACTGCACAAGAGCCTGCTGGCAATGGTCCACCAGCCAAGGAAAAGGTTCCCCGACTGATCACTGAAGAGTCACAGCAACAGAAATGCCAACGGGAAGGGGGCACAAGCGTGATTCAAGGAAGTTATTTCTATGAAAAGGAACGTGACTTACTGAACAATCTTACCAGCTACACTCCTCAGACCTTCTGCCCCACAGAGGAGGTGGCAGAAGAGGACACGTGCCCAGTGTCGCAGCTCACTGTCTCTACACAGGCTCCTTTGATCAAATTGACCTTTTTCAATGTTTCATGTGGGCTGAGAAATGTTACTAGTGTTGAATCCAGAAACCTGACAAAAGCGTGGCTGCCACAGCTTCTCACCCCCAGGTCCAAAAGGTAGCAAGGCGGAGCCTATCTCCCCAGTGGGCACACACACAAACACATGTATGCTACACACACACATATATACACACACACAGCCAGCTGCACGGACACCAACACAGATACACTCAGTATTGAACACAAATAGCACCCACAGCCTCACACTGAACCCCTCACTGGCTGATCAGGACAGAGGTCCGTTAGTGGGAAATATATACATCTATACAATGCAGACTATACACACACAAAAAAAAATATCAAAAAGACCTGTTCTCATTCTATAAATTTGCAGGAGTCTGGAATATGTAACGGGTCCCACTGAGAAAAGATGTTAGAGCAATCAAAACCCTAGTGATTATAATTTTCCAGCACAGTTTTCAAACCCTTTGCTGCCCATGACAGAGGAGACCCTGCAGGGAAAAACCCAGGTAGTTTTTTCCCCAAAACCTGTAGCTTATGATTTCCCTGGTGAATCACGCAGGCACACGTTTTCAGAGATGCCTATAAATGACACTCACTTGAGAAATAAAAGCTTGAAGAATGCTTGCTACTTTTGGTTACCTATATCTGCACATTTGAAGTCTAACTACCATAACGTGTAAGAGTTTCTTAGAGAACAAATACCAACTACAGTGCAGGAAATGTCACAGAGTTGTTTCCTTCACAGAAACAGACAGTTTCTGCATCTGACAAGCACAATAAAACAAGACTCTACACCTTCATACAGACAATGAGGGAAGGATCTACTGACACGCTTAGAAAGTGGTAACATTGCTGCTTTAGGAAAATCAAGCAGACAATACCTGAGCTGCTGCTCTTAGAAGGGTTTTTGTTATATTTATAGTGTACATGGAAAGAGATGTACTATACACTCATCACAGAAACCACTCAAATTTAATGCATTGTTCTTTAACAAAGTAATAACCAAAAAAACATACAATCTTAAACTTTATTAGTGGGAGCATAACTTCCCAAACAGCTCTCTACGTATCATGTCATATCATTCCCTATCATAATCATATCATTATCATCCCTCTGCTGTACTTTACTCACAGAAAAGGACTGCCTTTGCACTTCTCATACATGTAGGGCCCTAAAAAAATAAAAGTAAGCTTCACAGGTCCCTTTTTTTAAAGGCTGCTGAAGGGGTAGGGGGAAAATAGCCCCCTACCTTTACCAGAACACTCAAGGCACTCCCATGTCACAAGACCTTGCTGGTCTTGTTCAGCATCAGAACTATTGTCGAGGAACATCCTTCTATTACAGCTCCCTCCCATTCTCCCCATATTTAAACTTCCAGTCTATTGACCCAAGGTCACCCCGGGTCAAGGTGAATCACAGCTCAGAAAGTATAAGATTTAGAGCTAATGGAAACAGTACTTAAACCAGAAATGTCTGTTAATGGTGCCCTCCTCTATAGCCTCTCTCTTCCAAACCTTCCCCATAAAGACAGGAAGGGTCTCAGTGCCTTGCAACGATCAGTATATGAAAGGCAGTGTGGTTTTCAGTCTCAGCAACCTCATTCTCTCAAAAGATTTTAAAAGCCAACTGAGGGAGAATTTCTTCATGTGTTCCAAAATCCCTTTATTGGTCTTAATCCAAAATGTCTTGTGGACTACACACGACCTCATCTTCAAGCTTTCAAACATACTGCAAAGGTGATGTTGGCAGAAGCAGCTGCCACCCTCCCTTATCACAAATTGATGTGTCCTCTAGTTTCAGGGATGACGGGTATGTGCTTTCCTCATGGGACGCTTCCGGATTTTTGTGCTGGCAGGTCCCTTTTAAGTCGACGGTCCCTGCACGGTATGTGCTTTCCTCATGGGACGCTTCTGGATTTTTGTGCTGGCAGGTCCCTTTTAAGTCGAAACAAAAGGTTCTAGTGGTCCATTGGTCCTCATAGCTCTTTTCAAGAAGTGACCTCACTGTAACACAGGTTTTTTCTCTGCAGCTTCAGGGTTTGGTCTTGCCTGAAAGACCAAGGGAAAGCTAAATCCTAGTTTCACCATTTCTTCTTAAATCAGTGCCTAATTACTCCCTAGGAAGAAATGCATTTTCAGCAGAACCTCCCTCAGTGTTGGCTGCCTGCCTCAAAAACATGCTTTGCCTTCCTTCCCTTGTTCCCATGTCTACCACAATATCAGTATATGGCAATTCATATAAACTTTCAGAGAAGGCATTCTTCATTTGTATGTTATGGTTTCCTGAAGAGGTAAGTGGAAAGACGAGCCTGTCTCCTCTAAAACAGAATGACATCTATGGTACCATTGTGTTTTGCATTCACCTAAGAGGTCACCAGTGGAACACACCATCTTTGCAGCATTCAGACACACAGGGTGCAAAGGAGTTGATTGTTCTGGCCTTGAATGCAACTTCTCAAATCCCTCTTCTGCACAGGACTGCAAAGAAACTGAAGACATCACCTCTTCCATCTCTCTGTCCCAAAAATCTGTCTGGATTGATTTTTGTTTTTCAGTCAGAAGGAAAGGAGAAGAAGGAAACCACCCTGCAACATCCTCCGCAATAAAATAGTATCCTACAACTAGAATTAAAGTGACAAATTTATTCTGCTGGACACCCATCTCTTTGAATTTCTTTTCCCTTAGAACGTGGGATGCATGCCTTCCTCGGAGGCAAAGAAGATCTTTATCTGAGGTGAGACAGACAAGCCACATCTGAGATGTAAACACTGAAAATGAGATATAATTTACTTTCAGAATATTTTTTGGACATATCTCAAGCCTCATGACCTAGAAACTTCACACTGCTTTTATTCAGAAGTTACTTCTAAGCTTGCCTACTTGGAAAGTTATTCCTAATTAACCCCATGTGGTTATCTTGCACCAGATAAGAGCACTTATTCCAAAGTGACAACATTCACAAAGGGAATTAATCAGAGAGAATAATTCGGCTTTAAACTTGTACCAAATCTTAATCTGAATTAAAGTCCTCCTTGTGGAACAGTCCTCTCATATTTACCCAGATATTACTATTAAGGGAGTGAGGGATTTCACACTCTGCCATGCTAATCCTTCCAGCCTCAGAAGACTAAATCCACAATCAAGACAGAAAGCAAAGGGCACAACGCACAAGGAGAAGCCTTGGTAGGCCTAGGTTTTGGATATTAGTTTGCACAAATCTGCATTCACCAGCTCTGCTCCTCAGAGCAGAGTGAGGTGTTTAAGAATGATTTTCACAAGAAGAAAGCACCGAAGCAAGACAAGCAAGGACTTCTGACACAACCTTCTCTTTCCTAGACATGGGTGTCCACCTGCAGTCTTAAGACACCTGTGTTAAACTAGGAACCATGGCTCTGAGCCTTCTCCAAGACTGTGTTTGTTACATGTCCCTCTGCTCTGGGTGTGAAAAAATGGTTTGTGCTTCTCTTTGGGGAGCACTTACCATTCAGAGCTCCGAGCTGGCAAGCACCAGATAGTCCAGAGACCAGACAGAGGAGCTGCCCGCCCAGAACCTACAACAGTGGCACACACAGTAGCTCAGCTTCCAACAGACAAATTAGTCTGTCTATTGAAAAAATATAGGGACTAGAAAACACAAGGCTCTTAAGGCAATATGGCAGGACATTCATTGATCTGTCTTTGACTCAGCTACACAAATTCCACTTTAAATGATTAAATTATTTCTCTAAAAGAGGTTGAGCGATTTGTACGATCAAAGGGAGAGGAACCTACCCAGAGAATCAAACTCTAATCTCTCAATAACTACCATTGTGTGTGTGTGTGTGTGTGTGTGTGTGTCCCTGCAGGGGAAATACATTTTGAAGACAAAAGGTAGAGCCTCATGCTGATACACTAAGGTCCTAACTTACGCCATAAGAATCAAAAAAGCACATACTCTGAATTCATTAGAACAGAAGTGTTCTAGGTTACGGACCAAAAGGGGTGCAAGGAAGGGATATCAGAAATTCATTCCTTATCATCAACCAGTAGTGATCAGAAGAACATATCAAACTACTGAAAGCTGACACAAGATGGACATTTTATGTGTGCATTTCACTGTGCCTCCTTGGAAAGCAATGGGATAATTACCTTCATCTACAGTCAATATGGAGATTAGCCTTTAAATCTTTTCCCGGCTAACAATTTTCTGTGCTTTTCTCCTTTCTTTCCTCATAAGGAAAGTAAGGCTGTCTATTATCTATTAATACTCCCACTTAAAAATAGTCTTTTCTAGAGACTTGTCTTCTGAGCAAGTGCATCAAAAAATCAAGTCTTAATATGAAAACGGCAAGAAAGCAAACAGAACAGTAAAGAGAAAAAGATTAAGGGTGGGCAGAGCACAAATACAAAGGGAAGCCAGGCATCTTCTGGTAAAGAGGAGACTTGGCACACATGGCATCGAGTGGAGCAAAGGAAGTCAAAATCAATCGCTTCTCTCAAGTAGCACATTACACCTCCCACTGCCTTCATTACCATTTAACAGAATGTAAAACTGCAGTGACAGATGGAGCTACCCTGTCCATCACACACTGGTGATACCTTCGAGCCTGGCTAACCACATATGCCTCCAAAAAAAAAAACGCTCCTGCTGGACTAATCTAGCTACACAGCACAAAACATCCAGATTTTGAAGAAGCCTAACCCCAGAGCTTGTTCTCATGGTTTCAGCCTCTCTGGGTCATGTTGTCAGAGTCGTTGCTCACGTTGTACAGGCAGTAACAATGCAAGAACATCTACATGTCAAACTGTTCCAGCGAAATGCCAGGAAGTGGCTTGGCTAGAGAAGGACGGGACTGACTACCCTGCCAGGCTGCTACTGAAAATACTGTAACATCCCCTCATCTACTGCTGTGTGAAGAGAGCTCCTTTATAGCACAGACAGAAAACTGCAGAATAAAGTAAGTAAAAATTAGGGAAAAGCACATACAAACGAGGCTCACTGGTTACATGAAGGACCTTACTGACCTTTTCGCCTTACCTTTAATAAGCTCTGGTTTGTAGGCTTTTCTTAGCTGCTCTAGGAAGTTGTTATAAAAACATTCCGCCTGCTCCGTGGGCATTGCCATGTGGTAGTCGGGCTTGTTTCCTTTCAGGATGCACTGGAGGGTAAACTGGCTCACACACAACACTTCATACTGTTTATCCATCACGCTTTTGGACCAGTGCTTCCCACTTTCATCTTCAAATACTCGCAAGTTCAAGATCTTTCGAACCCTAGGAGGAGAAAGAGATAGTTCCTAAATTGTCCCATGAAGGATCAATAGGTACAAGTTATCGCCTACCACACAGGATGAGATAAAAGGGAAAGTAGATGAATATTCATTCTGCCTCCATGTAACAAGATATCCCTTTGTCCCTTCCTTCCTAAACCACAGGAATCTCATCAAGTTAGGCAGAGCCATAACCCAGAAAGTCCTTAGACGTAACATTGTCATACCATTAATTAACATCATCATTTTACAGAGCCTAAGATCAGGCCAGAACAACTGCAAGTAACAGGGTGACATAAAGATGGCATAGGAAGTTAAGAAAGCTTACTCTTTACTATCCGATTTTATGTGTCACAACATTATTTAACATGTGAATAGCTTTGGGAATTTTAATCCTCCCACCGCACTGAGAAATCACACTCAGTATGAAATGAGATCATCCTAAATGATGGTTGTTTCCAAACATGATTCGCATATATATTCCTCCAGCTTTGTTACCCCCTAGCACTCTTTCCAAACCCAGCAAAACAAGCCAGATGAGGACAGCACTTTTTCAACAGTATCACAGAATCACAGAACAGTTTGGGTTGGAAGGGACATCCAAAAATCATCTAGTCCAAGCCCCCTGCAACGAGCATGGACATTTTCAACTAGATGAGGTTGTTCAGAGCCCCATCCAGCCTGACTTTGAACGTTTCCAGGGATGTGGCATCTCTCTGGGCATGTTCCAGGTTGTCTCACCACCCTCACAGTAAAGAAATATTTCATTATATCTAGTCTAAATGTACCCTCTTTTACTTTAAAACCATTACTCCTTGTCCTATTACAAGAGGCCCTAAGAAAAATTCAGTTCCCATCTTTCTTATAAGCCCCCTTTAAGTATTGAAAGGATGCCACGAGGTATCCCTGGAGCCTTTTCTTCTCCAGGCTGAACACCACCAACTCTCTTAGCTTGTCCTCATAGAAGAGGTGCTCTCATCATTTTTGTAGCCTCCTCTGGACTTGCTCCAACAGGTTCATGTCCTTCCTGTGCTGAGGGCTCCAGAGCTGGACGCAGTGCTCCAGGTGGGGTCTCACCAGAGAGGAGCAGAATGACCTCCCTAGACCTCCTGGCCACAGATGAGAGGAGGAAGGCAGGGAACGGCGCAGAACTGCAGGTGGCAGCAGAGTGGTGACTGGGACCTGTTTGTATTGGTATTAAGGCTGATTTTTGGATCTAGGGGACAGAACTGACTGGTTTGGGTACTCAGAGAGGCCAAGGAGACTTTCACAAACAGATCCCGAAAAGCAGCAGGCAGACTTGCAACCCAGTCTATGGCTGGACTTCGATTGATAACAAGACTGCAGTCACGACACTCTCCTGTCTTTGGTTTCTTCTTTTAGACAGATGAGAGGAGGAAGGCAGGGAACGGCGCAGAACTGCAGGTGGCAGCAGAGTGATGACTGGGACCTGTTTGTATTGGTATTAAGGCTGATTTTTGGATCTAGGGGACAGAACTGACTGGTTTGGGTACTCAGAGAGGCCAAGGAGACTTTCACAAACAGATCCCGAAAAGCAGCAGGCAGACTTGCAACCCAGTCTATGGCTGGACTTCGATTGATAACAAGACTGCAGTCACGACACTCTCCTGTCTTTGGTTTCTTCGATCAGCTTCTACAAATCTGCAGTATCTATAAAAAGGAGAGTGTATCAAGTGCAAGGCATTTCAATTGCAGCCATCAGCCAGACATTTTATGCTGCACCAGAGGGGAGTCCGTATAAAATAAAGCTGAAACTTTTTTATAGTCACAGAACAGAATCACAAAATCATGGAATAGTTTGGGTTGGAAGGGATCTTTAAAGGTCATCTAGTCTGCTAGGGTTTGAAAAAACCCATAAAAATTTATTGTCATTTAGACAATTATTCTGTCACCCAATGACCCCTTCCCACTTGAGAAGAGGAACTGGGGAAAACAAGGAAACACGAGGGCTGGAATATAAATAGATTTAATATGATAAGACTAAATAATTAACAATACTACTAAAGAACCAGTATTGCTCATGATATATTAATATAAGATATACAAGAATTATACTCAGCATTACTATAAGATATACAAGAATTATACTCAGCCAATTCTATCAGCAGGAAGCTGTGCACTCCCAGCAGTGGACAGCAAACATCGGGCACTGGGAGCGCAACGGCTTCGGGAGGAAGGGAAGGTCTCAGGGGTCCAGCACTGGGGCAAGAAGTTCTCTGGACCCACCAGCATCAAGGCACAGTATGAAATAATCCTGTTGGCCAGCTTGGGTCAAATGCCCAGGCCTTGCTCCTCCTCATTCCTGCACCTGGTGAGGCTCAAGAACACTGAGAGCTTGAATCCCACAGAGCCTAGCCGGCTATAAAGTAAATATTTTCACAAATTCAGACACTAGAATATTCTAAAAGTGCAGTTTTCCCAAGCATTAGAAGAGAAATTAGTTCTGTGTCGCTCAAACCAGGACCTCAAACTGCCCTGAGGCACAGTCCCAAAACCATCCTTGCTAAAGACAAATGGAATTGACTTCTTAATGAAGTGAATGGTTAAAAGCCTTGGAAGGCCCCAGTGTAAATGCTTAAATCATCATCAGTGCCGTGTTCTAATGATAAAGATGTTTGCTGTTTCATTTACAGGATTACTCAAGTTTCCTTTAATAGGACCTGAAGAGCCTTGGTTAAGCTGACTTCTTTCATTCCTTTTTTTTTTTTTTTTTAGATGCTGGCCTCCTGCCTTTCCTTTGTCAGCCATCCAACCAACCTGGTGTTGAGAGCACAGTCGCTACGGATCGCCCGCTCGCGATACTCAGAATCAGCAAGGTAGGAATGGGAAACACCGGTGCGGCAAATATTACACGCTGAAGAGGCAAACAGCTGAGGCAAGCCAAAGGAGCATACGCCGTGATAAAAACACTTCCAGCTTTGCTGCAACTCTCTACATGTTTCACACCTTTATGTGAGATCTTTGGTGACCTTTAGTTCACATCCCCGCTCTCTCCTTTCTCTTCTGCATCTGCTAAAGGTTGTTTTCACCCTCGCTCAAATCCTTCTCTCTTCACTGTTTGAGCCTTTCCTCTCCTTGGCACCAGTCAGCTCTATTACCTGTTTCTTCTTCGCCTTCAGGAGAACTGAGGTCAGCCCTAGAACAATGAACGGTCCGCAGGAGACAGAAGTCATCCCTGGAGAACCCTCTCTTGCATGTGTTTGCTGGCTGAATCATGGTATTTTTGTGGCCATGGAACAGATGGCCAGAGCCAGCCCTCCAGGCCACCAAAATTCATTCACTTTCTACAGAAAGGTAACTGACGAGTCTGTCCAACCTTTTGGAAGAATGAGACTTCTCACACGCAAGCTGAAATGAGAGTTTGAGGTTTCGGATACATCCCACCCCTGAAGAATGTTCTTCGGGGTAAATTCATACAGTAAAAAGGGCAGATGTTTTAAAAAGGGAGATCAAAAAAGCCCAATGTGTCAGTTCTTCCTTTTTGAGTCTGTTCTTGATAAAAACCACATAGACAGGGAATGGAAACAGGTTTTTCTCAATGGAACATAAGAAGAAAATTCTAACTAAAAAACTTGTATTCAAAGTAAAATCTGAAGAGGAACTAACAGGCAAACCTCAGTTTTCCAAGAGGAATGCCCCATTTATCTGTCTGCGGCACAGGTATCAGTGATTCAGGGTCAGAAACACACAAATAAAAGAGTAACAAGGCAAAAAGTAATACGTAACTTACATGTGCTCCAGCTCTCTTTGTGTATCTTCCAAAGAAATGCCCAGCAGCACACAGAGGCCTCGTCCTATTGAGCTTATTTGTTCGCCACCCACTGGGGAAGGGGGAAAAAACAGAAAAATAAGGCTAAATGCACTGTCTCATTTTATGACACAGGTAAGTACTGACTTCAGCTGGCAACTGTACTACCACCAAAGAAAACATTATTCTAAACCCTTCTTCCCTGTCTTAAGTTTGTTACAGAGTAAAGATTACACAGAAGCCCTCTTTCAAAACTCTTCCCAACGTCGTGACTTATTTGTGAGGGACTAGCTGAAGATGTTTACTCCAGAGTTTAAAAAAACAGTATAAAGATTTTTTTTTTACTACAATTGGATCAGCAGTGCTAATCAGAGAGGTGGCAAAACTCTCACCAATTCTTGTAAAAATTGTCCACCTGCTTGGTATCAATAAGTGTACTCAATTTCTCTACTCCACCACTCCCTGCACACTTTGCGTTAGTTGTGAAAAGGTGATTTCTACTTGATATTGTCCTCGTGGACTTTTTGAAACAAGGCTTTGAATAACCTGCAAATTCTACCCTCCTAGTTGGGAATGCAACCTCTTTAATGTCATTTACAATAAACCACAAATCATCACAGTTCCATTGTGTTTTCCTAGGAAATGTTTTAAATTATCTTAATTTAAATTAGCTTAACATGATTGAGCTTGAGATGACTCCAGTAAGATTTAAATGAGGTCTTAAAACTGAGATAAGCACCAGCTACCCAGCTGTTTAAACTACATCCAGGCTCATGCAACTGGGAAAAAAAAAAAAAAAGTCCCAAACATCCTGTAAAACGGGCCCCTAGCAAAAGCTGAAAGGTTCTCTCTGTGCACCAGTGGCCAGATCTGGACTATTCCCAATGGGCAGAAGCAAACCAGAGGAGAAAACTCCTCCAAAAAGGTTTTCCTTTCCATCTGATCTGAGTATGAGCCCTCCAGCTCAGAAACCTACCCTCCTGATAAGCACAGCACTATTTCCCTCACAGAGGGATATCTCAAACCCTTTCACAGCCAGAAACAACAGTTTAAATTCTGCCCAGAAATGTGGCCGTGTCAGCCATGATCCCTGACGGGGTCTGACCACTCTTGCACCCGCAGTACCAGCTGTGCACCCAAGTTGTGCTCCTCACTGATTCACAGGCACACTCTTCCAGTGCTTTACTGACCATCCACACACAAGCAGAGGCCATTTCTTTAACACGCAGGCTCTCCTGCTGCACACCACCTTGCCCCCTGGGCCCCAGAGCAGGCACACTTACTGCCTCGCATGCAAACTTCTTGGAGATTTCATGCATCTTCCAACACAGAAGGTCCAACCAGTGCAAAAGCCCATCAGGACATAGCAGTTCTACCACCTGCTAAGCAAGCATCAGGGCTACCTTGACCCATGGTGAGTGGGACAGGACCACCAAAACATACAACCAACCTGAAAAGGTGAGTCAGACTGCGCTGCCAACACGCTTGCAATGCAAGGAGGCGACTGTGATTGCAGTGCCAACGCAGGCGAGCCACCAGAGATGGCAACTGGGGTGGCACTGGCAACACACACAAGCAACGCAAGATTACTGTGATTGTAGTGCCAGCCCATGCAAGCAATGCAAGGAGGCAACACTCCTTCTAGAGACAACATACACAAACTATGGGCAAAGCCCACTGGGATGGCATTGCCAGCACACACAAGGAGATGACCGTGCCAACACACATGCAAAGCAATGCATGGGAGTACTAGGGACAGCCCTGCCAACAAAGGCAAGCCATGCAAGACCACAGAAACACAGAATATTCATGGTTGGATGGGACCTTTGAGATCATCACGTTCAACCACAACAAACAAACAAAAAACCCAAACAACACAAAGCCCACAAACAGAAACAACCCAACAATCTCGGGCACTAGAGCATGCCCTGAAGTGCCACGTCTACACGTTTCTTAAATCCCTCCAGGGATGGTGACTCCACCACCTCCCTGGGCAGGCTGTTCCAGTGCCTGACCACCCTCTCAGGAAAGTCATTCTTCCCAATATCTTATCTAAACCTCCCCTGCCACAACCTCAGACCATTTCCTCTGCTCCTGTCATTATTCCCTTGGGAGAAGAGGCCAACCCCCACCTCTCTACACCCTCCTTTCAGGGAGTTGTAGAGGCCAGTGAGGTCTCCCCTCAGCCTCCTCTTCTCCAAACTAAATATACCCAGTTCCCTCAGCCTCTCCTCGTAGGACTTGCTCTCTAGACCCCTCATCCCCTCAGTGACTGTGACTGTAGTTTGAATGCATCAAGCTACTCACGGAGGCAACTGCAACCAACGTGCCAGCCCATGCAAGCAATGCAAGGAGGCAACACTCCTAGAGACCACACACACAAACCATGGGCAAAAGCTACTGGGATGGCATTGCCGTAACACACAAGGAACACAAGGAGATGACCACGCCAACACATGCAAGCAGTGCAAGGAGGGGATTGCAGCTGCACTGCCAGCACACAACAACGGTGCAAGGAAGCAACTCTGATGATAACACCCTTGCCCATGCCAAGCCACAGGAGAAGGTGATCACACCTGCACTGCCAACACATGCAAGCAATGAGCAATGACTGCAACTGTAGTGGCAGCACATGCAAGGCACGGAAGAAGGCGATTGGCACTGCAAACACATGCAAAGCAATGCAGGGGAGTAATTGGGACAGCCCTGCCAACAAAGGCAAGCCATGCAAGACCACAGAAACACAGAATATTCATGGTTGGAAGGGACCTTTGAGATCACTGAGTCCAACCACAAAAAAAAAAAACAAACCCAAAACAACAAGAAAAACCCAAATAAAACATAAAACCCACAAACAGAAACAACCCAACAATCTCGGGCACCAGAGCATGCCCTGAAGTACCATGTCTACACGTTTCTTAAATACCTCCAGGGATGGTGACTCCACCACCTCCCTGGGCAGGCTGTTCCAGTGCCCACCCACCCTCTCAATAAAGTCATTCTTCCCAATATTTAATTTAGACCTCTCTGGCCACAACCTCAGACCATTTCCTCTGCTCCTGTCATTATTCCCTTGGGAGAAGAGGTCAACACCCACTTCTCTACACCCCCCTGCCAGGGAGTTGTAGAGGACAATGAGGTCTCCCCTCAGCCTCCTCTTCTCCAAACTAAACATGCCCAGTTCCTTCAGCCTCTCCCCTCGTACGGCTTGTTCTCCAGCCCCCTCATCCCCTCCAGGACTGCGACTGGAGGTGGGAAGGCGCTGAGGGGCCCTTGGAGGCCGCGGCGGGGAAGGGGGGGGGCCCGGCCGG
>NW_015092359.1:3042112-3045359 GCF_001431845.1 Calidris pugnax
GGCGACGCACTGACCTGTGACACTGGCCTGGGCCACCCGCTGGACGATGGCCTTCATGGCGGCGCAGGCCCCGGCGGCCGGTGTGAGGGAAAGGCGGCGGCGCTAGGCAACGGCGGCCGCTCCCTGACGGGCTCGCCTGGGCTCACAGCGCCCCCTGGCGGCCGGGAGGTCCTAGCGCAGCCGCCCCCGAGGAAGTCGCTCTAGGGCGTATGGTATAGGTATATATATAATACCTATGGTATAGGTATAAGCGGTGCCTTAATGGATTCCCCTGTAGAAAAGGGAGGTGGTAGTAGAGAACAGGCGAGGCGTCTGCAGATGTTTTTGGTGCGGAGGGGAGGGAATAGGTGCCTATAGGGTCTTTGGGGGGGGTGATTATAGAAAGGAGCAAATGCACAGCTTCCCCTATAGGAACAGCTATAGGCGCACGGAGGAGGGGGTGGGGGGTGTTGCCCACAGAAATTAGTGGCTGGGAGAAGCCTTCCGAAAAAGGAGGAAAGGAGGTGGTGGCTGTGGAGACTATATAGAAAGGTGGGTCTGTAAGTGCATGAGCTGGGGTGCATATCATATAAAAGCCCCTATAGAATCAGGGGGGTATGGGCAAAGGCGCTGAAGACAGCTTTCTATGCAGCAGGGTGGTGTCTGCTTATATACAGCAGGGCGGTGGCTGCAGGGACTGTGAGGAGACCTTATAAAGTCCTGTGGTAGGGGGGAGGCATCCTCCCACAAAAGGCTATAGGGTGAGCGGGCAGCCCCTATAAAAGCAGCTGTCAGCAGGTGAAGCCCTTATAGAAAGTAAGGTCTGCTCATGCAAGGTCTGGGATCAGCTTCTTCTAAAGGGAGACAGGGTGTCTACAGGGACTGGGGGAAGCCCCCATAGGAAGGGCGGGCTGGGAGTAACCTTCTGGAAGCAGAAGCTGCAAGGAGCCCCTATAGCAGTGAGGGTCAGCAGCCAGAGAAGTTGGGGTAATCACCTATAGAAATCAGCAGCCAGGAGCAGCTTCCTGTGAAAGGAGGTGGCGTCCATAAGGAAAAAGCCTATAGAAAGCAAGTTGTGGCCACAGCAGCAGGGGGGGCACTACCCTGCAAGCAGAGCTAGCACACGTAAGGATCCGGGAAACCCCTATAGAATCATAGCATCATAGAATGGATAGACTTGGAAGGGACTTTAAAGATCGTCCAGTTCCAGCCCCCCAGCCCTGGGCAGGGACACCTCCCACCAGACCAGGTTGCTCCAAGCCCCATCCAGCCTGGCCTTGAACCCCTCCAGGGATGGGGCAGCCACAGCTTCTCTGGGCAACCTCTTCCAGGGTCTCACCACCCTCACAGCAAAGAGTTTCTTTCTGGTATCTCATCTAAATCTCCCCTCTTCCAATTTAAAACCATTACCCCTTGTCCTGTCACTCCACTTCCTGACAAAGAGTCCCTCCCCAGCTCTCCTGTGGGCTCCTTTCAGATATTGGTAGGGTGGAATGTATATATAGAAAGAAGGTGGAGGGCTGGGAGCAGAAAACATCAAATTTCCACCTTACAGTAGAATTTCTGCACTTGTAATTCAACTCTTGTAAGCTTTTATTTGAAGGACAATTAACAACTCTTGTACCCCAATGATTAAACTACGCTCCCTTCCCGTTTACTCATCGTTGTTAAAGTATCCATTTCAGTTGAGGAGCCATTCTGGGCACATCCTGGATCTTCCCGGTACCTCCTGCTCACCAGCTGGGAGATCAACGTCACCAAAAAAGCTGCAACAGCCACCCGGTCAGACTGCTGGACACAGGACACCAGGCAGCACACGGATTCATTAACATCTCACCACACGCCCAGCTGAACCCAGTTTGTGTTTCGTTAATTTGAATGCACGTGCAAAAAAAACCAGCAGAGATCCGAGCAGACAAGAAGGTTTGCAAGTTCTGCCAAGTTACGTCAGAGATGGAGCTGTCGTTTCAGCAGCACAAGAGACAGTTTTCCACCGACGGTCCGGTGCCGGGCGTCAGGATGACCTTCTCGGAGAAGCCAGCTCCAACACAAAGTTCCGAGCTTCCAAGACCACTCAATTTTCTGAAGGAGGGCTGTCATTAGCAGGGCTCTCATTAGGATCAAAGAATGACTTGATACGCCTCAGCAGTCGAGTAATAGGAGGTTGAACATCCTTGTATGTTATTACTGTTGTCACTTCAAATCCTAAAGCTGTTTCTCTCTTGAATACTTCCTTGCGGGGTGATTGGTTTGCCTGAGGATCGCTTTCATTCTCTAGGAATTAAGGAGGGGGGGGAAACAAAAGAGCGCAACAATAAAAAGGTTTTATCCCATCATCATAGCAAAACAGCAGTCACACAGGTGTCTGGTCTTCTTTTTGCTTTTTTTTTCAAATTCTGAGAAAGAGATAGTAATAAGATCTGGTGACTGTGTAGACAGAAAAAGTGATTTACGGGGCTAAGTTAGGTCGCTGCACCGGTACTGGACTGGCATCAGTAATACAGGAGCAGCAATAACAACTGGCTTCCAAGTTATCCACATCACGGCCAGCTCCACGTTGAGCAACAGGCTGCCCAGGGACAGGCTATTTCAGTTGGAAGGGACGACAACAGCCATCTCGTCCAACTGCCTGACCCACTCAGGGCTGACCAAAAAGCCGCAGCATATTATGAAGGGCATTATTATGCCCTTTATAGCAGCATATTATTGAGAGACCAAACACCTCTTGAACTCTAACAGCCCCGGGGCATCCACCACCTCTCCAGGAAGCCTGTTCCAGTGTTCAACCCCCCTCTCGGTGAAGCCACACTTCATGTCCAGTCTGAACATCCCATGGTGAAGGTCTCCCCCTCTCTTACAAAGCACATAAACCCCAACAAATTGGATAGGGTGGGGGCCATGCTCTTGTCACCAGAGATAAAGCCCCTGCTTTCTCCATCAACACGGGATTTATCCCCTCCTGGAGGGATGAACCTCCTGGGGATGCCCGGAGGGTGATGGGCGCACATTCACCCAGGCCCCCGACAGCTCACCCGTGCCATGCAGACACCTCGCACAGCTCCAGGAACCCCGAAAGGCAGGCAGGCAGGCTGCCAGGGCCCTTCAGCGCAGGCAGCACCCGACCCTTCCCTTCTCAGCGGAGGGAAAGGACGGAACCGGGGCTGGGGGGATTCGAACCGGTGTCCACCGGGACCGGGAGGACGTCCAAGCCCCGCCCCCCAACAAGCCACATCCCCTGAAGGCCCCGCCCCCGCCAGGCCCCCTCAGC
>NW_015092359.1:3045369-3085772 GCF_001431845.1 Calidris pugnax
GCTCTAGCCCGTACCGGGCCCGCCGGCGCTGCTCTCGGCGCCGCCGCCGCCGCTGCTGTTGGAGCTGTAGTGGAGCATGGCCCCCAGCATGGTCCAGCCGCCCAGCGAGTACAGCAGCGCCGCCCGCGCGTTCCACACCGCCGCCCGCATCCTTCCCCCCCCCCCCACACGCAGCAAGGCCCGCGCTCATTGGCCGGGCGCCGCCGCCAATCGGATGGGGCGGGGCGGGGCGAGAAGGGCAGGGCGCGCATGCGCCGTGGCTGCGGGGATGGGGGGGCGGGAGCAAGAGGAAAATGGCGGCGGGCAGGCGGCGGCCGCCATTACAGAGAGGCGAGCTCGGGCGGGAGCTGTGCGGCTGAGGGGGGGTGAGGCGATTGAGTCCGGCAGCAATCTCATTGCGAGAAGGGCTGGCGTCCAGGCCCTGCAGTGAGGCAGAGGCAACGCTTCGGCAGTCCAACGCCGTTCTCAAAAAGCACGGGTTGTACATCTCGACCTGCTCCCTGCACCCCTCAAAGCGGCCTCCTTTAGGACTTGTTCTGCACGGTCTTGCACCTCAAAATAATTTTCCATAGCACATACGCACCCCCCAGGGTTAGGTTTTCAAAAATGAGAAGGAGGTAGGCCCAGGCCATTGCTCACACAGCAGTATTGGAGGTAGTGATACCTAAAGGCAGATTTTATGTAGTTAATAAACGGTTAAATCTTCTTTTAAAGAAGAAATGTAGCTGTGTTATGTAGTTAATAAATGGTTAAATCTTCTTTTAAAGAAGAAACGTAGCTGTTCTATCAACCATCCCAAATGGTTTCAAGGACTTGGTAAGATAAGAAAGGATGTCTGTGGCCCTGAGGACGTGGTGACCTGAGACAGGGATGTGATAAATATGGACATTGTCTGGCACACAGGTGGTAGCAGGGACATCATTAGTTTTAATGAGCAATTAAGCAGTTGGCATGTTTTGCCAATATGAAAAGGGAGCCAAAGGACAGGTGAAGAAGACTGAGGAAGAAATGACCCTCACTCAAAATGAGGACCACCAGAAGGCACAACTACGCATGCCCAAAAGCTTATGTAAATGAATTCTCAGAAATGTAATGAATTAATGAATATACTAATGTTTTCTTGGAATTACATGCCATAGGTATACCTGTTGTGTATAGATCTAATTTGACAACAGGATTTGTTGCACACAACAGGAGGAGCTATCCCCTGTACACCCGGTGCTGCAATAAAGAACACCTTCTTTCTAAACTTTAAATTGAGTCTTAGAAGGTTTTATCTGCCGGTTTGTGGTAACAGTAGCACTAAATGGCAATGCTCTTACCCACTTTTATTTTTCATTAATACAGTCCCTGGTCGCTAAAAGACACCTTTTAAGAACACACAGCATTAAAAATTAAGCTAAAGGCTGTTAAAATCTGTATTGGCTAAAACATTCTTTAGCTCTAGTTACAATGTAGAGTAAACAGAATATAGACAAAAGGGAATACAAATAAATTAATATCTAGAAGGGCCAAGTAAAAAACTCTCCCCAAATATTTATTTCATTTCATACTTAAAAACCTTAATCTAAAAAGAGAGAAAAGGAAATGTAAATAAATGCTCTGCTTCTGTCAACATGATCTATGTGGTAACTCTTCCGTTCTTGCTTCTCCATTAGATCAAAGTCATGATGCACTTGAAACTGCCAGCTTTTTCAGATGGTCCATGAACACCTGGAGACTCACATCATCTGTCAAGATTGGTGCTCCCGATTCCTGCGTAAAAATAAAGAAATGAGGAGCTTAAAGTAGTGGTGTTAACACTGGGGACTAACTGAAAGCAAATCAGAAGTCGAAGTCGGCACTCTGAACTAATTGCCTGCTGAATCAACCACCTTTTTTGCTGCAAAGGACAGATCTCTAGTGGAAAGATGCTTCTCTCTGCGCTAGAGGATGGTGTCAGTGCTGTTGCCAATCTGAACAACTGGAAAAAAGAAATTAGCTCCTTTCTAAAGCATTAGGAATTTTGCTGCCCCAAGCTCTACACACACAAGGTAAAGAAAAAGGATATAAAAGTCCGGATTCTCAGACAAATTAGATCTTTATGCATCCATACACTAGTTAATTTTTTCCTGAATACAAAATACACCGTGACCTAAGAGTTTTAAATCATATTTGTAGGGAAGGATACATTTCTTTTATAAATAGGGAAGATAAATTTCTACATTAGGTCATCCTCTAAGAGCATATTCTACATCAAATTAGCTGCTTCCTTCAGTAGCAGCTACCACAGAAAATTCTGCTCTTCCTGTGCCCCAGTGTAGCTGGGATACAGGAAGGGAGATGGAAGGGGCAAAGCACTCCTTGGGGAGACCACTTGTCTCCTGCCATCAAGCTGCTGAGGTACTGAGCTCCTCTGGCAGCACCTCCACTTGGACAGCCATTCCTTGGATCCATTGAGAAAAGGCCCCAAAGCCAACTGGATTTTGCTGAAAATCTGGGGGGATTCAGTACAAGAACAGGAACACGAGTTTAGTCATCCAGGGTTGAAAACTGTTCTGATCTTACTGTCACCTAGTGCTCCCCGCCAGCACTGTTTATCTTATCAACAACAGGTTGAATAAAAATCCAACCTGCCTAAGCTTTAGAGACAAATCTAATCAGTTCTGTCTTTTAAAATGCAACCATTATTGCAGTCTCAGCTGGTAATTCTGTTATCAGATTCCTTTGGTACACAGAAATAACCCTCTTTCCTTGCACCATGAAGCACTGCTAAGATTTTCAAACCCAGTCTGCAAAAAGCTCTTTGGTAAGAAAGAGAGGACGAATGGAACCTGCTCAGGGTTTGTGGCCACGTGGCCAAGCAGGATGGCTACTAGACAAATCCATAAATGTACATTTCACAGCATTCTCAAACAGCAGCAGCTCTTCCATTGCTTACCTGTCCCCAGGCATAGAGGTTATTGTGGGTCTGAGAAGGGTTCACTTTAGACAAGAGGAACCGGGCCTATCGAGACAAAACATCAGAGAAATAGTTATGTAAAATGGCAGAGCTGTCAGCTCTCTTGAGACTTCTATAGACCATGACTAATGATGTTCCTCTGCTTTTACAAACGAGGTGCTAATTTAACTTAAACAAGTTTCAAGCCCACAAACAGCCCCAGCTCCACAGACAACTCGTCTCCAGGGGGCACAGAATGCTCTGCTACAGCAAGTGGTGCTGGCCTGGCAGGGCAACCACGGTTCCACACCACAGGGGCACGTCCCCAGCACTGCCTCATCCACTCCTCGGAAAAGAGGTCAGTGGAGAACCCAGCGTAACACGGTCACACCAGAAATTAATACCAAATCTTTGTTCTGGAACGTCAGTTCCAGCCTCTGCACAGCTACAAACAAGCCAGACACAGGAAGAGAAAAAACAGGAACTATTTTACATCCTCCTTTGGCATCTGAGAACAAAGGAACAGATGGTCAATCACTCAGCGTAACTTACTGTCCTAGCAAGCTAATTGCACTCCCTGTCTTGGGTAAATTTAGATACATAGCCAAATCATTTCCTTTCCTCCTCTTTGGGGGATAAAAAGATAATTAAGCTGGCTTTTTCATGTTGGTATTTTTTTTCTCCCTGATTTCAAAACCAAATCCAGTGAGTGATTTACTCATTAAAAGACAACATTGTAGTAAGAGCTCCTGAGAAAGTATGCAAGCTGTATACTTTGAAAAGCTAAGTTACCACTGTATTTAACTTGTAGAACCATCCTTTCAGTAGAGCAGAAAAAGACAAGTATTTGCTCCGTTCCACAACAGAAAGAGTTCCTCGATAAACCTCCTTACCTGGCTGCCCCCGTGTTCCGTGTGGACGTAACGCGGCATCGGGAATCGAGTCTGCAAGATTTCCTGGGCGTCATCCAGCGGGGCTTGCAGCAGGTGCTTGAAGTTCTCATATTCAGGCATGTCTTGGTAACCCGCTTTCTGCCACTGGGCAATAGTCTGTGGATGGGGCAGGGAGGAATTAAAAAACAACAGAGATGTCTGCAAGCCTTCCCAGAAACACAAAGCATTTATAAATCGCTGACAATTTCAGTCTGTCTTGGTCTTAAATGGAGCAGCCATTGCCTTACAGCATTACCAAGGTACCTAACAGTGTGCACCTAACAACTGCTCTCTACACGCACAGATCACAGAATCACAGAATCTTCTAGGTTGGAAGGGACTTTAAAGATCATCTTGTCCAACCATCAACCTAACTGACAAAAATAGACACCCACACAACAAACAAGGAGCATCATCACTAAACCATACCTCCCAGCACTACATCAACCCGTCTTTTGAACACCTCCAGGGATGGTGCCTCAACCACCTCCCTGGGCAGCCCATTCCAATGGCTGAGAACCCTTTCAGTGAAAAAATTTTTCCTAATATCCAGCCTGAACCTCCCCTGGCGTAACTTGAGGCCATTTCCTCTTGTCCTGTCGCCTGTGACTTGAGAAAAGAGACCGACCCCCACCTCTCTACACCCTCCTTTCAGGGAGTTGGAGAGAGCAATAAGGTCTCCCCTTAGCCTCCTCTTCTCCAGGCTGAATAACCCCAGTTCCCTCAGCCTCTCCTCATAAGACTTATTCTCCAGACCCCTCACCATCTTTGTCGCCCTTCTCTGGACCCGCTCCAGCACCTCAATGTCACACTTAGCTCTTCCTTTGTCTAAATTTTACCCAGTTGCTGAGTGTCTTGCTCTGCAACAGCAGGTAGAAACTGTTCTACGTGGGGTGTTCAGTCCCTGGAGGGGTTCAAGGCCAGGCTGGATGGGGCTTTGAGCAACCTGGTCTGGTGGGAGGTGTCCCTGCCCAGGGCAGGGGGGTTGGAACTCCATGATCTTTAAGGTCCCTTCCAACCCAAACCGTTCTATGATTCTAAGATTTATTTCATTGATGACTCAAGCGTTCAACTCCTGTCCACATCAATCAACCTCTGCTCACTGCTCAAAGAAAATAAATCCTATATGGAGTGAAGTTGGGAGCTCGTAATGGAGCCGCCACAAGATATTGTGCCAAACTGTGAGAATTCCAATAGCAGTCGTTAAATGAAGTAGCTTAGTTCAAAAACAAAGGGAATGGCTAAATGCCTCCCCAGAAGCTTTCACTAATAGGAATGTCTGACCATAAACTAAGATGGGTTTATTTAAATTACTCTAATTTGATGCCACATTTAGAGAGGAAAAAAAACGGATGGGGGCCACTCCCCAAGAAGGACTATAATGGATATGAGGAGGGGGAAAGGCATCAAAGAACAGGGAATTTTTCAGAGAAAAATGTGGAAAGCCAGCTTCCTCTTCATCCCTTACCCCGCAACTGCTGGAGGGTGTGAGACATTTCCATGCTGCAGCTACAGCAGCATACCAGTCTCTTACTGGTCCTGACAGGACTGAAATACGGATCCTACAGGGCTGCACCCTGAAGAGGCACTGGAAAGCCACAGTTTTGCATGCTGGTATAAATCTGAATGTTCAGTACCTGACGCAGGCAAAGTGGTCTCAGTCATGATGGAAGGAATATAGGAAGAACTGTCAAAAATGTCCAATGTTTAAAAGCAAAAACTGGAAAAGTTTGTAACTGATTTATTTAAGAGCAGCAGTATTTTAAGTGGCAAAACCCAGCAACCACATATCTGAAAAATCAAACTGCAGCTCTCTGCCTTGCTTAGTTTCAAGTTTCTCTGTCCTTTTCCAGGCATGGTAAGGGACCATCTTCGTTACCAAGCTAACATGACAGCTATTCCTCAATGCAGAGCACATCCTTAACGATTCCAGTAGGATTTTTTTTGATAACTGGGACAGTGAGGAGATTGTATTAAAACCAGCAGCATTTATATGATGTCATCATGCTAGCATGGGCTTTGCCAGCAGCTCTTTTTATACTAACAGTGACACTGTCTGCGTGCGTGGCAGGAGGGAAAGAGTGCAAACAGAGAAAGAGAAGGTATTTGTCCATACCTCACCAAGGTAGATAACTATCTGGAAGAAAGTATCCATCAGTAGGATTCTGTCAGGAAGAATACTGCTGCTGTCCAAAAGCACTGGCTGGGGAAAATAAAGGAGAAAGTCAGGCATCACAAAGCCCTCAGAACTGTCCTAACCTTCGTGGTTGGCCATGCTCAGCCCTGCCCATATGGACACAACTCCACCAAGAGCTGCTCAGTCCATGTGAAGGCCTTGCAGAGCGCGGTCGGTCTCCTGCAGCATCACTGCGGGGAGCAGCAGGTTATCAGCCGCTGTACAAAGTGCAGGATACGAGAGAACACTTTCTATGGCCACCCAAGTTTAATTTGGAGTGATCTCGAACAAAACTATCTCAAGAAGAATAAGGAGTAACATAAACTCCGGCAAATGCTGCCAAGGTGGTTTCAAAGTGTCACTGCAGCAGCTCCTGCATTTCTTTCCTGCCAGAGAAAGAGCTCTCGGTATAAGGGAATCCATGTCTGTCCATGGAATATTTGCACATAGTTAAACACTGCTCCATAAACACCTCAAAACAAGCAGCTGGTGAGAGATTATGACCTGGACAGGCTGAGAGTTGCTGATTTACGGAGTGGAGACAGCAGCCTCTGGCAGAGAAGCAAAAATGACACTGACAGCCACAATATTCACCAGATGTTGGGGGGCTGTGTCTTGGCAGGGGGGCAGGAGGAAGCGGAGATGATGTTTTTTGGAGGGTTTTTTGGCATTTTTGTCTTTTTTTAACCAAAGCTGTAAGCTTACTGAAAACACAATTCATATTTTACATTGCCCCACCTCATCCTTTAATAATTACCTTGATTTAAAAAAAATACATAGGGGCCTTTTTGCTGAAATAGTGATACTCTTGACTAAATGCTCATTATTTTGGATTGATCCAACTCTTGTTGTTGAACAGGGACTCACCTCAGGAGGTCCATGGAAAGAATAAGCATAAAGGATGGGCTGGATCATAATGAGAGACTGGGTTAGATCTTGCCTAGCAAAGTGGTGACGGTAGTAAGAAGATTCATCTGGACTGTTGTTGAAGACCTGCAGGAATGGGGAGCGCCGCAGATGGAACATGAACTGCACCAGAAGGAGGAGTGAGAAGAGGAATGTTAGGAAGTCACCAACACTTCTGCAACCACGTCCAATCTTTCTGAACAGTTAATTCTTATTAACTCCTCGGAGTTCTTCCCTAACCAGTCATTTGCAGAACCAACCCTCCAAATTAAAAAAAGCATCTGTTTCTCCCCTCTTGAATTTGATAAACAGCACGAGATGTTTTATCATCACTCTCCCTTACCCTTGCCCACTTCTCCTGCACCTGTGGGAAGTGAAGTTCTTACCTGGGGATACAGAGAAAATGATTCTGACAATCTGAAGGAGTTGGGATCATCTTTGTTGTATTGTCCAAATTTCTGACACTGTTGGAAGCAAAATGGATACTTTGGTTATTCTCTCTTTTTTTGGTGTTTTGGGGGTGGTGTTTTTGGTTTTTTTTAAGAATTAACACTTTTATTTTGGAAGGGTGTTCTTTTGGTTCTTTTTAAACAGAGCAACCAAGGCATGAAAGTGACAATAACACATAATATAAAATTATGGCACTGGTTTCTGTATCTTACAGGAATGAGAGTGATGATTTGATCTTTTTATGTATGTTTATATATATATTATACCTAGATTTGAAATTTTCTAAGAATTAAAGAAACAGTGCTTCTAGTACTGCCCATTTTTTTCCATTAAATCAAGGGTACAGCATTATACCCAAGTACTTTGTATGCTACGAAACACTTCAGCAGCAACTCTACTTGCTTCTAGAGCAGCAGCAGCCTGGCATTTCACCAACTGCTTCATTGAAAATAAGAAGCATCAATGGTTTCACCAATTTAGCTCTAAATGACTGCAATCATTTCAGCATGCAGCATGCCTATGTGTGTTTTGGTGCTCAAATCTTTATTTGATACTGGCCCTGTTTTTTTCTGTGTCTGATGTGCTGTATCTGTTAGTATCAACTCCACACGGGCGTTTGGACAAAGCCAGAACCAATCCAGGCAATTCAAGCTTGTGAAATTCAAAGGAGGAATATGAAGTTGCAGAAGTGATTACTCCCTGAACTCGGCACCACTGAGCCCACATCTGAATGCTGTGTCTAGTTTGGGGCTCCCCAGTGCAAGACAGACATGGATAGATTGGGTTGAGTTTAGCAGAGGCCACCAAGCTGGTCAGGGGCTAGAACACCTTGTATAAAGAGAGAGGCTCAAGAAGCCTGGTGAAGAATGGGATCAGGGAGTCACAGCACTGTCTCCAGCTACCTGTCAGGTGGCTGGAGAAATGGAAATTCTGATAGGGGCAAGGGGGAGAAGGAAGGGGGAGAAGGAAGGGGGAGAAAAAGAAGGGGGAGAAAGAAGGGGGAGAAAGAAGGGGGAGAAAGAAGGGGGAGAAAGAAGGGGGAGAAAGAAGGGGGAGAAAGAAGGGGGAGAAAGAAGGGGGAGAAAGAAGGGGGAGAAAGAAGGGGGAGAAAGAAGGGGGAGAAAGAAGGGGGAGAAAGAAGGGGGAGAAAGAAGGGGGAGAAAGAAGGGGGAGAAAGAAGGGGGAGAAAGAAGGGGGAGAAAGAAGGGGGAGAAAGAAGGGGGAGAAAGAAGGGGGAGAAAGAAGGGGGAGAAAGAAGGGGGAGAAAGAAGGGGGAGAAAGAAGGGGGAGAAAGAAGGGGGAGAAAGAAGGGGGAGAAAGAAGGGGGAGAAAGAAGGGGGAGAAAGAAGGGGGAGAAAGAAGGGGGAGAAAGAAGGGGGAGAAAGAAGGGGGAGAAAGAAGGGGGAGAAAGAAGGGGGAGAAAGAAGGGGGAGAAAGAAGGGGGAGAAAGAAGGGGGAGAAAGAAACAAAGGAAAAAAAAAAATTGCAGTGACCGTGATCAAACATTGGAATAGGTTGTCAAGAGAAGAGAAAATCTTAAAAACTCAACTGAACTAGAAGATCTGGAGCAATCTGTTGTAACCTCAAAGCTGGCCCTACTTTGAGGGGGGGTGGGAAGAGTTGAACCAAAAAATTGGTCCCTTCCCACCTGCATTAGTCTGTGTTTCAGTATCACATCTTTAATATCCAGTTTAACCCTTTCAGGATGATGGATCATACTGGCTTCTGAGCTGTTGTGTCCTACAACTATGTGACTGTGATCAGAGCACAAATGAAGAAGGTCAATCTGGAAAAGAACGGTGTCTTCATTTCCAGAGAGCATTTTTACTAAAACCAAGAATGCACCCAGCTGCAGCCTATTGGTCTTACCAGTCTGATCAGCTGTCTGTCCAGCCATCGCAGAACATCAGGTCCCTCCTCAGATTCAGCCCTGTACACTCCCAGTCGTGCCATCAGCACAGCAGCTGCTTCCTGGTCAAACGCCGCTTCTATATGCTGGAGTTGACTCTGTGCATCTGCCCAGCTATAGGGTGAGTAAAGGGTTAGCCCTACGTGCCTTCACCTTCAGCAAAACCCAAACCAGATTCAGCCTCTGCTGCCAAAGCGTGCAACAAAATGCTAGAAAAATCCCAGAGTGGCCCGCAGCTTCAGTTTCTGCCATTCTGCCAAAAAACTGGCACGAGGTACTCACTTTCTGGCTATGGTGGTGACACGGATGCGTTTCTGCGTACTGGAGTGTTGATACTGAGTGACAAACTGCACTGCCCCTCTGCCTCCCTGAGGTATCGGTGCGTTGTGCTGCAAATGAAATAAGGTAAGCCTTCAAAACAGGCTCGCTTTTCCATAACTCCATAACTCCATACACTACGGAGAACTCCAGGGCACCACATGAGCAATCACACAGTAAGTACAAGCTAGGGATGGACCAGAGAAGAGAGACACATCTGTTGGCGTTGTGTTTTCCAGCAGCCCTCAGAGCTAAGTGCTGCTGGGCCCATTTAATGTTGTGCCTGATACTTCCTCAGCTTGTCCCTTAAAGGATGGCACCAACTTACCATCTCTACAGCCATGAGCACAAGAATGACAGTACAAGGTCTGAGTAAAGGTCCTGCGAGTCCACCATCCTATTTCCCAACAGTAACAAGCCCACACAGCAGAAGACAAAGAGAGAAGACAAAGAAGCACATATATGGAATAGAATTCCTCTGGGGTGGCCTTCCTAGCTTCCAGCTGCCACACGCTCAGAGATTTCCCCAGCCCAAAGTTGCTTCTGAGCCACCAAGTTATTACAACTTGGAGGAGCAACTCCTCAAGAATTTGAAGGTATTCATACGCTCGTTCTCCACAGCACCTACTGGCAAAAAGACAATTGCTTCTTTGTTAAATAAACACTGTAGGAAGACAATGAAAGAATGTAGGGTTTGTACAGAACAAAAATATTGGGCAATTTAGGCATATGAAAACAACCTCTGAGATTGTTTCTTTGGCACAGAACACTCGGCTGCTTTGCAACCATCCATCTGCAACACAGGGGATGTCATAGCATTTCCTGGCCCTGTTACAAACAAATAGTTTGATGTATAAAAAAGATGACCAAAAAAAAAAAAAAAAAAAACCCGAGAAGCCAGGACTGACCTGATTTACCACTTCAAAGTAAATGGCCAGAGTTGTGCTGGGATCCAGACTACAGATTTTCCATTGAGATGTTCCTCCAATTCCAAGCTCCTGCACAGAATGGAAAAGAAGGCAGCATTTTTGACTCCAGCAGCATGGAACGGAAGGTTACGTTGTTATGTTTGATTCTGATCAGAGGTACAACCTACAGCAAGCCTTCTGGATTTCTTATCTTTTGGGTGTGAATGAAATTACTGAAGGACACACAATTCAAAGAAAGCCTGGTGGGGTGAGAATTTAGTCTAGGAAAGACTGCCTTTTCCTTGGGATGTTTCCAAATGGTTCTTCTCGTTGAAAACTGACATTCTAGCTGAGCTGTAGGTTTAGACAGAAGCTTCGCCCTGGTTATTTACTTCTTTATTAAAGATTTTTCCAGGTTGGAAACTTACATTTTCAGAGACACACGGCCCTTTAGCATTCAGGGATATGCATGGTCCAATAGCTCCTGCAATTTTCAGCTCCCTAGAGGTCTAAAAGAAGGTTAAAAAAGTTGTTTGGTTGGTTTGTTTTTTAAATCAAGTCAGTCAAATAGCATACACACAGACTACATGAGTTGCTCAGCTTTGATCAGATGATGGCATAGCATGGCATCTCTGAGTACTTTCCCAAATCACCTACTGCTACAATTAGTGAATGTAAGAGAATCTACATAGCCACATTTTAATAACAAAGACATTATTTGCACTGGCCCAAGAAATGTTCCTTGCTGAGTGAAAAGAGGCTGAGCTCAGCTGCTTTTTTTCTTTTTTTTAAAAAAAAAAAACCACACAAATTTAACAAGCTTCCAAATAAAAATCTCTCTGCTCACTCCAGTGTGGTCTCTCTTTCAAAACAGGCACCACAACTGACCTCAAACACGTAGAATTTTCTACACCCCAGATACTTAAATCAACTTTTGAATAAACAGCACTTGTATTTCCCAGTTAATGTCATTCAATGAAACTAATCTCTCACCTTCACGTCCAAACTCGCACCGAAAGCCATCCGAAAATCCCCATTGTACCCTTTGTTAAACACCCGCTGGAAGGTCTGCTTGAAGAGAGAAGTGTTGAAGGAGTCTCCCATCACCATGTGTCCTCTGGGAAAGAAGAAACGGTACACGAGGGAACTGAAGCAACTGGGAACTAGATGTGGATCACAAAGGATACACCCCTCCAACTCTCATGCACGCAAACACATGCAGAAACTGTTTTAAAGCATGCTGGAATTCACACGAGGGAATGCAGATTCATGGATGCCTCCTCCAAAGCCAGACAAGTTAATGCTCTATCTTCGCCAGCTTGCTTTCTCAACTGTATTTCTTGCCTTCCCTTTAGCTGCCTTAAAAGCGCTCGATGTTCCTTCAGCTAGAAACATCTCAACTCAGGAAAGAGCCTGCTTCTCCTGCGCAGGGCCAGAACCACCCACGCTACAGACAGGATGGCACGAGGACGGGTACATGGGTCTGGGCTGTGCCTTCCCCAAGTGCCTTGGTAAAGCCAAACCTGACCATACAGAGCTTAGTAACGCAACCAAAGGGTCAAAAAATCCCTCTTCTGCTGAGTGATTCCTTACAAACCCCTTGCATTTGCTCAAAACCATCCTTTGACTCCCTTGACGCAGCAGATTTTAAATGGCCAGTGAGACAGGCTGAGCCCAGTTTAGCACACAGCCTTCCTCACAGAAACCGTGAGGTTTTCAGCAATATGGAATGCAGACATTTTCCCCTCAGAGACGTCACTTAAAAATAGATCCAGGGACACCACCTCTATTCCCAGGAAGTGTAATGACAGGACAAGGGGAAACGGTTTTAAATTGGAAGAAAAAAGATTCAGATTAGATCTCAGGAAGAAATTTTTTACTATGACGGTGGTGAGACCCTGGACGAGGTTGCCCAGGGAAGTTGTGGCTGCCCCATCCCTGGAAGTGTTCAAGGCCAGGCTGGATGGGGCTTGGAGCAACCTGGGCTGGTGGGAGGTGTCCCTGCCCATGGCAGGGGGGGTGGAACTCGATGATCTTTGAGGTCCCTTCCAACCCAAACCATTCTATGATTCTATGACACTGAGAATCCCCGGAGAAAGCGCACGTGAGTTGTTAGGCGGAGAAAATCTGGCACCGAGAATCCCCGGAGAAAGCACACGTGAGTTGTTAGGCGGAGAAAATCTGGCTCGCACAAGGCAAGCTTCTACCCACCACGCCTGAGGCTCTGCTGTTCTGAGGGCACTTCAGTCATGCACAGACCACCAAGCACAGCTTCTCTATCCCATAAATTCTGGAAAGAATACTTGCTATCTCTCAAGGAGGCAGAAGGCATTCGCAAAAGACATGTTGTGCCATGCTTTAGAATACCTTTCTCAAAGCAGGACATGGAGTTTTCTACCAGCAGTGCTAATTCACATGCTGTTTTGAGACTTCAGAAATGTGGACTGGGATCAGGGGAGGTTTGCCATATATATCCTGGCAAATTCAAACCACAGTTTAGAACAGCATGATGGAAATCTCACCCTTTTGCCCCGACAGCAAACTTTTTAAGGCTTTCTGAACCGTTCTCCCCCTCAAAAGAAAATAAAAAGTACAGGTTCCAACTTTGTGCTCTCCTGCTCTGAACGTACCCGGTGAGGTTTGCACAGCACTTCATCTCTAGCAGCCCAGTCTGATCCAGGGCGCAGGCGTAGATGTCGATGCAGTGCCCGTTGGCCGCAGTGCGATTCGCCAGCGTCTCGTAGTGCTGGGGGAAACAAGCAGAGTGTTTAGGATGCCACAATGGGCCATTTTTCTACTGCTCTCCAGCTGAGGCCAACAGGTGAAACACAAGGTAAAATGAAGCAATTAGGAGTGCTGTAGTAACTCATCAGCTGTTTGCTCTTACTGCTCTGGTGGAGTACGCTTCTCCCTCCTCAGATGTTTGCATCTGGATGAGCTCGAGTTGCACGTCACAAATACAAAGGTTTGCACAAATTGCACGGGATCTTCATCTGTGATAACTCAGTGGGAACCCAAAGGCTTCCAGTGGCAGGTAAGAGAACTGCCTCCTGTCATACTGCTTCCTCTAAGCTGACAGGCACATTTCATGCCTGATATTTGAACTATTTTAACTGTCATTTCATACACTAGAAAGACAAAGGAGCCTTTCTGGAGGTGCCTAATTCTCAGAAGATAGGTTTTTGCCTCTCCAGAAGGAAATAAAATAATGTTAATGAAAAAATTCTTCACCCACCATCATCTAAGAAACAACATTGAAATACTTCTCTCTCACAGAAGCTACAAGACTGTGCTAGACAAGTCACCAGGAGGAAGTGTTTTTCATTCTTCCCTTGACTGTTCTCACAGTTTAATGTACACAAAAGATTCAGACACTTCAAGGACAAACATACAAATATCTGGACCTACTGTTCCCACATCAAGAGAATGGAATATGTTTGCTCCCTGGGGAAGGACACTGAGCAGCTGTCAACATAGCAGTTTACGTAGGTTTGTGTAAGGTCCTTCCTCCCCATTTAGTATTTTGACACAATATTCAGCTTTGTTTTTAAACACACCCAGCAGACACTAGCACATACTTTGGTGGCCTTCTTCATGAACCTTGCGTTGTCCTTCTCTATGTCGTGCCAAGAGCGGATGGGTGTTTTCAGTTCATCTCCTACCACCATGCCCGGTCCTTGTGTTGGTGGCCCACCCGTAAATAGCATTATTCTGGCCCCTGTGTTTGGAAATGTGCCCTAAAATGAAAATACAGAATTATATCAAAGAGAGAAAAAAAAAAGGGGGGGGAGGGGGCAAAAGGGGAGAGGCTGATTAAACGGCAACAGTGCTATCTTTAGAGAAGCATCTGAATGTGCTTCTGCAACATCGTTAGGGACCTGTTTCTGCTGAAGGCTGATCTGACAAATAGCGATGCATTTCCTGAGTCACAGCACTCTCAAGTTTAGACTCAAGCTACGTCAAGTTTCATGTCTTCATAAGAGGAAGCAGGAAGTTTCTGTTCTTTTGACTTCCATCTTTACTTACTTTATCCGAGATGACCCTCAGATAAACCAGTGCGTAGTATCACCTCCACACGGCGATACACACAGGAATTGAGGACCTTTAATCACCTGCATATTTTACCATTTAGATGTAAACTCTCAGCCCACTCTACACCACTTGGTGCTAATTCGTGTCAAACGTTAGCAGAGACAAATTGCACCTCTGCAGCCCAACATAACTGGGCCAGAGACCAAGCTGGCACCTGCACGTCTCAGCAAAGACTGCCCAGTGCTTGCTTTGACCAGCTCATCTCAAAAAAAACCCAACAGCACTAGGAGTACCTCCAATAAGCCAACAGCAATGGAAAGAGCTACTCCAGTGGAACGTAAAGGCCTCTTTCCTTGGGTCACTGGCCATGGGTCCCTTTGCAGTTCTCCGAGCAGATCTGTTAAGTTCATGTCAATCTTATGTACTGGCTGCAGAAACCTGCAAAAATTCAAATAAAATGGTTTTCCTGCTTTTAAGTTCTTTCAGTTTAGAGAAGAAAGAGTCTCTTTGTTCCTGGCACACACAAATCACACTGAGATAGCGATCAGAAGCAAAAAGTCACGTGGCATGTTCCCTTACATCCAGACTTTCCAAACTAAAAGGCCTGTTCAAAATAAATAAAAAAAAATAAAAAAAAAAAAATCAAAGCAAGACATCAGGAACTGACAAGAAGGCAAAGTCACATAAAGCATAGGAAAGAACTTCAATAGTGACCTAGTCCACCAAGATGCAGCAGAGCTGCCACTGAAGAGCTGAGAAAGAGAAAACTGTATTCGACAGAAGCAAATACAGCTTTACTGTTCAGTGGTGACTGCCTGCCTGTTAATCATTTTTTGGACTTGCTGGGTCAGGGGGCAGGAGGTGGTACGTAGAGTGTTATGCATAGACCAGACCACCATTGGCTGGTCAATCAAATAGACAGGCTCTCACTCCAAACAACTCCTGAGCAATACGCTTTCCAAAGACAGCTACTCTGTTTTTCAAGCAGAAATCTACCCTGAATGGCAATCATGTCCTTGCAACTGCAAAACCAAGATACTATAGAAGTCTAATACACTGCCTGCAGCTCTAGAGTATCCCATCCATATGCATCACTTGATGTAGGGAAATAATTGTGACAAGACAGTACCATTGAAATCTTCTTACAAAGACTCCTCTTGGGAAACCCAGGTTTAGAAACGCGACCCCAGTGGGGCATAAAACATCTGCCCTGCTTTTCTGCTGTGCTGTTGCAGCTTACCTGCTTGAAATAACAGGTTGCTCTGGAGTTTGAAGAGGTCTTCCCTGTTGAATGGGGACGGCTGGCCTTGAAAGCCCAAGCATATCCTAGAGAAAAGAAAAAAAGGTGGCAGAGGAGATGTACTATTCAAACACTAAACATCTTATTTCAGCAGTGTACCCCGTAGCCTGCAATACTGTAGCATTAAATACATTAATATCTGTTAAATTATTGATCTTTGAACTTCCACTAGGAATGGATCAGTGGGTCCCTTATGCGAGATACACAAACTCTATCTTGGACAAGCTTCCAATGAATTTACAAAAGCAAAAATGCAGGACAGATATCGGGAGGGAAACAGGCTAACAGTTAAGAGCACTGGAGTCTCCTTCCTCCCCCAAGAGCCCAGAGCTTGAAAAGACCAGCAATGGTGTCAAGAGAGCTAACAGGAACAAGCCACTGGCCTAACAGATGGCCGAACATACCTGAATTTGCTTAGCTGTCAGGTCCTTTGTGCCCCTAAACACGTAGCTCTTGGAAATGCCTTCACAGCTCAGCTCGTGAACCTGGACCATTCTCCCGAAAGTGATGAGCCCCACCAGAGCATCGGCAGGCAGCAGACTTAGGGACATCTGGAGGGACTCCTTCAGCGCCTGCAAGTCCTCCTCTTCCAAGCATGTGTCGACAACATACAGGAAGATCAATGGCGTCTGCGGACCTCGCTAACGTGGAAAGAGATGGATTTACTAAGCGCGTGCATATGCCAGGTGACATTTTATAATGCTGGAGCCAAGGAATAAAACGAGTCCTATCTTAAGCACCTTGCGGAAATGTTATTTATTTGCATCACCTTAAGTAAATCTAATGCATACCTAAGCTGTCACAAACAAGACAATTCCGGAGGCTTCAAACTTGTCTATGATTCACTTACCTGCACTATATATTCAATTGTTGAAAACTGGGGCATAAGCTCTGCTGGCTGATTGACTTCCGATATGCCTGCATACGCTGGAGGGAACTGAAAAAGAGAACAAAAAATCAGGACAAGGAAGTTTCAGGACAGAAATGTAGGGCCCTACTCTGCAGTATGGAGGCTGCCCTGCTCATGATGTGGTTATTCAAATCTTTAATTACTGCCACTGCACTAACCTGATTAATTCATGCCAGGAGACCCATACTGCTGTTTTCCTAAGCACAGACAACTGGCCAGCAGTAGGGACAACTGCTCAACCCAGTGTAAATAAAAGGTAGGACAAAAGCAGCAACTATGCATTAGGTGAAATTCGTGTAGACACACACCAGTTTCTGATGGCAAAAGTCTACTCAAATCTAATTCATTTCATACTCAGTAAGAACAGTAAATGACAAGTGCAAAAACCACACTGGAAACATGTGGCACAAAGTAAGATTTTTATCTCCTTCCTGTGCCCTGCATCCTGGTAAAATCACTGGCAAAGTGGAACTGAAAATAGAGAAGATGTCAGGTAAAAGAGGCCCATTATGCTTGGGCCTGGGTTCAGCAAGACAAAAAGGCCAAGAGAGGGAATCTAGAAAAGTGGAATTTATGCTTAACATCCTTTGCCAGGGGAGGCCATCACTAAAATGTTCACTGAAAAGATGGAAAAGCTGATGCTTTTTTCAACTTACCTGATTTCTCTGGAAACAGAAGTTACAAGCCCAGAGCTTGGCCCGATAGTCAACTTGGCTGCAAGGGAAAGATGAGGTATAACTATAGGAACAATTTTACAGCACGGCTTCACAATTATCTGTGCTGGTTCACACCACTGAGGAAGAAACAGAATATCAAACACTCCAACTTGAATGACAAGAGTTTTAGGGATTCAGACTCTTGTCCTGTTGCCAGAACGTCCATTAGCTCATCCAGCCCTGCCACGTCCAGGCGTGATGGACCACTGACAGCTCTCCTGAGCTTAGCCTTTGGCAGAGAAAGACTTGGATCTAATCATTCTTTCACTGCACCTGGGCTTATCTCAGTCACCTTATTGTTTGTACAGCTGTAGCACACAGGTATTCCAGTCACAGAGCAGCAGGAGCCATTCACCCAGATCCTGCACAAACACTGAACAAACAGGCTGCTCCCTGCTCCAAAGAGTTTGCTCTCCTCAGCCCGTTACAACATCCTGTAACTGCTGGTGCAGCAAAGCCTGGCCACATTCACATTTCATGGGCTTGATCTCTTCTTACTTCCTCTTCCTGGCCTTCCTTACTTTTTCTCAGCCCAACGCTATGTTCCGACTACATATGAATTCTATAAATCACACTACGTATAAATCATCACACGGGCGAGATTATTTGTCTTAACTTCTCTGCAAAACTTTGAAGAAAACCTTGATGCTCATACTGAAACTGACCCATAAGCAGTAGGATGTGCAGGAAGCAGGAAACCAAGTGAACATCACACTCCAGAGGAAAGTCTCAGTATAATCAGCACCTTTTTTTATTTTAAGTTTCATCATTCACCACAGAATTCTCCGGGACAGTAAGAGGACTGCCCACTTCCATATCAAACCTGCCTTAACAGCCTCCCCAAGGGCACTCCTCTCTCCTCTGTTTTTGGGAGCTCTAGTAACGGGACAGCATTCAACATATCTCATCGGGCACACAAGGATTTTATCAGATCCATAACATCTAAATGAGCCAAGCACCGGGCAGAGAAAAAGGGGAATAAGGACGTAGTGAAGTTCAGATAAAAATTAGGTACTGTCCAGCCTCTCTTAACATCCCCAGCCAAAAAATTCATACCAGAGTGGGTTGAGCACAGCTTTGCAAGTCGGCCTGCTACAAAGCACCGGTTCATACTGCACAGGCGGCAGGTCAAGACGCTCCTTCAGTGGGGTCAGAAGACAGGCCAGGGGGACGACCATCCTTGTGGCCTCCAGCCTGCTGGAAGGCCACACGTTCCAGCTGAAACGCACTCCATCACGCTCCTCATTTTGCTGGATGAACTCCAGGTACGTCGCCATGGGACTGCAGAAGTTCTGAAAGGACATAAGCAACCACACGTTCAAGCAGCAGTCATCTGTTTGGACAAGAGTCCTGCAAAGAAGGTCAGCAGATCAACTACACAAGGCATCAGGCATTGCAGGACAAAGCCAGTACGATGTAATGAGTTAATCCAATTATCAAATGAACCATGTGACTACATTAATCTCTTCTGTCCAGAGCTCTCATCAACATCCCGGACACTAAACCCCATCAAATCCAATAAAGAAACAAGAAAATCTGACACTCAAAGCCAGAATGCAAGTCTTTTTCTTGTGATCCACATTTAACATCCCAATACCCACTCAGCCTCAGGCTGGCCTCAAGTCAACCCTGCCTCACTCAGGTCAGAAAAGAAAAACAGGTCAGATTTGCAACAACCCTGAGGCCTTTGGCTAAAACCTTGGGGGGAGAAAAGGAGGCCAAGTCTGAGACCAAAACACTCATCGCAAACGTCATCTGTTTGCCAGCCTGCCCTGCTTACAAATGGCACATGACAAAATGGTCAAAAAGGGTCTTTGGCGATTTTAGATACCCTCTGTGTGTGTCCCACTCCCAGGTGACACAGTACCATAAGGGAGAAACTGAGAGTCCAGTAGATTTCCTAAAAGACAGGCTCCTGAAGCAGGGATACCTCCAACACACCAGAGAAGTCACTCTCTGTACTGCCTTACTAAACTCTTCAGAGTAAGATCCAAACAAGACCTCCCAAGGCCATCCTTACCTTTATGTCTCTGAGAAAAGGAAGAACAAGCCTATTGAAAAACTCACTCATCGAACCCAGCCCACAAACACCACGCAGTGCTGGCAGCAATGCAGAGCCAAGAGCAGCAGCACCACCACAACCTGCTCTGGCCAAGGAAACATAAGAGATTCACCTCCGGCTGCAGATGCTCCAGGAGTATCTTACTCCTCATCCTCACTACAGCTGGGAGATTCAGGAGGGCCACAGGCGTGAGAAATCAGAACCATCACCTCCTCCAAAGGAGGAAAAGTTTTGATGTAACATTTTCCTACAGACCTCCAAACTCATCATCACCATTTTCTTTAATCCTTGCAATAAAGGATGTAAATCAGGCTCACGGGCATTGCCCTGTATTTCCACCCCCACCTCTGGATGGACAAACGGAAGGGTTCAGCAAAACATCCCTATCACAAATGGGTCTCTCGGGGTAGAAGTCAGAGCTGAGCTTCCCTGTAAAAGACCCCACACATCAGGACAGCGAGACAAATGCCTGACATCTCAGGTATGCAGCCTGACCGCAGTGCAAATTTACTCTGTGTTCCACCACTCCCCCGCCTCAGGCCAAGCCCCGATTGTCCAGCTGGGTTTGGCATGGGTTCTGGCCCTGCTTTGGGGTCAGGACAGCAGCAGGGGAGGTGTCCCCACCCCAAAGAGAGCTGTGTAGGGCTGTTTTAGGGTGGTGTGCCTGCCCAATCTGTCAGTCCCCCCCACCCCCACCAGCACAGGGCCCTCCGGCCACAGTCCTGCAGTGACTTCCAGGACCCATCCCGGTGGTGGGGAGGTCCCAACGCCCCCGTCCAGGAGAGGACAGACCCTTCCAAAACCTCAGCAGATGCATGGTGGTAGTATTCCAGTTTCTGTATGGGATCTGCTATAGGGCACACTACTGACCCACCCCTCCTGGAAAAGCTATTGGCTCCATAGCAGTGCCATACGGAACGCCACAGATCCCCCAGCTGTCGCACTCGGCACAGCTACAGGGGACACCACAGATCCCTAGTGAAGCCATAGGGGCCACCTCTGACCCCCTGTGCCTCTGGTCCCCAGCACTGCCACAGGGTACAGTACTGACCCCCTGCACTGCTACAGGTGGCATTGCTGACCCCCAGCACAGCCCCAGGGGACACAGCTGACCCCAGCCTTATGCTGTGGGGCACTGACAGGCACCAGCATCCTCAGCACAGGCCCAGGGGATGTTGCTGACCCCAACTCTGCCCTGTGGGACACTGACAGGCCCCAGCACCCTCAGCACAGGCCCAGGGGATGTTGCTGACCCCAACTCTGCCCTGTGGGACACTGACAGGCCCCAGCACCCTCAGCACAGGCCCAGGGGACACGGCTGACCCCAACTCTGCCCTTTGGGACACTGACAGGCCCCAGCACCCTCTGAAGGTGCTGTCAATCCCTGGCACGGACAAGGCTACAGGGGACCCCACTGAGCCCCTGAGCTGCTCTATGGGACGCCGCCGATCCCCACACAACCACTGCTGTAGGGGACACCACTGGGCCTCCCCAGTACACCCCATCGGGGACACCACTGGGCCTTCCCGACCCTCTCTATAGGGGACGCCACAGACCCCCTCAGCCCCCAGGGGACACCACTGACCACCCACACCCCATAAGGGCCACCACTGAACCCGCCAGACCCACCTTCACAGGGGATGCCGCTGACCTTCAGCCCCCTCCCCACAGCCCTCCCTCACAGCGGAGGCCACGGACCCCTTTCCCCCAGGCGCCCCCTCACGGGAGTCGCCACTGACCCCCACTGCCCCCGCTACAGCCGACAACCACCACCCGCAGTCCCCAATCACGGCCACGGGGGGACGGGGACCCCGCGGGAGCCCCCCGCAGCCCCTACCTGCCTGCGCCGCGCCGCTCCCCGCCGCCGCCTCCGCGAGCTCCCAGCAGGCCCCGCGCGGCCGGCAAGGCCAGCTCAGCGGTAGGGGCTGCCCGCAACCAAGATGGCGGCATCGGCACGCCACGCCCTCCGCCAGCGAGGCTCCGCCGACATCTTGGCTAAGGGCACCCCAAGGCGCCGTTCTGAAGGGGCAGAAGCGGCGGCGTCAGGGAGGCCATCTTGACTAAGGGTGCCAGGTGCAGCGTTAGAATGGAGGCGAGCGAGGGGATTGCCCTTACTAAATATGGGGGGTGAGGCGTCGCCTTCCCTCACGGGCACAGAGCTACAGGGTGAGGGGAGCGGCTCTTCCCCCAGCTTGGGAGGGTCCCTGCTCCTGGGAAAAGGTTGTCGATAACAATTTACTAATAATACAGACACTTAAAACAAACAAACAAACATACAAAACCTGTGAGCCCCGAGTGGCCTCATCTTTACCTCAGTTCTCGACTTCCTTGCTCTGGGAAGCACAGGAGGCCAAGCTGTGATGATACCTAAGGCAGCTTTTATGTAGTTTATAAATGGTTAAACTGTAGAAAATCTTCTTTTAAAGAAGAAATGTAGCTGTTCTATCAACCATCCCAAATGGTTTCAAGGACTTGGTAAGATAAGAAAGGATGTCTGTGGCACTGAGGACGCGGTGACCTGAGACAGGGATGTGATAAATATGGACATTGTCTGGCAAACAGGTGGTAGCAGGGAGATCATTAGTTTTAATGAGCAATTAAGCAGTTGGAATGTTTTGCCAATATGAAAAGGGAGCCAAAGGACAGGTGAAGAAGATGAGGATTGAGGAAGAAATGACTCTCACTCAAAATGAGGACCACCAGAAGGCACAACTACACATGCCCACAAGCTTATTATAATATGTAAATGAATTCTCAGAAATGTAATGAATATACTAATGTTTTCTTGGAATTACATGCAATATGTATACCTGTTGTGTATAAATTTAATTTGACAACAGCGTTCTGCATGCACAACAGGAGGAGCTATCCCCTGTGCACCCGGCGCTGCAATAAAGAACACCTGCTTTCTAAGCTTTAAATTGAGTCTTAGAAAGTTTCATCTGCCGGTTTGCGGTAACAGTGAGGCCACCCAGAGATTTAGATTTGATACTGGAAATAAATTCTTTCCTGTGAGGGCGGTGAGACCCTGGAAGAGGTTGCCCAGAGAAGCTGTGGCTGCCCCATCCCTGGAGGGGTTCAAGGCCAGGCTGGATGGGGCTTGGAGCAACCTGGTCTGGTGGGAGGTGTCCCTGCCCAGGGCAGGGGGGTTGGGACTCCATGATCTTTAAGGTCCCTTCTAACCCAAACCATTCTATGATTCTATGCACTGTCAAGCTTTGGGTTTTTTTTCTGTTTTCTCTCTTTTAAATACAACAGAAATCTACGGTTTGAATATTTTGTGCTTTTCTTAAAATCATTGATTAGTAGAAAGCCTAAAGATCGTTCTGAAGTTGCTTGGTAAAATTCCGTTTAAAACAAAAGGAGCAACATGATTGAAAACGCTGTGCAGCACTGCAGTCCTTCACCCAGGTTTGATCTTGGGTTATGTCAAAAATCACTAAGTTAAGATGTTGGTGTCTGCTTCCACCTCTGATATGGCAGATGAAAAAAAAAGCAAGAGAGACAGTGATACGAAGATTTAGTTATACAGGCAACGTTACCTCCTAGCAGTTAACTAGCACAAGAAACATAAAAGCTGGCCAAACTGTGGAGCTTAGGTTGCCTGTAGAGGCTCTCTGTTGTGACCAACCACAAGGTGATGTCCTTTCTTTCTGCTCTATGACCTACGTAGGACACATCTCACACTTTTCTTACCTGTATGAAGGTCTTGGTAAAACCATGCATAGGAAATATGGCCAACTTCGGCATATAATAAGCAATTTGGAATATAAATATGTTTTATACTACTGCACAGTCTGCAATAGAGTGCTTGGCTAAAAAGAGGAAAAAAAAGGAGAGAGAGGGGGGCAATCTCTTCTCAGCCTTCAAGCACCTGTAAAAATCTGACCTCTCCCAGTTCACGGTCTGTGCGAAGAGTTTGTTTACACTTGAAATAGCAAGAAATTAAACAAACCACTGAGGAGAGAAGGACAAAGTTTTCAACTCTGTTCTCTGTGCCCCTCAAGGTAATTCAGACAGACCCTGACAGTGGAGGAAGATCCAGTGAAACTGCCACTGGGCTATTGTAGAGTTTGAATTCATCGGCAGACCTTCGTCCCTTCCCCGGAAAGGACAGAAGGAACTGGCTGACAGATACGGAGCAGAACTGCATAAGTACACAGATAGGGGCCATTTTCAGAACACTGAATTCCACAGGAAAATTGCCATTATCCATGGAATGCTTGAGGAAACTGCTTTAATGAGGAGCCATTCACTCCTTCTTCCCAGGGCAGAAAAGGTATATTTTCTACTGAAGCATGTAACAGCAGAGAGCAATGTTTCAGATACAAAACAAAGCAAAATGAGATTAATGTTACTATTAATGTTCAGCTGAGCTGAACATTAGTAATATCACTTTCCCCACTGTGCTCTGCAGGGGTTAAATTTGCTTGTGTAAAATCTGAACACAAGCAGAAAGATCACAAATTCAATGGGAATAAAGAAGAAGAATGCTACCTATGCTTATATAGTGTATAAAATTCAAAGTGCTACTATTGTTGACATCCTCAGACCCCCAGGACTTGCTCTCTGAGCAGTACTAGTAGGAGGCAAAGCAAATCTGTTCCTCTGGAGTTGCTGGTTTGTCCTTCATTTTCCATCATCCTCACATTGCCGCGTCTCAAAAGCAAAGCACAGCGCCTTACTGGCACCCAGGGCTTCAGGGCCATGCTGTGCCCACCCTGCTAGCATTAGGTTAATTAAAACCTGGAGCAACTCTGGTGAGTTTGCAAAAGGAGCAAAATCATGAAGCCCTGTGTTTCTAGACCAAATAACTAAAGTAAAAGCTTTCCCATTCTTCTGTTTTCCTGGAAGAATCGCAAACTTGCTCAAAAAGTGAGAGAGGGGAGGAAAAAAACCACAGGCTACCTACATAAGCCCCAACTTGTTTTATGTTTAACAACTGAAAGAGGAGAATGCTTTGAGTGCCACTTCCCCTCCTCCCCACTCCCCCCAGGATCTCCTGAAGACGCTGCAAAATGCAATAATTAACTTTCTTAGGAAAGAAGGGAACATTCTTCAACAAGAACTTAGACAGCATCCGTGCAGCTTTTCACAGGACCTTCTTGTCCCCCTCCAGGCCACAGGCTAAGCCAAGGTCAGCACAGCTGAGGGCCTGGCTAACCATTTCTCACCCTTTAAATGACAGAAAGTCCCAGCCAGGTGAAGTGAGAGGGGAAGGTGGTCTGTGGGGGGGAGGACAGCCCCGTTTAAGGTGTCTATACCCTGGTTCAAAGCATGAAGTGCTTGGCAGCAACAGGAGACCCATCTGTCCCCACTCTCTGTTGTTTGTTCCCCAAAACTGCTCGGGCACATGGAGGCAAAACAGGAAAACAGGCTTTAAGAGCTTTGTCTTGGCTTTTTCTTTTCTTTCTTGAATCCTAGGGTGGCCATACCAGGACGAGGCAGAAGATGGCACTCGAACAGCACCAGAGGAACAGCCATCACGCTTAACACCTCCAACAGGGGCAAGGCATGATCAGAGTAAATAAGGGAAAAAAGAAAAAAAAAAAAAACCACCAAACCCAGGAAAAATCCAACAGCCGCTCAGCCACGGGGGAAATGTTTTCATTATCAACGCTTCAAGTTTGATATTAACTGTTTAATGTTTTAAACTTTGGACTGTAAAGGCTGGATGCATTAAACAGCTGTCTTCTCCTTCAGTTCACAACACAGCCTGGTACTGTAGTTAATGTTTCTCTTGGAAGTAAAAAGCAATCGTGCACTTGATTCCATGTGAAAGTGGCATTTGGGTGTGACCACCCTCCAACTTGCATCTGTACGAATGTTACCACCGGTGAGGAAACGGCTAGGAACAGCCTGGTAGGTTCATAGAAAGGTCTGCACAGCCTGGGGTTCCAATGATGGGGCTGAGCTCCCTCACCCAAGAGGTCCCTTGTGGTCCTGCAGCACCTGAACTGTGACCCTCTTGTATGAGGCTTGCTTAAAGAAATGACTGGATCCTGCTTCCAAGTATTCATCTGTGATCTGAGAGTTAACCTTAGCTCTCAGCTTTCTACACCTAAGTGTGGAGCTGGAGCTAACGTTGTAGCTTCCTTAAAACGCTGCGTTTCATACCACTTTGTTAAGAGGACAGCTTTGCTAGGTGGAAGAGAAGACTGAAGGAACTCATGGAGGGAAAAAAGACTACACTATTAATGTTATCTTTTAGCATTCACTCCCATTTTGAAGCCTGTAAGGAAGAATTACAGGCTAATAGATTAGCCAGGTTCACAAAGAACCAGACTGACAGATCATTCCGCTTAATTCATTTAGAAATAGATCAGACAGATTCTCACTTTACAAATAGGAAAGTGAAATTGCTTTACTTTTCTCTACAGGCCTGTTTTTTTCCAAATCTGAGAAGTCTCACTAAGAACTGCAACACTGAGAAACTTCAGAGACCACAAAGGTCATCTAAACCAGGTAAACCCAATACAAATAAGCCAGAATTTAGAGAGCTTAATAAACCACCTCTCTTCTTCTTAATTCGCAGATGACAAGCTCTCTCCTCCTTCTTATTGCCAATGAATATGGTAATACTGCATAAAAGCAACATACCTGCATGATAAAGACGCGTTGTTTCCCTGAAAGCTATCTTCTAGCTGCAGCAGAGCACAAACAACAGTGTTATCTCTGCAGCAGCAGGATTCAGGACCCCATTGTGTCAGGTCCTCTTTGAAGGCAGGAAGGACAAAGGCAACCCCAGCCCCACACCTCAATGAAATCACCTTTGGCTGTATAACGGATGCCTGAAGCCCAGGTCAAGGCTCCCTCCAGTGAAGCCACAGCATTTGCCTCAGGCTTCAGTTTGCTGAAAGGTTAAAGGGGGCAGAAAAGGAACAAACATCTAATCATTCCATCCCCCCTATCTCTTTTGTAAGAGCTCTTCTGCCTTCTTGAAGATATGCATCCCTGTCACCTCCAGCAAACCTTTGTCCTCCCTGTCTTCTCTCCAGAAAGAGCTGGCTGTGGGTGCTCACACTGGCCAACACAATCAAACCCCACCCGTGAACACAAGGGGTTATCAGCATAGATGTTTGCTCTGCTGGGAGACAGTGTGCTTACTTGCAAACAAGTAAACTTTGCCTCTGTATCTGCAGCATCCCTGCAGGGGACAGGAACCATTTAACTTTTCTTTATTCTTTGTACAGCACTTATCACCATTAGCCTTCTGTCCACAACCCACTCTCTAAGTAAGAAAATGGGAATTGAGAATGATTTGAACACGTCTATGGGATCCAGACTGCTTTTAGAACGTGCAGACTCCAGGACAGTATCGAAATACTTGATGTAAAGTCTCCTACCCTTATTAGGTAAACTGTCTTCCAAAAATCTCTCTGTGTTAGCCCACCATTGACTACTCGTGGTCAGATTACCTGGCGCGCTGATAACTCAGTTGCAGAGGTGCTTGACCATTGCCCTCTCAACAGTCTCCAGGAGGGCTTATTTTCAGAGAGGCAATTTTGAAAACAGCTAGACATGAGCCCTGCCTGCTCATACTTCATCTTAGCCCTCTGTTACTCTGGATGGTGGAAGAGACTGTACCATATGCACACATCCATATGTAAAAGGAGCTGAGTTTGGTTTTTTTCCCCTCTAGAGGTTGCTTGATTATAGGTTAAGGAAGAGGTGCAGTAACTAATTAGCATAACATAGGTGGTACAAAAATCTCTTTACTTCCCAAGTGAGATCTGAACCTACCTTTTCCAAAGGCAACATCACCTCTCTAATACTGCCAGATGGACAGCGAGAGCCAGAGGAAACTAGACACATCTCCACAGGTCCATGGCCTGGCAAACCCTGGGCATGAGGCTTACAACACCACCACTGTCTGCAATTCATCAGTCCAGAGTCACATAGAGAAAGAGCCAGAAAGGTCACACTTCAGAGAAACACAAGTTGGCTCCACATCACAGGAAGAGAAAAGTGTCCTTTTTGATGATATGCTGGTATCATGCCTTTCTCAGATCACAAACCAAGACCAAAGGCCATATTTATGCAACAAACAACTGTCATTGGAATCTTTATCGTAACACCCTCAGGGTTGAAAAATCTCTACAAATCTTCCTGGTACCATCAGGCCAGAGGAACTCTTTTTCTCTTCTGGAAAACACATCTTCCCAGAATACTTCTACTCAGTGTTTCAGCTGACGTATCCATGCACGTGATGCAGCTGCTGGAACACAGCAACACAGATTTGATCATAACTCTGTAGCTGTCAGATGAAGGAATAAATACAAAAGATGCATCACCAGGCAATGGCAGCAATGAAAGAAATGAAGCACAGATGTGTATGAGAAAAATCCGGGTTTTAATGATAAATTACCAGGTAAGAAAGATAATAAAGAATCTGTAAGCTCTGTTTGACATATTTAGGATTTTTCCCAGAGTCTGAGTCTTCAATTAGATGGTAGCTATCATGGGAGAAAAGTGTCAGCTTTAGGACTTAAGCACCCACAATTAGCATTAGTCTGAAAGCAAAGTTTGGGTTCTCATTTTTGGAAACGCTCATTAGCAAGTTTTTCTCATCAGTTAATGACTTTTTCTCTCATTCAGAATAAGCATCTGTGGAGTACTTGACACAATCCTTGGAAGTGATGCATCATCACCCAGCTGTTCTATGGCACTTTTCAAGTACCACAAACAATTTTTGGTACAAGAATGGATCTACATTTCCACTTCAGTTTTGATCTTCCGTGCTGACTCCATTTCCAGTCCACTGACCAGCCTGCTCATAAAACTGGTATGTTACAGCTTTGTGTTTCATTAAAAACAAGTCACTCCATGTCCTGAAGTTACTCACAAATTTATAAGTCCACTTTTAAAAAGCAAGCTGCTTTGTCACCTTGGCTGTGGAGGATGAATCCAGTTTACAGTTTTCTTTCACTTTAAAACTCCAGCCACTCTGTCATATAAATACAGTTTGATGGAGAAATCTCACCACCTTCATGACAATCGTCAAAAACCTGCAAAAGCAAGCCCTGTGTCAGTAATTGTATACATTATCTATCTAACTGGAAGTAACATGCTCGCATGCCTTCCCCAGTAGAAAAGCAGTAGTCTAATAGAGGGGAAAATCTGGGAAGCCCAATGCCAGCTCTGAGAAAGAGTAATGTGAGGGCAACAAAGCAAAACAGACCCCAGGTTTCACCCACATATTATCAGTTTACAATCCAAGAGACCAAAAGCTAGACAGAAATAATTTAGCTTGTTAAAAGACATAAACAGGCAAACTTGGGATCAGAAAATACAATAGCATGACTTGGAACAGGCTACACTTGGCAGCACCCTTTCACATACAGTAAAGAGACAACAGATAAGTGGGAAACATCCTGGTCTAAGCTAAAGAACTTGCCTCTTACACCAAAGCTAAGGCATCCTGAGTAACACTCATAACCACAGTTGGCTTAGAAAGCCATGAGGATCACTCATGGGCATAACCTTGCCACGTGCTGGCTGGCCATTTGCAGGTTTGTATTCTGAATTTCCATGCACCCACATATACGTACACAGAACTCATTACTCACGGGACAAAGGCCGCAGGGCGTCCTGACTAATCCAGTGGGTTGTATGAGAGGACTCACGGCTCTGTACAACTTCATCTGTCCATCCACGCTGCCCACCGTCCCTTCCTTTGCAGCAATAATAGTCATCTCCACTTTTCCATCATATATTAAGGTATTTAAAATGGTTTCAATGTCTTCCATCGACAACTCTACCTGAGAAATAATTTGTAAAATAAATATTAGTACAGACACATGCCAGTAAGTCCTGCAAGGAGGAAATAAGCAAACACCACGGGTAACATATCCTTAGAATTCTAACCTAGCCCAGGATAAAGGAACCACTGTTGCTGGGCACTTTATAGAGCTTTGCAGATACAAAAAGAAAAGCAAATCCAAGTACCTCCTACCTCCCAGGCACTTTTGGATTACACTAGCCTTTGCTTACCAAAAAGAACTTCCATATGCAACTCAAGTGTCTACAACATCCTAGCATGATACATCTCCAGAAGGCAGACAGACCGCTGAAGATATGCCTGTTGATGATGACCAATAATTGCAGGGTTGGGGGTTTTTTTCCTTTTTTTTTTTCCCCCCTTTATTTTTTTTTACTCCCCTAAAACTGGTTAAAGCACACAGGCAAACTTAAGAGCAATCATAAAATAGAAACTGGTTGAGATTTTTTTCCTTTTTTTCCCCCCCCCCTTTATGTTTTTTTTACTCCCCTAAAACTGGTTAAAGCACACAGGCAAACTTAAGAGCAATCATAAAATAGAAACTGGTTGAGATTGTTAGAGAAAAATTTACTCCGCTTCCCATCAACAAGTACGTTGACGCAAATTCTTTGATACGTCTTTGAAAACCCCCCTGCACTAATTACCCTGGAATCCCACGCAGCCCCAGTGACCCTCCTCGAGGAGCAATAAAGCAGCAAAGCCAACTTCCAGTGCAGTCACTGGGCAGGGTACTAAAGTGCTCATCGGACCGTCATCAGATCTGCAGGTCCCAACTCATGCAGCCAGTCATGCACCGAGAATTCTGAGAGTAGTAAGATGAATCTGTTCTGACCTTACTGATACCCAGTTCACAGATGTATTTCCACACCTCATGGGATGAGGCAAATGAGCTGTTCCTCTGTATCATGGGGTTCTGTTTGCTCTCTCGAGCTGCTTCCGCCTGAGAAAAAGGCAAAGGTGGGTTACAATCAGTACTCACTGCCATGAACCTCCAGCTTCAGGCAGACTGAAGTACAGAAGTTGAGTTCCAAACCATTTTTGCAACGTTTTTTATTCAGCATGTAAAGCTATGTCCTTAGATTGATATGCATGAGACAATGCAGTGCACAACCAAACATAATTTTACACTAAATATGACACAAAATTTACACAGTGATTTAGATTAATATGAAGGAATAACAGCATCTGGCAGCTTTTTTTTTGGACACAAAAGAAGTTTCTGCTGTACGTAGTGCCAGTTAAAAGGTACTTCAATGGACTAGAGAAATGTTGCAATCTGCATAGGACTTATTTAATGTAAACCAGGCTTCTCCTGCAGTTATACTAGAGAAATTTGTCTTCTAGGCAGAGCTGACTGACTAGTGTCTTTCACCCCCTCAGAAATTAGGAACTCTGCAGGGAAACCAGTGACATTTCCTAGGTGTTTTGGCCATGTGTTCTTCACTGCCTAGTTTGTCATTGGACTTTGGAGACTGAAGGCTTTACTCCCTGTACACAGTGGGAAAATATGCATTATTAAAGCGTGGCACCATCACACTTGCTGTGACAAACACAATCCAGTATGGATTTGCTAATCCAGTTATAACAATGGCCAACACTTACAGAAAGCACTATGGCAAACTTAAGCCTTGTCTGTCACTGGTTTTATAAAGAAAAGAATTGCTTGCACAAAGGGGAAAGTGACTTTAGTAGTGGCGCTCACCTTACTCTGTAGAAATTTAAAACACTGTTGATTTAACACCTCCACAAATTCAGACTCAAAGTCTTGGTCACTGTACCAGGCCCCACCAGTCACTGAGCGGTCGGGCTGCAGGTTATACAGCATATACACCTTCTTCTTGGACGCCTGTTAGAGAAAAGTGAACAGCACTTAACAGCTGAAAGTCTCCCATAAGAAAGGCAGATTTAAGGAGATACCTGCAAAAGAGATACTCCATTAGAAGTAAAACCTGGGGCACAGCAATCCAGCTATCCTTAATATGTTTGACTCTCAGATAACATGGAGATAAAGAGAAGACCAATACATTTAGATTCCTAATCACTTTATATTATAGTGTTAGGAGAGAGAAGTTTACTAACAATGTGCATGCAATACAAACCTCACTGAAGATCTGAGAGTTTAATTTTAGCCTATTAACTCCAAACCTCCTCCTCAGTCGAAGGAATCACAGAATCTTCTAGGTTGGAAGTAAGGAGATACCTGCAAAAGAGATACTCCATTACTCCTAAAACCTGGGGCACAGCAATCCAGCTATCCTTAATATGTTTGACTCTCAGATAACATGGAGATAAAGAGAAGACCAATACATTTAGATTCCTAATCACTTTATATTATAGTGTTAGGAGAGAGAAGTTTACTAACAATGTGCATGCAATACAAACCTCACTGAAGATCTGAGAGTTTAATTTTAGCCTATTAACTCCAAACCTCCTCCTCAGTCGAAGGAATCACAGAATCTTCTAGGTTGGAAGGGACCTTAAAGATCATCTTGTCCAACCGTCAACCTAATTTTGACAAAAATAAACACCCACACAACAAACAAAAAGCAACACCGTATCTCCCAGCACTACATCAACCCATCTTTTGAACACCTCCAGGGATGGTGCCCCAACCCCCTCCCTGGGCATCCCATTCCAATGGCTGATAACCCTTTCGGTGAAAAAATTTTTCCTACTATCCAGCCTGAACCTCCCCTGGCGTAACTTCAGGCCATAAAGAAGACAGGGAAGTGTCTTAGAAGACAGCAAAGACAAACATATGGAGAAGTTTCCAACTGTTTCCGCAGGATACGACCCACGCACTGATGAGGGGAAGACCCTTCCATCATTAAACCCTGCAGCTAAAAAACCCTTGCGATCCCACTCCTTACTGCCACACCAAGACAGGGTGAACGGGAATGCTGCTCCAGTCCTGATGCTAGTAGGCAGTTCAGGGACAAGAGTCGTCCAAAGGACTACTCAGCAACCACTGAAGCAATTTTAGCAGTGTTATGTTGCCAGTACAACTAGATGAAGCCAGCGTCTCTCAAAAGAACACGGAAAAGCTACCGTTTCTCTACGTCCAACTTCTATATCTCCATTTTACTTTTATTTAGGAAATCACCCTCATATCTTGCTCCCCCAAAAAAAACACACTCACACAAGATAAGGCATTGCCTCCATGGTGCAGATGAGACTGGCACATGGAAGAGGCATACCACATAAAGCTTCCGAGAATTCAAAACAAGTGGTCTTCCTGGTGTACCAGTCCCCACAACAAGACAGAATCTCTGCTGGAAACCAGAAGAACATCTAAAGAACGTGCTAATACCAATGATTTGTAATTAAGCAGGTAAGGGAGAGCAGGATGCTGCATGAGCAGTGTCACAGTGTGAGAAAAAACCTGGAGAAGGTTAAGCCGCACTCTAGCACATGGACTGCTTGCACATAAGGTAAGAAAGTACTTGAGTAACTGGAACAAAGTAGAAGAACCAAGACTGAAACTGAACCAAACATCTTAGAAATTGTTTGAAGTAACTAATACAAATCCAGTACGAACCAGATAACTGAAGGGAGACTCGGGATCTCCAGGTAAGAGGAACTTTGGAAGTAACCATATCACTAGTCCCATATAAAAAGGTGATACTGCTTCAGTATCAGAAATACCAAATTGTGGTACAGCAACACTGGGATCAGTGGAGAAAAAGTAATTATGGGCAGGCTGCTTATTTGAGTGGAGAAAGGAGAAAAGAGTGGTAGAAAGAAGAGTTAAGAAACAATAAAGGGGAATAAAGGTATAAAAATCAGCCAGAGAACAACAGAAGGCAGGATCTGTACACACCAGGAGTGTGGATGCCTATTGAGAGCGGAGAAGCTGACCTGTGGACCCAAACCCATTGGGATGCTGGAGGGAAACCCAGGAGACTCTTCCCTAACTCAATGTCCTAAAGACTGGGTAGGGAAGGGCAGAGAAAAGGGTGACAGAACCGCAGGTGAGCAGTAAGCAGCATGAGAGGTTTGTGAGGGGTAACAGAACGGCAAAGAATTGAGAAGAATAAAGAATTAAGAGAATTAGAACTGCAGTTTGATAGTAATGATATGCAATGATATGCAATTAGTAGTGGTAGGAAGAGTGATAAAACTGTATATTAATAGCGATACATTTTAATTAGATTATTAATCGATTTGTTAGTAGTACGTTGATTATTTAATAAACACTATAGTCTCTCCTATGTATTGCACCTCAAACCTGCACACTAAAGGCAGAGTCAAATGCTGGCTCACAGTCAGTGAGAAAGCTGGAGGCAGAACAAGGTTTCTGTGTTCCCAATCCCCTGTTCAAATATACTCAGCATGCAGCAAATGTTTGAAATGGTTAAAAAAAAAAAAAAGAAGTCACAAAATACTCACTGCCACAGATTTCACTGCTTTAATTAGTTTCTTGCTTTCCAAGTTTTTCAGTATCTTGTTGATCTCCGTTAAAGGCAAATTACTTTTGTATCTGATGTCCCTGCTCCAAATACCTGTTTAAAAACAGAGAAATGAATGGAAATGAATAGAGAAAAACATTTGTTTCTGGACATACTCACCAAAACCAAAAATCAATCACAACATTGCTTGACTGGCGTGCCAACCATAGGATATATCTTCGATCCTACCACTCCCAACAAAAGGGAGGGAAGGGACAGAAAGGGGTGGAAAAAAAAACCCCACAAGTGGCAAAACCAAGAAATGCACACCACAACCACCACACCGTCCTTCTGCCCTTTACCTCTCCTCCCAGAGCTCAAGTGGACCCTTTGACAGGAAGTGTAATGATAGGACAAGGGGAAATGGTTTTAAATTGGAAGAAAAAAGATTCAGATTAGATCTCAGGAAGAAATTTTTTACTATGAGGGTGGTGAGACACTGGAACAGGTTGCCCAGAGAAGCTGTGGCTGCCCCATCCCTGGAGGGGTTCAAGGCCAGGCTGGATGGGGTCTTGAGCAACCTGCTCTAGTGGGAGGTGTCCCTGCCCAGGGCAGGGGGGTTGGAACTCAATGATCTTTGAGGTCCCTTCCAACCCAAACCATTCTATGATGATTCCATGACCCCATTTCACTGCAAACATGAATGCATGCCAGAAATGTCCTTGCATTTTTAGGCAAGTAGTGTCTGCTTCAACAAAATCTATGACAGCCAGTTCCACCCCCATTTCACTGCAAACATGAATACATGCCAGAAATGTCCTTCCATTTTTAGGCAAGTAGTGTCTGTTTCAACAAAATCTATGACAGCCAGTTCCACCTGCCACCTCTCAACCACAGTGTGCAGCAACTGCTGAGAAAGACTAGCTGCTAACAGTGATTTCTGCTGGCAGTACACCTGTTTAACCTGATATAGATACCACGTTTTCTTTGAAGCAGTGAATATTTTGTGGATTCCTCAGTTTGACTGTCCCATAGATAACTCTTAATTCATATTGCAAATATTCTGAAAGACACCCACCCCGCCCCCCAAAAGTCAACCAGGACAGGATGCTATTTAATAGAGAATAAATAATATTTAATAGAGAAATTTGTAATCTTTTTTTCAGTTTTAAAGTGGGCACAGGAAACGTTTGCTATTTAATAGAGAAATTTGTCATCTTTTTTTCAGTTTTAAAGTGGGCACAGGGAACGTTAGCTACAGACCAGGTACAGGGACTCCAGATTTTATATTTGTATTGTCTGGACAAGCATTTAAAAGTTTAGACAGGAACCGTTCCATAAACTGAGTTAGTACCATTCAAAATTTAAATTTATTTAAACTACCTTTGTTGCCTGCATCTTCTATAATTTGGTAAACCAGCTTCTCTTGATTGTCAGAGCCTTTCATTTTACTGTAAAATAAGACAGACATCAGGATTTTTGAAAGGTCCAAAATTTGAAAGAAGGATTTGTTTTAAACTGAAAACAAGTACAATGAAAAAAAAATAATGCACAAAGGGAAAAACCCCTACACAATGAGCCAGCCATTGGCAAAGATAATACATGAGACTAAACCTCTCCATCAAGCCAACCTTGCCAGGGAGAAGGCACAGGAAAGAGAAAGAGCACAGTATGAAAGAAAAGTGACTACACAGGAGTCACTCCTCTTGTCAGAACAATGGGGAACTCGGAGTCACGTATTAACCCAACTGTGGAAGGTCAAACTCAGCACAGAGCATAATTTCAGATAATCTGCCTCTAGAGAGAATGTCTTAAATGGGATAGTAGCGTGCTCCCAACTCTAAAACATGCCTTTTCACCCGTGTGAGAAAGCCTGAACTTGGCAATCTTTTTCTAAAGCATTTGAAAGAGAGGATTGCACACCTGCACTGAGGATATTTTTGAAGGATATTTCCTTTCAGAACTATATCTGGGCATCTTTAACTCAGATTTACACAGGCATCACAAGACATGATCTGAAGGTACATTTTAATGAATCGAAGAGCACGAGTTCAAGCAGCCTCCTGGAGCAGCTGTAAATAGGAGCTGATCCTGTAGCACGAGCAGCGAGGAAGACCACAGAACCACAGTTTGCAGATGGTGTGGTCGGGCTTCAGCTGGATTTCACCTGAACACATACACTTGTTTGCACAGATCACTCTGCTGTCACCACTTGCTAGCAGGAACTCTGCCACCAAGTCAGAGCTACAGTCCCATGGCACCCTCCGTTCAGTAGAAACCACAACACCTGACACAGGTTTCAGGATCAGCTCAAGGGATTTACGTGTAGCCTCCGGAAACATGCAGTTATGTTCTGTAAAATCCATGTTACAGAATGTCTTCTCGGCAACGCCGCATGCGAGTTGCAGAACTGTGTTCCAAACATATTTATCCAGCAAACACAAGGCTTACCTTGCATTTTGAGACTCTTTGATTCTATACAGCAGGCCTGCATTGCTCCTGAGAAGGTCCAGTTGCCCCTATAAGAGATGGGCACAATGCATTTACTTTCCTTCAAATAGCTTGTTTCAGAACGTGGCAAAAATCTTCTAATATTCCAAATTAAAAACCTTATTTCCCACCAGCTGAATAAAGCAAAGGGAAAATAATATTTCTAACCACTGGAGAACAATAATACCCCCGAGGATATTTTTTCCTACAAGTACAGTAATACCCTCAAGGATATATTTTCCCCCCACAAGTTATTTCTGATCACTGATGATAGATGAATACAAATACAGTTCCTAACCCTTCCCACATCTATGCACTTCCTATTATTTCTCCTAATTTTCACCACTGGGTGAGCGATATAAAGTTCTTGAATGTTTTGCTCTTGCTTTCCACCAAAACGCTCTTTTGCATGGCTACCCAGAAATCACCTTGGAGCACTATTGCACAAATTTTGAATAATTCTCAGTTCCAGTAGCAAAGTTCTACTTTTTTACTAAGTAGAGATCACTGGAAAACTGCCAGCCAGGACTGACAGTGCCTCAGACAGGCAAATTACCAGCATCTCTTACACAGAAAAGATTTGTCCTGCCCTTGATGCTTGTGCCTTGGCCAGGCAAATTCTTATTTCCTATTTTGAAGGGGCAAGCAATTAGGCAAGTCCAAGAGCATAACTGTGTATAACTGCATTAATTAACACTCTGCCACCACCAGCTAATCCTCTCCCCACAGTTACAGCCTTGTTTCTTACAGATTTGCATTATGTGGTTGATTGAAGCTCACACCTCAAAATCACAGAATCACAGCATGCTATGGCGTTAGAAGGGACCTCTGGAGATCATCTAGTCCAACCCCCTGCCAAAGCAGGTCCACCCAGAGCAGGTTGCACAGGAACGTGTCCAGGTGGGGTTTGAATGTCTCCAGAGAAGGAGACTCCACCACCTCCCTGGGCAGCCTCTTCCAGGGCTCTGCCACCCTCAAAGGAAAGAAGTTCCTCCTCGTGTTTAGGTGGAACTTCTTATACTCAAGTTTGTGCCCATTTCCTCTTGTCCTGTCCCTGGGCACCACTGAAAAAAGACCAGCCCCATCCTCCTGACACCCTCCCTTTAAGTATTTATAAGCATTGATCAGATCCCCCCTCATCCTTCTCTTCTCCAGACTAAAAAGACTGCTGGTCACAATCTTCCTGATGCCCCCCAGGATGCCATTGGCCTTCTTGGCCACAAGGGCACATCACTGGCTCATGGTCATCCTGTTGTCCACCAGGACTCCTACACCTTTCTCTTCAGAGCTGCTCCCTTTCAATGCTTTTCTACAGATGAAGTACTTGCAGCTTATCTCAAGTGAAGTACCTGGAGCTCTCACTGCAGTTTTTTCCCCATGTTTGGGGTACTTACTAGATCTCCCCCTACAACACACCTTCACTTGAGCTGATACTCAAGTTTATGCCAGGCTGAACCAACAAGACTAAACAGCTACTACTTGTTCCTGCAGACGTAGCAGTAGTAGTTGAGAGTGATCCTCGCTCCATCTACTGACTCCTGACACAGTAACGGGAAATGCCCAGTGAGATGCAGGAAATGTATAGAATATGCAAAAAAAAAAATCCCTCAAGACGTTTCACCTGCATATTATCAAAGTAATCCACAACTTCAGGATTTTTAAGGGGTTCGGAGAAGATCTTACATATTAGAGCATGGGCTAACATTCATTCTTTTATTTCTAGTTAATTCATTCCCCACCATTAGCAAACGGGTCTTGAGGTTGTCACCTCAAGTGAAGTACCTGGAGCTCTCACTGCAGTTTTTTCCCCATGTTTGGGGTACTTACTAGATCTCCCCCTACACACACCTTCACTTGAGCTGATACTCAAGTTTATGCCAGGCTGAACCAACAAGACTAAACAGCTACTACTTGTTCCTGCAGACGTAGTAGAGAGTGATCCTCACTCCGTCTACTGACTCCTGACACAGTAACGGGAAATGCAGTAGTAGTTGAGAGTGATCCTCGCTCCATCTACTGACTCCTGACACAGTAACGGGAAATGCCCAGTGAGATGCAGGAAATGTATAGAATATGCAAAAAAAAAATCCCTCAAGACATTTCACCTGCATATTATCAAAGTAATCCACAACTTCAGGATTTTTAAGGGGTTCGGAGAAGATCTTACATATTAGAGCATGGGCTAACATTCATTCTTTTATTTCTAGTTAATTCATTCCCCACCATTAGCAAGCGGGTCTTGAGGTTGTCACCTGGGGCCACCTTACCACCTGCTGAACCACTGCAGCTGCACTGCAACCAACTGGTACTTTAGATCATTGTACCATGTTCTGCTTTACAAAGTAACACATAGGGCAAAGAAGACCAAGGAACTTCAGACACATCAAAAAAAATAAATGTGGTAGCTTCCTCACCTAGAAATCCACATGGATATACGCATTCATGTTAACTTCATACTACAGAATGGAAAGAATAAGTTCTGAGGGATGTTATGGCAACCATAAGTTATAGCATCTGTATGTTATGGCAAGTGCTGAGATTAATTTGCTAGCCCAGCCCAACAGGCTGCTGCCATGCGGCCTGTGTGCATGAAGAGTGCTCCAAGTTGGCTGAACTAAGGCAAGGAAGGTGAAATCACCCTACCATCGAGAGCAGCCTGTTGATGGCCATGGCTCGCTGCTGGGCTTCCATGTGAGGCATGTCATTTTGAATCACCTGGTCCGTGATACCATGAGGGAACTGATGACACAGCTCAATAATCCTGGGGGAGGAGAAAAGCAAGTTTAAAAATCACAGAATGATTTGGGGTTGGAAGGGATCTCTGGAGATCGTCTAGCCCAACCCTTCTGCCAGAGCAGGTCCACCCAGAGCAGGTTGCACAGGAACATGTCCAGGTGGGTTTTGAATGTCTCCAGAGAAGGAGACTCCACCACCTCTCTGGGCAGCCCGTTCCAGTGCTCTGACACCCTCAAAGTAGAGAAGTTCCTCCTCAAATCATGTTCTGTTGCACCCAAAACCAAATCCAAACAGTATTACAGTCAGAATAGAAGAGCAGGAAAAGAACAACTCCATGGAAAAAGTACCTATGAACTTCTTGGTCATCTCTATTGAGAGAACTTAGCATCTACTCCTTGTGCTGACAAATATGCTTTTGCAGCTGCTGGACAAGCTACCCATGCGCTTTGTGACAACAGCGAGCACGATGCTCCATTTTACTTTTATCTTGCTGTCGTTATTAACAGCAGGAATTCAGAGCTCCCTGTACAGTTTCATTACAGAAAGGGTTCTGACAGCAAGGAACTGCTAGCTAGTCGGAGAATGCAAACACTGATGAAACACCTTTCAGTAAAATAAAATATTTTAATGCAGAAAAGCCACAATTCCCCTTTCCAAGAACAGAAAGGCACCGGGGGGGGGGGGGGGGGGGGAGGGGAGGCCCAACCCCATCTCTCACTGCTACCTAGAAGACAAATGCAATCCTGGGCTGCGAAGGGAAGAGTGTGGCCAGCAGGTCAAGGGAGGTCATTCTCCCCCTCTGCTCTGCACTGGGGAGGCCACAACTGGAATCCTGCGTCCAGTTCTGGGCTCCCCAGTTCAAGAGGGACAGGGAACTGCTGGAGAGAGTCCAGCATAGGGAAACAAAGGTAATTAAGGGTTTGAAGCATCTCCCTGATGAGGAAAGGCTGAGAGAGCTGGGACTCTTAGAAGAGAAGCTGAGGGGAGACCTTATTAATGCTGACAAGTATCTAAAGGGTGGGTTGAATGATGGAGGCGGACTCCTTTTAGTGGTTTCTAGTGATAGGACAAGGGGCAACAGGCACAAGCTGGACCATGGGAAGTTCCACTCGAATATGAGGAAGAACTTCTTTGGGGTGAGGGTGGCAGAGCCCTGGCAGAGGCTGCCCAGGGAGGGTGTGGAGTCCCCTTCTCTGGAGATCTCCAAGCCCCACCTGGATGCTCCTGAGTGATGTGCTCTGGGCAACCCTGCTTTGGGGGGCGTTGGACTGGATGTTCTCCAGGAGGTCCCTTCCAACTCTGACAATTCCATGATCCCGTGAAAATGCCAGTACCCCCAGTAACAGCAAAACTCCCGCAGGACCCACTTCCTCACCACCACCCGGGCCTCCACCAACACGCCTCGGGCCCTGCCGACCCCCCTCGCACCCCCGCCATCCCCCGACCCCAGGACGCTTCCCTCCCCTCCC